>NC_132791.1:43185227-43502500 GCF_048418805.1 Vulpes vulpes
TGCTCTATACCCTTGAAAGCACGGGATATTTCAAATCTTAAGCTTCTCTACACACACGTTTTGATTGACCTAAATTCTTCTTTCTGTCTGTTCCTTATTCTACAACCCAAGTTCACCTGAATGTCAATACGATGATCTTAAAATAAAAGAAACTGGGATATTTCAGTTCTTTTATAGCCTTTTAAGATACACTAAAAATTATGAGAATATTTGCTATTTAAACTTCAAAAGCTCAAAGTGTTGTTACCAAAACAACAAATATGTGAGAAGAGTATTGAAGGAGACGAAACAGGGTGCCAGTAATGAATACACCCCAGCCAGACTGGTGATCAGATGCTGTCCAGTGAAGAGCAGAAATAGAGTCAAATAGTAATTTTTGGAGTGAAAAGAAGAGCTCTTGAGGTTAAGATTATTATGCACTGAAAATATCGTTTCTACAAGATGCTCCTTTCTTTTGCCTCTAGGAAGACAGAGAGAATCCACTAAACAAGAAGAGCAGTGCCTGTAGACAGCAGGTTATTTATGAATGCCAATTATGGCTGTAGAGCAGTTAATTTGATTTCTCTCATGCTTCACAAAGATTATAAGGTAAAGGAAGTGTCTTTTATTTCAGTTTCTTAAAAACATATCTTGGCCAATCACAGCTCACATTGTTACATACCCAGGATTAGACTCGAGTGTTGCTTTGATGTTACTAAAAAAAATTGACATTTTACATATCACTTTGTTAGAATGATGTTAATTAAATCACGATGGTAATTTTTCATCTTCTTATTATCTCAATTCTTCCTTTAATAGGCAAAAAAAGAACATCATGAGTCAATTCGTGCTTCTTCACTTATCCCAAAGAAAAAAATTATTTGTGAAAACTTCGGCATTTAGATTAATAAGCATGATTCAATTTATAAACAGCTTTTGTTGTTTGCTGACAACTTCGAACTTCACCCCAGGGTGATATTTTGGAATTTTAAAGACTCTTTCATTCAAACTACTGATTTTCATGATCTTTAATAAGTTGAAAATAATAATTCAGAGAAAATAAAATGTATGAAAAAGAATGAATTTAGTGATGAAATTGATTTTTTTTTTATCCACCTTTGTCCTTGAAAGTACATCTGGGCCATTATATGGTGATATTAATCAATACCCAGTTAGACCCCAAACCGGTTAAAGCATGCTTTTATGCTTTGTTATGGAAAGAGCAGAGAAAGGTCCCATTTTTCATATATGACCCTACAGCATTATGCTTTATAAGAAAGAGTCTTTCCCATTTTCAGCCTAAACAGCAATCTCCGCTTGCAGCTGTTCTATTTGAGTAACCTGATTAAAACTGAATGATAACTTTTTTCCAAGTCTTCACTGTATTTATGATTGCTACAATAAATGGCCACAATCTTCTTTCTCCAGATAGGATATTTTCCCTGAAGAAGCTCAACATCTTTTAACTCTTAGTTCTGAAGACTTTTCTTTTTCAGGCTGTTAGTGGAGATTTTTTGATCAAAGCGTCTTTTATAACCAATGGCTCACCTCATCATTAAACTAGCTAAATAAATGGGATATAGCCCTATCCATCGAAAAGGATTGCATTAATGGATTTGGGAGGAAAGACATAAATAAGTAGGGCACTGGGATCAAAACTGTTCCAGAAATACTTTTTTAAGACTTGTTCTCAGATATCTATTTAAGAGATAATGTCCCTGGAAAGAAATATTGTCCTTGGGTAATGTTTTGTTGCTTACAACTAAATATTGAGGTAAAGCCAACACATCTATTTTCTAAGGTAAAAACAAAACAAACAAATCCAAACAAACTGCTAAATCCTTAACCATGGGTGAAACAGGATTTCACTTTCCAATGTACAAAGACAATTAAGGGCAAGAGCTACATTTAAACATATTATCTGAGTTGCAAAGGAATTCAAGGTCATCTAATCTGCCCAGACATAACATTGTCTTTTATGTGTCCCAACAGAAAGTCACTCAGCCTTCCCTCAAAAATGTGCACAAATAAAGGTCTTTATATATAAGCTCAGGAAATAACCCATCCCATTATTATTTAGCATTTTATTAGTGACCTTTTCATATGTTGAGCAAAAACATGCTAATATGTCCTGTTAGTGCCAAGTCTGGCCAATTACATGCTACAGTGAAGTCAAATCCTTAAGTAACTCTGCCAGTTTTTAAAATATGCCATCCTCCCAGTTTTCCAAAGTGCATCTGTCCAAAGCTAAGAATTTCAGTTCTGCAACTCTTGAACTAATATCCACCTTAATATTAGACAAAACTGAACATTGTATCCCTGATGACGTTCAGGAAAATTCTCGTTTTGCTTGTCTTGATTAAGGCAGATTATTCAGCTGCTTTGCTGTATTACTTTTAATACAGCTGAGAGTAACACTGAAATGCTAGTAATTGTTTTTGCTATTGGTATATGTATGTGATACTTAAGTATATATACATATGTACACACACACATACATTCACTTTCCAAGGCTTTTTCAAATTAACCTATTTAACCATACCCCTTATCCTGTGCCTTATGTAATTAAAACAAACAAGAAAAAATTGAATGTTGTTCTTTACCTTTTATTGTTATTGAAATGGAAAGAAGTGGTATTTTCAATCATTATCTTCCACTTGGAAAATGTGTGTGTGTGTATATATATATGTATATGTATAACTTTATCTTTCAATCTAACTTTGAGTCTCCTCCCAGATCCAAATTCTTTGTCTACAAAGCAGCTTGGCCATGACTGACTTCTCTATTCCTCCTCCCCATCTATATGAGAGGATTTCTCCTTCAGTCACTGACACTCTACTTTCTGACTCCCCTTCCTGATTTCTCTATTATATATAGTAAATTCATTGCTAAGATATTTGTAATATGTCCTCAAAACTTGCCTTTCAGCAAATTGTAAGTGGCCTTGAAAATCAGACTACTATTGTTGTGCAATCAAACAGAACAATGCTATCTGGGGGGGGGGGGCGTATTATATAAGGAATTATAACTTTTTATTAAATTTTATGAAACATGTTAATAAGACCCTTAGTCCAAAAGATATAGATTCAGTTATATGATTATTTGACATAAGACAATCAAAGGGAAACAGAAATGGACTCTGTTTTCCAAGTAAAGTGACTTTTGGCAATAAACAGTGTTTTTGAGGCTCATTTTCCTCATCTGTAAAATAGGGATAATTTTTTTTTCAGGGTCGTTGTAAAGAGTGAAAAAAATCATTTTTCTTAATTTATTCTTTGCCTATTGTGTTTCAAACACTGTAGCAGTAATCTGTGTATTTTTTAAACTTTAATTTAATATTCATAACATCTACATGTCTAAAATAGCGTATGTGGGACAGACACCTGGGTGGCTCAGCCCGTTAGGTATCAGATACTTGATCTTGGCTCAGGTCATGATCTGGGGGTGGTGGGATCAAGCCTCGCATCAGGCTCTGCACAGTGTGTGGAGCCTATTTGGGATTCTCTGTCTCTCTCTCTCTCTCTGCTCCTCTTCAGCTTGTGCTCTTTCTCTAAAATAAAAAATTAATTCAAAAAATTATCACAAATGAATGAAAGAATGAATAAATAAAATAGTATATGTGTTAGTCTTAGCACTGTGTCTGACACAAAAAAATGCATTTAATATATGTTTATGGCTTCTCCCTTATCTTTATACTAAAGTGATAGAAAAATCTATCCTCAAATCCAGGCATTCTGTCAATCTGTCTGCTGTATTTCCCACTGAATTAAAATAGTAGTAGCAGTAATAATAATAATAATAATAATAATACATTTACTGACTTGCCTCACAATAATAAAGTCACAATCAGATATGTGACTTTAATTCTAATTCTAACATGAATTGTTTGCACCATTCAAAATTTCCTTCCCTCTGCTAATTTATTTACTTTTTCAGCTTAAAATATTTCCCAAATATAAAGACTTAGCAACTTTTGGGGATCCCTGGGTGGCTCAGCGGTTTAGCACCACCTTCCGCCCAGGCATGATCCTGGAGACCTGGGATCGAGTCCCACATTAGGCTCCCTGCATGGAGCCTCCTTCTCCCTCTGCCTATGGTTCTGCCGTTCTCTCTCTGTGTCTCTCATGAGTAAATAAAATAAAATAAAATAAAATAAAATAAAATAAAATAAAATAAAATACTTGGCAACTTTTATGCTCAGAATACTTTCCAAAGGATACTGCAAACCATTTACTGAAAAAATTGCCTTAAAGTAAAAATTTAACAAAAGGTTTAGAGAATTGTTCAAAATAATTGTTGAAAATACAACTTGTATTGAATGTAAATTTGTGTCATGATCACATGTGCCTAGAAACAGTTTTGCATTTTATCTTCACTGCTTATCTAGCATAGTGTCTGCCAACTTGTAGGTACTTACTTACACAAACTTTGTGAAATTAATATCTCTAATGACAGAAAGTCATATAGTAATTAAGGATAATTGGTAAAATAAATAAAACAAATTCTTTAGGTACACAATACACAGATTGTGAAACTTAAAGCTATTTCTTACCAAGTTCAAGAATGTCTTTAATACAATAAGAAAAACATTTGTTTAAGCAAAAGTGGTGTTTAATTTTAAAAAGTTATAAATATGACCCAAAAATAAAAGGTTAATAGCCCTCTGTTTTCTGAATTTTTTAGCATTTTTCTCTTTTAATATGAACATATGCAGGATGGAGGGAAGCATAACAAAGACACTGGGCTTTCTTACTGCAGAGCTAGAGACACTGTGAAATATACTGAGTTACAGAGAATATGTTGATATGGTGCAGCAAAACACATCCAGCTGCAGTCATGAGAGGATTCCCCCAAAGCTTTCAATGCCTGTTTTTTCCTGAAAAACCCCTTTATGTTATCTAGAAGCTTGATTGTCTTACTGTTTCCTACTGGCCGGTAACCTTACCATGTCTGTTCAATTTAGATGATAAATCCAGGGCTAAAAACTTTTTCTCTGGCATTGTAGTATTCAGTAAAATGATCATATACATGCTTTCATTCTCTTGACAAGTATTTTTTGGGGAAGTGTTATGAGCCATGCACTGTGTTAGGCACTGGGATGTGGTAACTAAAAATAGATATTTCCCCTTCTCAAGGGGTAATGATCTGTTGGGGGAGAATGGCAAGCTCAGCAACTGCAATACAGTGTGATATTGTTACAAATGTCATAGAAAGACTTCTGGAAAAGTAAAACTAAAGAGTCTGGGAGGACAGAAAGCATCTAAGAAGAAAAAAAATCTAATGTGAGTCCAACATGGATGTACAGTTTGCTTGGGTAAAAGGCAGAGTAAGGTAGAAATAGGTAAGAGAGAACTTAGTTTCTTAATGGGATTTTAAAGTTCTATGTAGTTAGAGGTGTAGAGAGTAAATTAGGAATGACTAGAAATGATGCAGGAGAAATAAGGACTAGCCATATCATGAAATATTCTGTAGGCTTTTTCTGAGTACATCAGGGAGTCATTGCTAACTCAAATTAACAGAGAGTTAAGACTCACTAGACATAGATCGTAGTAAAATCAGCCTGGATGCATTGCAGAAAATGGATTGAATGTAGAGTCAAGGTTAATAATCAGAAGCCTTTTGTAGTAATCCTGGTAAGAAATAATGGTTGTCTGAACTTAGAAACAAGCAAGAGAATTTTTTTAGCCAGTAGAATTGCATGCTTATTCTTTAGGAAAACCAAATAACCATTGTACAGTTTCCTACAAGAGGAAAAAGTAAGGTAATTATAGATTTTTATGAAGCATTTATAGATGCCCTACTATTGGTTTGATGCATAGAAAAATTTAATTTATCCCGCATAATTACCCTTGAATGTAGTTGTTAGTTTTATCATTGGAAAAACTGACTGCCTGAGGTTACACATCTAGTAAGTAAAAAAGCTGGGATTCTAATCCAGGAGTGTCTGATTCCAAAGTTCACACTTTTCCCTGTGCCTCTAGCAATGCTTTATCCTTAATTTCAAGTTCAACAAGTGCATAATATTAAGAATATTAGGAAACTAATTTTTAACTGCCCCCAAATAAATTTGTTCCAATATTAATGACCAGACTGAAGTATAAATTTATTACACTTATCAATTTATACTAAAGTATAAATTGATTTATACATTCAGAATGTATAAATTAATCATAAAGTTTCAGGTTGAAAAAATATTTATCTGAGGTATAGGTCTCCTAGCAAAATTCTTGCCAACTGATGCCTAAAGCTATTTTTACCCCAAGTGTGGTCCATGCAACACCAACATGTGAATCATATGTACTGTTTGTTAAAGCCAGATCCTGAGCCCCATGCTGAACCGAGGACACGGTTCAGAATCCTGGAGATGGAGGTGGTAATCTTCATTCTAACAAGGCCTCTAGGTGATTTTTTCTATGCTCAATGAATGTTGAGAAACCCTATCAAAATATCTAGAAATATATTTAACCAAGTTTATCTGTACAGAAGAAAGAGAATAGGCAAAAATAATTTTGTAAACAAACTTACAGTCACATATCACAATATGGAGAATTTTACTTTTCTGTTTAAAAAAGTTGGTGGGAAAAATAAGAGACATTAAAATAAGTAAAATGACAGCAAATTAAAGTTTGAGAAGTTGGGCAGCCCGGGTGGCTCAGAGGTTTAGTGCCTTCAGCCCAGGGCATGATCCTGGAGACCCGGGATCAAGTCCCACGTCGGGCTCCCCGCATGGAGCCTGCTTCTCCCTCTGCCTTTGTCTCTGCCTCTCTCTCTCTCTCTCTCTCTCTGTGTCTCTCATGAATGAATAAATAAAATCTTTAAAAATATAAACATAAAGTTTGAGAAGCAAACGTCTTTAGAACATGTTCCTACACTGAAACAAACTGAAATGCTTTCTATATTGAATTTTAGGAATAATTTAGCCTTTTACTCCAGATAATCTGTTTGATTTAGTTTCTTTTTTTATTCCCATTAAAACAGCTGTTCTGATGATTACTAAGAAATGATTGTGTTAGCGTATGAATGGGCTAAATGGCTGAGAAACATTGCAAAAATAGAAGTGATATAATAAGGGATAGATATCAAGAAATAAAAAATATTTCCTAACCAATATCCTTCCCTTCCAGTATCCAATATGGGTATATAGATGTGACCATTGTGATATATTTCTAATTTTAATGTTTTAAAGTACTGAGATTTATAACAATTATGGCATGTTAGGTATCAGGTTTATTTTTTATATGATATAAAGGTCTGAGAAGGGAAAGTCAACTTACATAAGAAATGTACAGGCCTATGTCATTATCTTTGTGTATCTATATTTGAACTGTTCAAGTCTTGACTTGTCACAGCCCAACTGAAAGAATGCACAAGTTTCTGTTGCAAATGGTGGAGGTATATTTTTCCTTTCCATTGCAGATTTTTGTTTTACTTATTTTCTCTCTAAACATTTTTGTTTTTAAAGATTTTATTTATTTATTTGGCAGAGAGAGAGAGAGTACGTAAGCATGGGGAGCTGCAGGCAAAGGGAGAGGAAGCAGGAAGCCCAATATGGGGCTCAATCTGCAGACCTGAGATGGCAATCTGAACCAAAGGCAGAGGCTTAACCAGTTGAGCCACTCAGGTGCCCCTCTCTAAGCATTTTTTAAGAACTTACCTTCAGGATCTCTTTCATGGGTTAATGAGTTTGCTAGACATTCAAGTGAAAAATAAAATTATATCTAGGGAGAAGTACATTTTTTGCCTATCTGCATGCCCCTCTTAAAACTAGAAAGGAAGCAGAATAGCAAAGAGAATAAATTCTGATGTCAGAGCATCAGACATCCTACTCTATTTGATCTCAGAGTATTTCAGGGTGTGAACAAATACTACATGTTCCATGAAATAATAATACTTGAGGGACGCCTGGGTGGCTCAGTAGTTGAGCATCTGCCTTTGGTTCAGGTCATGATCCTGGGGTTCTGGGATCCAGTCCCACATCGGGCTCACTGAGGGGAGTCTGCTTCTCCCTCTGCATATGTCTCTTTCTCTCTCTGTGTGTGTCTCTCATGAATAAATAAATGAAATCTTAAAAAAAAAAAACAACAACAATAACATTTGAGTCCATAAAAAAACAAAAGTTAGTTTTGAGAAACCCAGGTATGAAATTGAGGCTGAATCTTCTACTATATACCATGGTGCTCTAAGGGTGCTGTAGATATGCAGTCAGAGCTACAACTTCAAGAGTGTATTTGACAGAAATTGCAGGAGGATGAGTTGAACACGGGGAACTCAGTTATTTATTTTACATTTAGAAACCAACCTTCCAAGCAGACCAGCTTTTGAAAATATTTGTATCATAAATTATCTCAAGTGCCCTATAGTTCCTTCTTGTAGCGATGCTTTCCAAAGTCATTTGTTATTCAGAAATTTCACTGGTGCATTCTATTAGCAATAATTTATGTTTGCCAATGAAACCTGAAGGGACAACTTGACACCTTGACATTTAATGCTGTGGTGAGGTAAAGTAAATTGGTGGTTTCATACTGCCCGTGCACTACAATAATTTATGTGGCTTTTGCACATATTGAACAATAACATTTGAATCCATAAACAAAACTAAGAAACAATAGTTTAGAGGAACTCAGTCAATAGCATGTATTTCACTGAGTTATTACCTCACAACTAAAAATAGATATATACATTGCCAGATCAATTTCCATAGGTAACTTAGTCTTTTCAAGTCCCTGCTAAGCTGAGAGTAACTTCAGGGTGAATATAAAAGAGCTGGCTTGACCCATTAAATAATATTTCCGATGTATTTAATTGTAGAGATCTGTTTTATAAAGGCTTTGCACCTAAGCTGCATGTCATGTTTAACTTAGGAGTTTTTTTGAGTGTCTGGTTAAAATATTTTGATCAATTCCATTATTAAAGAGTAATGAGAAAAGAATCGTATCTTCCATGTTCGAAGGATATTTCTCATGTATGACTATCATACATAATACAAATAATATAAATGTCAATAATATAAATTAAAAAATATATGTGAATTTCATCCCTAACCAATTAAAGAGCATAACCAGTAGATATTATGCTAAATTTATGTTGGCAGAATTGTGGTTCCTCATCTCCTACAACGGGAAGCAAGTGTATTTATTCCAACACTTTTCCTGCTTCACAACAATTCATTTTACTTGAAGCTTAAAAGTAAAAAAATTAACTTAAACTCACATTAATCTCTAGAGGACTCAAATAGATTTTCTTCTTTTGCTTCCTTAAAAAAGCAAGAGTGACTTCTGTTAAATCAGGAATGAAAAGTAGGTTCAAACCATTTTTTTAAGGGTTCACCTAGAGTTGTCAATTTTTTAATGATTTCTCACATTTAAACCAGTTCCTCACAGGAAAACTGCATCCAAAAAGGTTAAGTTTTCCCTCTAAGTCTTTTTGAATATCTAAAAGTACACAGGTTTATTATTTGCTATTTCCTTGTGAGACAATAATTCACTTAGTTTCATACAAGAGAATGAAACTACCAAAAAATAATTTTAGTACCTTAGCTTTACAAGCCTGGTTATGTAGGGAGAGAGAAATAGCAGCGTTCTTCATTTTAAACTTGGCTCCGGTCACTGCCAGGGCTCTGACTGCAGCACAATCTTTTTGTTAGTGAGCCTCAAGGACAAGCTGAGGTCACTGAGTATCACTTACAATCCAGACAGTTTGAGATGCTGCTGAACAATGTGATACTGCCACATTCCTCCAGCATCTTATTTTCTTAATCCCAATGTTACAACTTTGGAGGCATAATAGTTGGAAGATTTTGTTCTTTATATTTTTTTTTCAATTCATGCTATATCTAAATACTGAACACTCATGAAGGAAACTTCACCCCAAATTCAGAGGCTTCAGAACACATTTCAAAGCTAACATCAGATAGGAAAATGGAAGGTAGCAAAGGACTGCCGTTACTAAATCATCACAACTGCTATTTAATCATCATAGTTTTTGAAATCTGAGCACCAGATTCTTAACCTAACTATTTTGGAAATTTTATATAACTAGAGAAGGGAACACAGCAAAAAATTTGCATTCCAAAATAGATTGATAACTCTTCTTTAATGAAGCAATAGGTTATGTGTAGCTCAGAAATATCACATGTGGCATTAAGAAAGGATGGAAGAAAAGCAGAGACAGACAGAAACACACAGAGAAAGAGGGAAACAGAAGCAGAGATGAAAGTAGATCCTTTCATATGGGCAAGAGGATCTGCCGGGCAAAAAATATCTGTACAGACCCTTGGGATTTAAACATATATATGTTGATTTAAAAGTATGCTCTCCACAGCACTGTAGTAGTTTTAAAATGCTTCCTAAGGAATGTATGTAATAAATTATTACAGAATAATTTAGCAGAATTTAACAGGAGCTAACTGAAGCCATTCATACGCATGTTTTACATTAAAAGCTCATACTGTTGCTTATTGTGGCTATTTTATGAGATTTTATGCACACAAATTTTTAAGAATCAAAAAGTACTATTTCCTCAAAAAATAAGTCAGAGACACTAATAATACTCTTTTTACTAAGTACTAATTTTCCAAAGAACTTTCAGAATATCTATAAATGCAAAAAAAAAAAAAGAAAAGATAACTCTGGAGTGCATGATGAGAATATATTTGTACGTGTGTATGTGCCTGTGTGTGTGTGTATAGAGAGAGAAATAAAGGGAACAGTAAAAATAAGAGAGAAGGAGGGAGAAAGGGAATGTGTATATGTGTATAGGTCTTATTAAGAATGTTCAGTCAAGGTACTTCCTACAGAAAATATTTTACTGTACTCTTTTCTTCCATTGTGCTCAATTGGCTTCAACAAGTGTATTAAATTTTTCCATTCTAAAATGCAGACAGGATATGTAAAGGGCTGAATGCAAAGGAAACATAGACTCCTTAGCCTTTTCTGCCAGCAAGTTGGAGAGTCATGATGGGTAACAATTATCATAATTACAGCCACTCTTCCTTGAGCAGCCAGTAGGTACTGGGAGCTCATCTGGACAGTATATGAAGCCACTGTCATCTTCCCAACAGCTTTGCAAGAAATGTGTTATCATTCCCATATTAGAAATAAGGAGACTAATGCTCAAAAAGGAAAAGTAGCTTTTCCAGAGCACATGACAAATAATTAAGAGTCAGGCTTTGAATTAAGGGCTTACTGCTTCTGCCAGTCGATTTAATCCACATAGTAGTGGCAGGAGGAGAATTTGAATGTCCTGCATTACATTACCATGGAGTGTTTTGTGTTGTTTTTTTTTTTTTTCTATTACAGTATGCTGATCAATGACACTGCCATTCAAAAACCATCAGGATGAGATTAGCAGCCATGATGTAAATGAAATTATCATCCTTTCTTCAGGTCCACTCCAAAATGCCATTTCTCTATAGGTGGTATTCTCAGTTACTTTCCCAGCACATGTAGTACTTACTTCTCTGCCTTTTGTTTTCCTTACAATTCTTAAGATTTAGGCACAAGTCTGATATCTTAAAACTAATAGGTAGCTGAGGAAGAAGGGGCCATAGGAAACAATGAATGTATGTTGGAATAAAGAAAAAAAATAAGAATAATGACAATGGTTATAGAAAACCTACTTATTGGAGAAGGCGGTAGGGCAAAGTAGAAACATATGATATGTTGCAAATTTTTTAGTGCAAAGGAGAAAGTAGTTTATATTTACATAATGTAAATTATTATTATTTATACAGGGATCCTCCTGAGTTAAATTCTCAGGCTATGCTTATGATTGAAATACAAAAAGGAAAAAACACTCTTAGAAGATTTTTTTAAAATACATATTACTGAGTTACAATAAATTATTTGTTATCTATCCCAAGTATATATAGAGGCATTCTTAATTAAACTTTGGTGACTTTAAATGCTAAAGAATGGAAAACTCCATTGTTCCTATTACTCATTAATAAAGAAAGTGTATGGTGCTTATATTGTTGGTTACTGATTGTCTTCAAGTACCTAAATCAATGGATGAGGTCCATATGGACAATGATTATACATTCACAGCTGGTGTTAAGGTCTGCTCAAGTCAACAGGTAATATTTAATATTGCATAAGCCTGCCAATTGTAATGCACTGTTGGTCTGTGTTTTCTCATTGCAAGAGCAAGATTATATATAGCTATATTGACGAAAATGGGAAGAAAATAATTTGAGGGTGGTGGTTCATGGTCATAAAAGTTGGGGAATTAATAGCAATAGCTAGCGCCAAAATTGTAACAACTTCCCCTAGTGCATCAGGAAAATAAAACAATGCCTTTTCCAGTCAAGGGTTTCTTCTACCATGTGAAGATAAATGGTTATAATAATATTCAGCACTTTCAACCAAAGATCACTAGGTATTTTACAAACCAGTATGTCATGGTCTCAAAATGGAATAAAAATATGGGTTCATGATAAGGTGAAAAACTTAAATAGAGCAAGATGTTTTATAAAGTTATAACACAGCTTCCAGAAGCCTCTCATCTTTAGAGCATCTTCTTTATAACTGCATTTGAAATAGCAACACTTTTGTTAAGTCACCATATTCCACAGAATATTATGTAGCATACTTTATTTAGAAAGTTAATAAAGATATTAAGAAAATGGATGTGTAGTTGAATAGGAAGGATACAAGAGTATTTACTGCATTATTTTATGATCCAATTTTTAAAAGAAATTACATCTATATGTGTGTATGCATATGTATAAATGCACATACATATGGTGTAGAAATTTATTCACAATATGTTAGCAATAGTTATTTCTGAGAAGTAGAATAACAGGTGAGTTATGAAAATATACTTTTATTTATCATTTTTAATTACACATATTGCTTTGTAGTAGAGAAATAACAAAAAGTAGAGAATATTTATAAGATGGTGGTATTTAAAACCATTTTAAAGAATTGTTTTACTTAGTAGTCCATAACTAACAGAATGCCACAAGTCCATTAGATCTTTTGATGTAATTTGTATTAAAACCATAGCAGTATCATAAAATATACTCAAGATGTTTTAAGGTTTTGAATGTGTCACTGATATCTTTATATATCAAATCCTACTTTCAATTAATCTGGTTTATAATTTCAGTGTTATGATTCTATAATTCTCACTGTATTTTCCATTTCTAAATGCCATCTATCTTTTCTGGAAGTTCATAAACTAAATCATAAGAATTCATTCATAGAGCATTTCTTCTGTGGCAAGTACATAGTAGATGCAGTATATGACTCATCCCACTAATTTCCATAAAAGCTCTGTGAGTGAGATATTAGTGTTTCCACTTTGCAGATGAGATAAACTTACAATAGAAGTTAGGATAGCAGCCCAAGGTCAAACACCTAGAAAATATCAATACAAGGTTTTAAACCAGATCCATCTAAATCCAAAGCCAACACCTTCTATTGCAACACTAAGAATTACTCTAAGAAGTTAGAGAGATAATCAATCCATATGAACTTTGAAAACTTATTTAGAAGTATTCATATATTAAAATGTACCACACAGTTAATTTCAAATCTTCTGAGATTTCTTCCTGACTCCATAGAACTTAAATTTTTAACCACCTTGCTGGCCACGTATTTAACAATGCAAACATTTGGCAGAACTCTATGACTAAAAGTGTTCACGTTAAGGCTTTTTTTTTAATTTTTTTTTTTTTTTTTTTATTTATGATAGTCACAGAGAGAGAGAGAGAGTCAGAGACACAGGCGGAGGGAGAAGCAGGCTCCATGCACCGGGAGCCCGACGTGGGATTCGATCCCGGGTCTCCAGGATCGCGCCCTGGGCCAAAGGCAGGCGCTAAACCGCTGCGCCACCCAGGGATCCCACGTTAAGGCTTTTTAATATACTTCAGACAATAAAAGCAATTCATGATTTACACATAAAAGAAAGTATGTGTGTAATTCCATATCATCTATCTATCTATCTATCTATCTATCTATCTATCTATCATCTATCATCTATCTATCTATCATCTATCTATCTATCTTTCTATCATCTATCTATCATCTAGCTAGCTAGCTATCATCTATTTATCTCTATACCTACCTACCTACCTACCTACCTACCTACCTACCTACCCTTGCTAGAGGGAGCATATGCACAAGCTGTATAATCACAGTTTTACAGAAGGCTTACAGAGATAGCAGTGCCTAACCAAAGGTTTACTTATCTATATGTTAGGATGTCCAAGATATTTCTTTTATTTAGTGTAGTCAGAATCCTTCACAGGTTTATTTAGCCATTTACCACCCGCCTGAATTCTACACCTTTGCACTAGGGAATGTATTTGGATTTTTGTATTCTTCATATACCATTTCCTCCCTCCCCCACCACCTTGCCTCACCAACTTCCTATGTTGTTACCATTCTATGTTTTTAAATCATCTTTAGCTGACGCTTTGTATTAAGAGGACTAGTACAACTCAGTCTACACCAGTGTAGTGTCTCAAGACAACCATGAATTTCAGACCCCAGTCTTGCTTAACTTGAATTTGAACCTGGGAAGGATAAGTTTTATAGCAGATCTGAAGGACTATTAGCGTGGCTTTCAGGGATGTCTGGGAAACTGTCCCTGGGCCATAGTTATGGGTCCAGGAAATTATAATTACCGAACTGTTTTAGTTTGTGGAGCATGAGAGTGTTCATTGAAGTCTTTGCTCAGGCCTGACTTCACTGAATCACATTTTAGTTATTATATTCCATGTTGCATAACTGTGAAATTGATGAAGAACATGGATCTTGATGTGGTGGTTCCCAGATAATATCTATAGTAGCCTACTTGAACACCTGTATGATAAAGCTTGGAGGGGACAGTTGAGCTTCCTAAACATCTGAGATGATCCTTATTCATTAAGATATTAACATGCTCAACTGTGAACCCTATGATGAAGATTTCAGGGGTCCACAAGAATGCATCTGCTTTGAAAAATGGCACTAATCTCTCTTCTGGGTATTCTGACTGGTATGAACACATTTTTGTCCTTTTATTATGCAAATAATATCGTACTTTACCCAAGTAATATTTATGTTAGTGTCTTCACTAAGTTGAGCTTACTCTTAACATTTATCAAAATAATATTCTTACCAATGAGTGGGATTAACAGTCTTAGACCTATCATTGTAAATATTTGTAGGGAAAGTGCTAGGATAGTGAAGGTGAAGATGATGGTTCAGTGATGCCAAAATTGTTTCACCGACCCTGAGGGCTGGAGTTGACTAGGAAATCTAGTTAGTAAAGCCATTTTCTAGACCTGGTATTCCATCCGCCAGAGAAAGGAACACTATGTTACACATCTGCAAGATATATTAAAGCATGTAGAGATTTTCGGTGGCACACAAAGGCCATAGCATGAACTCCTGGGATCCTGACCCATCAATAGATTGAAATTTTTGCAATGGCTTATTTTTAGTAATGTTGTGGTAAAAACAACTTAAACCAACAAGGAGAACTGATGTAACATAGATATGATTAGAGGATATAGCAGTTTGTTAATAGTAATCCCTGAGTCCCATGGAAAGAGGTTACAAGGGTTCATAGTATCTTGGAGGAGATTCAGGGACCGTGAGATGGACAAACTAAGACTCAGAAAAGGGAGATAACTTTGCTAGGCTCAACAACTTGGTAGTAGTATTGCCAACTTTTAGAATCCTTGTTTCCTGACTTCTAGAATAGTTCCTTCCAATCTCCTATTCTTGTCTTGCAACTGCTGTCCAAGGTAAAGTTATGATTCCTGAGGGAAGGCACATTCTGATTTTTTGCTTCCCACTTCTCTTAGTTTTTCCTTCCAGCTGCATTCTATTCCTTCAGCTTCCCCATCATTCCACTATATCCAATTCCATTTCTCTGGGCACAGAGATTTAAGTCCTAAAACTATTTATCACCCTTCACTGACATCTGTCCTTATAGGTTTCCAGGATTTAGCTTGCATTCCTTATCTTTTGGCCCCAAGAATTTGAAGAATAGTTAATTATTTATGGCCCAGTTGCTGGATTGTCAAATGTTGGATATAGTCCAGTTCATTTGTGTTTTTATAAATATATATCACACACAATAACATCAGGGATTTATTATATTTAGAAATATACAATCAGTCACAGTGTGTTTACATGGAACTAGGGCTTATTACAAAGCTACGGGTCTATTAATTTCAAGTATTGTAGATTGTGTTTACATACAGAGGACATCGTGCAATGTGTAATTGTGCTCATTACAGACAATGGAAGTACTAAATATATCCATTGTTGTTGGCTTAGACAGTTGCAGCTTTGGACAACAGTATAAGTAAATAGGTGTCGTATGCTGTTCATTAGTGGGCTCAGAGATAGCATACTTGCTTTACTTCTTCTGAAGCTTTTATCTTATCCACATTGCCAACATTATTACACAGGCATATGATTTTTTTGGCTGTTTGACTTGTTCCTAAGAAGGCAAGGGCCATAATACAGCTGGGGGATTGACTACAGTATACTAAAAGTTATAGAAACAAGAGGTGTTAGTTTCTGAAAATTTTTCTAGTTTAGAAAAATTATATCTACTATATGGCTAGGGCCTGGCAGAGACTACAATAACATGATTGAAATTTGGATTGTTCATTAATATACACTTCAAACTTACATACCAACAGATCAGAGAATGCATTTCATAAGACATAAAGTGTAGGATCAAGCCAAAAATTACATTAAATTGTAATTTCTTGTGTCATAAAATTCTCAAAATAGCGTTGCTAAAAAAACAATTTTGTGTTCCACATAGAAATTCCTGGCTAGTGATATTAGTGAGGGCTGAAATCTAGTTAGTAAAGCCATTTTCTAGACCTGGTATTGCATCAGCCAGAGAAAGGAACACTATGTTACACATCTGCAAGAAGGGTGTGTCATTTTTCAATTCATTCCTACAGAGTTGCTTCAGTAATTCACACCAAGGAATAATATCTGCTTGCAGTGTCTTTGATAAGTTGAGCTTTTAGACATAGTCAATGTATTTCTTCAGCTATCACTTTAGTTCTTTCTCATATGCAGTTGCCAGGAGAGTTTAAATGCCCATTTTATATCAATCTAGTAACATGATCACAAGTTATTATTTTATACAATGTTATATCAAGTTTGAACTTAAGCCTCAATATGTTTGGTCTTTAATATATCCCACCCACCGTCCAGGCAAACCCAATCCAACCATATTTTCAGAATAATTATTAAAGAAGGAGAAAAATACAAAGACTAATATCCAAGTACTCACCTCTTCCAGTAAACAATTTAAAAGGCTATTATTTTGATGTATTTATTTTCCACATTTTTTCACAAATTGAAGTTGAAATCTGTTTTCTTACTAAATTCCATTCCTCTCTATCCCCAGACATGATGACCATGAATTAGACCTATAGCTCATTCCTATTTATGCACTCTTATTACTTGTATGTAAATGGTTTCTATTTACAAAATCATGTGCTTACAAATCACACATATGCAATTTCCTGTAACTTCTTCATTCTCCATCTTTTGAGATTGAGTGGATCTAATTCATTTAAGTGATGTATGCCAAGTAAACATACCAATATACTATAATATTTTTTCACCTTCCCCTTTACTATCCATCCTTTCATGTCTCACATCCTTCCATGTCTTCCATTTCAAATAATGACACAGTGAAAATCTTTGTACATATCTTTACCTTACTTGTGTTAAAATTTCCTTAGAAATGAGATTTCTGGGTTATGTGCCATGTATACAGTCAATTTCTTTTTGTATATATTTAGTTGCTCTTTAGAGAAATTGTTTTAATTTACACCTCCATCAGATTTGTGTGGAGTATCTGCTTCCCTACCTCCTTTATCAATTGATATGGTCAGACTTTTGAACTTTTCCTGATTGATGAATGTTAAAGGATATCTGATTATTACACAGAATTGCTTTGTACTGATTACTGGGGAGACATTTCTTGGCCATTTGAGTTTCTCCTTTTTTGGGGGGATGAGGGAGGCATTTCTTCTTTGAGTTGTTTATGTCCATTTTCTTTTCTTTTTCATTTGCCTTTTTCTATATGAAGGATTTATTTATGTATCATGCTTACTAAAGTTTTACATAAGTTGTATATTCTTTTCCTAGTCTGATTTTTATGGCTTTTGTAATAAAGATTTTAATTTTGATAGTTTTGTTATTCTTTAATCATTTCTAAATATTTGTCTTTCATATTCTTATCTACATATAGGCCAAAATATATTCATCTATATTTTATCCTATAATTTTGTAATGTTTTGATTTTTTACATTTATATTTTTCTGCTTCTATATGGAAAAGTGATTGTCCTAGCATTTTCTTTCTTCATCTGTAAAGACTCTCTATCTTGCGTCAAGACTCCATACACAAGTCAATTCCTGCTATCCAACTTATATGTTTTTTCTTACATTAGCACACCTGTTCATTACAGTGAAATTACATATATAGCTACTTTTAAGACTTGTCTTTGAGGTTTTCCTGCCCACGAAAACTTCTACATCTGAATCAGGTTTATACTGAACCATTATTGAGTATTTATGACTACCTTTTTCACTCTATTATTTGGTGCTTATTAATGTGTGTCTTTTAAATTTTATCTTTTATGTATAAAATATGATTTAAGGCTAATGAATATTAAATAGCAGAAAGCCAAAGTGCAATAAAAAATTGTAAAAAAAAAAATCAAAAACAAAAAAAAAATTCCCCTTTGCTGTCTTTTTTGTCTCTTAAAAAAATTTATAGTATATTCCTATACTATTCATTAGACACTATATGTCACTTAAAATGAGTGGATTAAATCTTATCAACCTCAAAACTCTAGTATATCAGAAGACAAGATTGTATTGCCAAAGGTTCCAAAGAACTATCACATCTTGGGCACATTTTGAAATATATCTCAAAATGCTTTCTAATACAATGTGAACATTTCCTCTTTTTATAGTTAACTTACATCAAAGGCTTACATTAATTTAAAATTTAAATTTCTCAGCTCATCACTGAAGGCTCTTCAAGATCTAGCTTCCTCTGCTACCCACATTTATCCCTTAGAAATCCTCACTCCAACTTGCATCCAATAAATCAACTTTTCAAAGGAAATTTTAAAGTTGATTTTTCTTGTCTCTAGGCTGGTTTGCATCCTGCCTCATCTCAGTAACAGATCCACTTATCAGAGTTTCTTCACCAGGTTAAGTCTTACGTCTTTTTTACACTAAAGTTCCGATATGCTTTTCTCCAGAAAATCATGCATGGCCTTCTCTCCCTAGCACAGTTTGTTCACTCATACCATGTTCATCGATCCTGTATGTTATTTCGTCTTTTAAAAAATATGTTTGATGTGATTTTTAAAGGCAGAGAACATACAACTATATTTGTTAATCTCTGTATGTTCAGAACTGAGACAATGCTTTTAAGACAATAGTAACATGGTCAATATTTGTTAATCATCTAGCAGAATTGTGGGCACACTGGAAAATATTAAGATATAAAAGACATTATGATTCTGTTTAGAGTCTGATTAGGATCATAGATACCTTTATTTTTTTAAAACTATTTTATTTATTTATTCATAAGAGAGAGAGAGAGAGAGAGAGAAGCAGAGACATAGGCAGAGGGAGAAGCAGGCTCCATGCAGGGAGCCTGATGTGGGACTCTATCCTGGATCCTGGGATCATGCCCTGGGCCAAAGGCAGATGCCCAACCACTGAGCCACCCAGGCATCCCAACAGATGCCTTTATATAAAATTAATTAGCAATCAAAACAAGTATAATTATACTATTATCCCCCCAAATAATTATAATTAAAATTATTATATAACACACACATATATGTTAAGGATGACATATTTTAAAAATGATTCTTAGTGAAGAGGAAAAAACAGAAAATGCAAGTAAAACAAAAACACAATTTAATAGATACTATTGCTAACAATTATTGGTCTCATATATTTTTTCAGTTTCTGTGTGTGTGCATATGCATGACTGTATGTGTGTATATGTGTGTATTTATATATATAATGTGTATATATAATGTATATATATGTGGATATATATACATGTGTGTACATAATAAAGAGAAACAGGAAGACACAGAATAGGAATTTTGACCATCTCTTTTTACATAGATACATAAAATGTGTTCTTATTTTCATGACCACAAACCAATTTCGAATATTTTCTAATTTACTTAACCAATTCTATTTTAATAAATAATTTCAGTGTTTACAGATTTTTGCTATTATCATATAATAATAAAGACCTTTTTAAATGTCACCAAGTGTTTTAAACTATATATATAAGCATGAATTGGCTATGTCACATATTATGAATGTTTCTGAGATACTTGACACATATTGCCAAATTGCTTTCCAGAAATTTGTAAGAATTCACAATGAAAGGGCACCTGGCTGGCTCAGTTAGTAGAGCATACAGCTCTTGATTTTAGGGTTATAAGTTTAAGCCCCACGCTGGGTGTAGAGATTACTTAAAAATAAAAATCTTAAAAAAAATAAAACAAACACAAGAATTCACACTCAGTTGATAGCGTATTAAAGTGGCCTCATCAACACTGGGTGTTAGAAAATAAATTCCTAAAGATTAAAGATTAAATAAAATGAAAATAACCATAGCTCTTTAATCCATTGGGGATTTATTTGGGTTAAAATATGATATAGAGATGTGTGTTTGTGTGCAGATGTGTGTACTGTTAGCTAATTTTTCTGCCATTTATTGATTAATCCATTTGGTCATCCTACTGATTTAAAATGCAATTTTAAGATTCATTAACTAACTAATTATATCTAATTCTCTTTGTTTCTGACCTTTCATCATTCTTGCACTGACCTATCCATATACTCTGTTGCTGTTACTAAACTGTTTTATTAATAGTATGTTTATGACTTTTTTTAATACGTTTTTTCTTTTTAAAAAAAAGATTGTATTTATTTGAGAGAGAGAGAGCGAGCTAGCAAGAGAGAGCACAAGTGGGGAGGAGAGGAAGAAGCAGGCTCCCCCCTGAGCTGGGAGCCCAACTCGGGGGCTGGATCCCAGGACGCTAGGATCATGACCTGAGCTGAAGGCAGATGCTTAATGCACTGAGCCACCCAGATATCCCTATTTATGAACTTTTTAATGCTTGTGAGAAAGAGCTCCTCCCACGTTTAACATTTCTATTCTAAGTGTTTATGTATCCAAATGATACTTAGACTTACTTAATCAAGCTTCCTATACCTTCCCAAAGTTAAACTTTGGATAAGAATGATCTTATATGTGACTCTTAATTTAGTAAATATTCTCTCTCTCAGTCTTTTTATTGAAAAGACTTCCTTATTCTTCATTTTCATCTTTCCTTTAAATTCCATAGAAATGTATGTAGTTTATCTTACAAAGGTCTGGAAAATCTATTGTAGTTCATTATTTAGAACTCTTTTCTTGGAGCACCTGGGTGGCTCAGTCCATTAAGCATCTGACTGGATTTTGGCTCAGGTCATGATCTCAGTGTGGTAACATTGAACCCTCTCTCCCTCTAACCTCTGTGCCATCCCCTTGGTCTCTCTTTCTCTCTCTCTCTAAAATAAATAAATAAATCTTTAAAAATAGAATTTTTTTTCTTGCTACTGTTTATGGTTCTTTATCTTTTTTTAAAGATTTATTTATTTATTTTAGAGGAGAGAGAGTGCATGCGAGTAGGGGAAGAAGCAAAGGTAGAGAAAGAGAGAATCTTAAGCAGACTCCACACTGAGAGGGGAGGCAGGTGGGGCTACTGACGCACTCAGGACCTTGAGATCATGACTGAGCTGAAATTGAGTCAGATGCTAAACCAGTTGAGCCACTCAGGTACCCCTATATGGCTCTTTATTATCAATTTTATATTAGCTTTTGATCACTAGTATATAGGGAAATTTTATTTCTCTATTAATTCCAATCCAGCTTGCAGATAGATGTACAGATTCATTCTATACATCAGTTTTTAGTTAATTATTTTGGATTTCCAAAGTAAAAAAATCACATCATCAGCAACTAATATTTACTTTTCCTCTTTTACTTGTAAATTTATGCTTTTATTCAGTTTTTTCTTGAAAAGTTCTATTAGACTTCCAGGATATTAAAAATAATTGTCATAGTGGCCAACTTGTCTTCTCTAAAGTTTAATGGAAATATCTCTAGTGCCCAACCATTTGAAACAAGGCTTACTTCAATCTAGAGAAGAACACATTATGTTAAAGAAAGTACATAAGTCATTTCATCATTTCATTATTTTGTTATTTCTCTTAAATTATTTCAGCTTTGTTCCTTATTTGATTTGCTTCTAGTGTTTGATCTTTAAGTATATTTGCAACTTTTATTTTGTAATGTATGTTTTTAACCCTTTTATTGCTAGTTAACTAAGATTTTTTAAATTAGGAATACATGCTGAGTATTGTTTTTCGGGCATCCACCGATTTGATCATATAATTTTTCTCCCTTGACCTACTGAAATGATGCATTGTGTTAATAGATATTATAATATTAAACTATCTTTCTAAATTTTTGTTAATTAATTTTATAGCTTCTTTTTTTTTGTTTTGTTTTGTTTTGTTTTTTTTCTGAACTATGCCTTTGGTGGCCTCAAAGACCAATTCCACCCAAGCACTGGGAGGGGGTGTGGGCTGATACAGACTGAGAGAAGATGACTATATACTTCTAATTCAAGTAAGTTTTCATTACATGTTTAGATGTGAAATTAGATGGTAAATTAATTTTATTTTTTCATGAGCTATATATCAGGTTCTAATATCGATTTCTGTAGATAATATCAGAGAAGTGAAACTGTAAAATGAGAACAATTTTTAAAATCGATTGTTTTAATATGTTGCTTGAAATTTACTAGCAGAAAAGAGACCATTGCTATATGGGGAAACAATTTTGTATGTAATATAGAAAGTTTATGAAATAGTCTCACCTGAAGTGTGAGATACCTCACTCAGTTCATTTGAAAATATGTTTTCTATGTTTACCTCTGTTTATAAAAACGAAAAAGTAAAATCATTCTTTCAGCTACACTTAAGAAAAAGAAAAAGCTGAGTCTGTGAATACAAAATAGAATTTCATAAGCAAAAATGAAAGAAAAAAACAGAGTATGTGTCTTCCTCAACGTCATCCATAGGTTATAACTATGGAAGGATCTCAGTTGCACATTTAAAGAAATATATTTCTGAGTATATGCGATTGTAAAAATCCATTCACTTATGTGCATACAAAACATGAGAGCTACATATTATCTAAGCTTGTGATAATGAGCTATACAAAATACTTCAGTTGAAGTTTTTCATAGCCACATATTTGTCATTTCCTTCATTAAAACTATGAAATGTCCCTTTTTCATGACAATATTATTACAAATTAAGCGTATATTTCAGGACCCAATTGTGAATATAAGTATATAGAGATAGTAAATTTGTCAATATTTTGTTTTCACTAAGATATGCATTAGCTTTTATTATTCATTGTCCAAATACTGTGTATTTGATGTAAGAACATAAAACAGTATAAAACGTTGAAGGACCCCCTGGCCATGTCAACTATGGACATTATGAGTCAGATTGAAAGACAATGATTTTAATCTAGGAAACAAAGAAAAAGTTTGATAACTACAAAGCAAATAATAGATCTGGAAGGATTTAACAGAAATAGAAGCAAGTGAGGGTTGATGTTGAGAATAACAAAAGATGTAGCAAAATGCACATAGATCAAATAGGGAAGTCAGGAACTATTTTTATGACTGTTGAATGTCTGCCCTAACTTCACACTCACTCCCTGCCAAGGTTTGGCAGGACAGGCTTTCAAAAAGATCATCCAAATACATATTATAGATAATTTTTATTAATTACACATTGAATTTATATATTTCCTTTCTTTAGATGCAAGTGAGGAAGATCTATTTTTCAGCAAATTTCTATGGGTCACATGTAGTTTCAGATCGGAACAGAAAGCCACCTAACGTTTCCCACATTTGTTTTTTGTTAGAATTACAATATCAGCAAAGAAAAGCTAGAAAACACATTTTTTTTAAAAGTGAAGACTTATTTAATAACAATAATCTGTCATAAAATAACAATAAGCAATTAATAAGGGTTGGACATATAAAGAGGTAGGGAGGATTCATGGAACAGAGAAGTAACACAGAGTCAAAAAATGTGGCAAGAGGAGGATAAGACATAAATGGAAGTTGGTAACAATTTAGCTAAATCTTTTTGTGTGTCAAAAAATGTGCTAGGAATTTTCATCTGCATTACATCTTTTAATGCTCAAAACAACCATGTAATACATTTAAATGGAGGCTCAGATAACAAAAGTAATTCACATGGTCACTCTGTTAGCAAACCTCAGAGTTTAGATCAATCAATCCTATTCCCTTTCGTAGCTACAAATGACAAGCTGTGCACATATTTGACATATATTTTTAATTTTAAATTAGTGATCAACATTTTAAAAATATGGAGTTTAAATATTTTTAAAATCAAATATTGTTCAATATTAGGCTGACCTGTAGAATGTAGGTAGCAGTGGTCCCAATAAGAAGAGTGTCCTTCTTGGAACGCCTGGGTGTCTCAGTGGTTGAGCGCCTGCCTTCCACCCAGGGTGTGATCTCTGAGTCCTGTGATCGAGTCTCACATTGGGCTCCCTCCATGGAGCCTGTTTCTCCCTCTGCCTATGTCTCTGCCTCTCTCTCTCTCTCTTTCTTTTTATTCCTCTCTCTCTCTCTCTCTCTCTCTCATGAATAAATAAATAAATAAATATATTTAAAAAATAAAGAGTGTCCTTCTCGTTGGTCAAACTCTTATTGTTGAGCAAGCATATGTACCTAAAGCTCCCTGAAACAATTTATATCTTTATAGTACCCTCTGGTTCCTGAGGTGTAGACCTCTGCTAAAAAGAAGAGACTAGAAAACATACTAGAAAAAGAGAAAATGTGGGATAAGTTGCATTAGGTCACACAATCACAAACAGAAACATGACATATAAAAAAAGAACAAAAATTAAATCAGGGGAAGCCTGAAAAAGATAAAAGATTGCAAAAGAGTAAAAAGATTAAAAAGGATCTTGAACATATTAGATTGATACACAGGGTTAAAAACGATGTATATTTGGGGCGCCTGGGTAGTTCAGTCGATTAAATGTGTGTCTTCGGCTCCGGTCATGATCCCTGGGTCCTGGGAGTGAGCCCCACATTGAGCCCCCCATCGGGCTTCAGGCTCAGTGGGGAGTTTGCCCTCCCTTTCCTTCCTGCTGTGCTGTCATTATCTCTGTATCCCTCTCTCTCTCAAATAAATAAATGAAATATATTTTAAAAGGGCAACGTATGTTTAAATTGTATTTTCTGATTACTCTTCTTTAATTGAAATGTCCTCCAATAGTTATAGTAAACATGTTTTATTTTAGATCATCATGTCAAAAAATCATTCTGGAATAATTAACACAATTGTGTGATGGAGGAAGAACCTACATGATTCTCTGAAGGCTGAAAATCTTGCGCATAATCGCAGGATCATTGTTGAGCATCCTTTTTGTTAAGTGTCCATAATTATTCATGCAGGAAATACACATGATCATCTCTAAAATTAACTAACTAATTAAATATTTGAGAGAGCATTATTTCATTTCTTTATAACACAGAAGCTTAGAAGACTGATGAAGACACTGACTTTACAAGGGCAATTATTCGAAGAAATGGAATTAAGATTTTTTTTCTTATTATGCTCCTTATAAAATCATATTTACTTTACCAATTTATGTTCCTTATCTCTACATCATTTAGAAATTATATCTATTATATCCTGTATTGAGTCTCTTGATTCTGCCTTTTAGATAGGCCTTCTTTTGTTAAAATACAACATAAAGTGATGTGGCATCTTTATAATTTGATCTAATGAATTTGATCTAGTGAATTTGATTATTGGAGATTGGAAATACACATAATTCAGATTTCCAAATATGTTTTTATTTTGTTTGTTGGTTTAGAATGGTTTGGTTGGGTTTGGTTCGGTTTGGTTGGGTTCGAAAGACTAGTGGTTAAATGTAAACTCAAGAGTCAAGCTACCTGGATTCAAATACTGTTTCTGCTGTTTACTAATCATGGAACCTAAGGCAAGTTACTCTCACTTTCTTCACCTTTGTTTACGAATCTTATAAATAAGGGTAACCATAATACCTCTCTCCTATAGCTTTGAGAGAATTAAATGAGAAAAATGCATATCAGATACTGAACAAAAATGTCTGGTACATGCTAAATACATGCTATATATTAACTATTATTGTATTAACTATAATTGTAATTGTTGCATTAATTAAACTACCTTCACAACTGGAAAATTTCCATATTACCTCAGGGGCTATCTCTAATAGAAAGGAGAACTCCAGGGAATAGATTAATTTAATTAAATCTGAAAAAAATGAGATTACTCCGAGCGTGGATTCTTTCAATTCTAGGTCACCTGAAACATAAAGGCTAGAACTATAGCAAACAGATTAATTGCATTTTCTTCTATATTAAATCAGTCGATTGTCTTTGACACAGTGTTTCAAGGATAGAAATATTTCCCGCCAACAACTTAATTCAGGAATTGGTTTGCTCTCGAAAAGTGCCAGGATGGTATTAATGCCATATTTTTGATAATTGCAAATGTAAGGAATACCAGTTTAAAAGCCATTCGGGGAAGGTTTGACATAATTTTCAGACGACATTCTTCAATAAATAATTCTGATCCAATTTTCAATTGACACGTGTATAAATCAATCAACAAAAACCAAGGGCCAGCAAAGTACAAAGAGAATATGAACCATTCTGGTGAGAAAGAATCAGTGAGAAAAGAGTTCAAACATAAGGGCACCATTTGCTCATGAGAACAGCATACCTTTCCTTCCTCATCTTGTACCACCTGCTTGTCTCCTGTGCTCTACTTACATTGGCTTCTCAGGCCTTTTGTGTTAATCTTTTTTTTTTTTTTTTTTTTTTTGGTCCTGTCTGAAATGCTCCTTTCTGTACTTGCCATATAAATAGATTTTTTTTTGCCATTTCAGGGAGAAATTGCTATAATAAATATCAAATGTCAGCTACTCTGGTAAGCCATTTCAGACTACTCTGAAGAAGCTACATACTATGAGGCACTGTCATGTCCTCCTTCCTTAACATATCATTTCTATTATTACAAAATCTGTAACTACAAGTCTTGTGAATTTATTATTTGTTTGTTTATAATTTATATATTACTATCTTAGAAGCTTCCTGAAGACAAGCACTCTTTCTGCTTTATTCACCACTATATCTGCAGCACAAAAAAGACTTGCTGAGACAAATGACAGGAGTCCTAAAAGTAGTTGTCTCAAAGACTGGTTGAACCGTCCATCATTTTCCACTTCTCTATGATGAGAATAGTAGCAATAGGGGTCTGTTTAATTGTGCTGCTTAGGATGAAGTAAGTCCTTCATGAATAAAGAAGTACTTTAAAGATGATATTCTCATGCTGAATTCAATAATAGAGACAAATTCCAAGAGAGGAATGCAATCAGTTATGCACAGAATAGATTTTGAGAAAACAAACTGTGTGGACTTTGATTGTCTGGTAAAACTCATGATTGAAACAAAACCTTGGCTTTGGTACTTGTCTTTAAAAAGCTCAAAGGGGGACGCCTGGGTGGCTCAGTGGTTGAGCATGTACCTTCAGCTCTGGGCGTGATCCCAGGGTCCTGGGATGGAGTTCCATATCAGGCTCCCTACAGGGAGCCTGCTTCTCCCTCTATCTATGTCTCTGTCTTTCTCTGTGTCTTTCATGAATAATGAATAAAACCTTTTTTAAAAATAAAATAATTAAATCAGAAGGTAACAGTTGTGTTTTATAAACATGAAATTCAAAGAAAAAATGTAAGAGATTAGTGCCAAAAATTTGGGATTGATGCACTGTGGGTCTGGATACCAGTAGTGACAAGAGGGGATTGAATGAAAAGGAAAAATAATGAAAAAACCCTGTAAATAAAGACTTCTTATAACTTATCAACTGATTGTATATACATAATGAAGAATAAAAATAAACCAAGGGGCTCCTAGGTGGCTTAATCGGTTAAGTGTCTGCCTTCAGCTCAGGTCATGGCCTTGGGATCAAGTCCTGCATCGTTGGGCTACCTGCTCAGCGGGAGCCTGCTTCTCCCTCTCCTCTGCATTTGTGCTCTGCCTCACTATCTCTGTCTCTCTCCCTCAAATAAAAAAAATAAAATCCTTAAAAATAAATAACTAAATAATAAATAAACAAATAAATAAATAAATAAACAAACAAACAAACCAAGTGAAGGAAAATCCTAATGTTTCATTCCTGGGAAACATGTATATATATATATATATATATATATATGTATATATATATATGTGTGTGTGTACATATATATAGTTAAAGCTGTTTTATCTTTATAAACCAGTTTTATCTATATCTTTATAAAAATTTAGCTGTTTTATCTTTATAATTAAAGATCTTTGTCATTTCATGAGCCAAGATGGGTACACAGTCCACAGATTTAAGAATCTTGGCTCTGCTAAGAGTTAGGTATATTTCAGGATCACCAGGTTATGATTATATATGGATTATCTCAATATCAACTTGGATTCTTTTGCTCTACGGTGTTTACTCTAGATGTGGAACTGAAGGTATTTTACTTGACTTCAACCAAAATAAGGCACTGATCTTTAGTTTTTTTAAATATTTCATTTATTTATTAGAGAGGGAGGGTATCAGTGAGGGGAGGAGCAGAAAGAGAGGGAGGAACTCTCAAGCCGACTCTCCACTGCACAAAGCACAGTGCAGAGCTCTGTCTCATGACCCTGAGATCATGATCAGAGCAAAATCAAGAGTTAGATTCTTAACCAACTAGCCACCCAAGGCGCCCCACCACTGACTTTTATTTTGCACCAAACTTAATTGAGAGTTTCAAAAATGAAACAGATTCCATGTTGTAGCAGTTAAAAGTCAAAAATTGAACACCAAATATTCTTGGTTCTTTTTCCCCTAAGCTTAAGGCTCTTATATATACTCTACCACCCCTCTCCCCTTTCTCTTTTCTCTTTCTCTCCAGTCATTTGCTATTCACAAGAAACTGAATTAAAAGTTTCTAGTTTCACTCTATAAATAGTTTATCTTCATTCCTATCTGTCCCACAAAATCAACTTGACAACTATTTTAGAAAGACAGTCTAAAGGTTCATACCCTAATACTGTGGCAGACACAGAAATAAATGTACCACATAGATTCTCCCTCAAGAGAGGTCTAGCTTTCTAGCTAACATGAGTATGGTTAGCTCACAGCATTTAGTTTTTAGTGTCTTCAGGGGCCCCCAGTATTCAAGCTGAGAATTCATCCACTTGGGAAGCCAATAATTTAGCAAAATGGTTGGTGATGTTATATACAAAAAGCTAGCCATTTCCAAGTAAAGCAGAACACTTCCAATAGACACTGTTTGCTCTGGAGTTCACCATTTGGCAGCGCAAAGATTTGTCAAAAGTGTGGCGTGGTCTAACAGCTCACCCTGGCTTTTCCTCCTTCCTACCTTTTTTTTTTGTTGTTGTTGTTGGCTGCTACTTCCCCCAAATCATTTTGCACTTTTAACTTCATCTTAATACCTTCTTCCCAAAAATCAACCATTGATAATTGATGTCAAGAGTAAACTGAGAAAGCTGGGGCTATGATGGAGTCCTGCCAGAACCTGCTCAGTCACCATCCAGCTGATAGTGAGGACCCTGTGCCTGGGGATTAGTAATGGGTAGAGAGCCCCTAAAACATGGGAGCTGTTAAATTTTTTTTATTTATTATCCATGATGAAAT
Source organism: Vulpes vulpes (assembly GCF_048418805.1). Lineage (NCBI taxonomy): Eukaryota > Metazoa > Chordata > Mammalia > Carnivora > Canidae > Vulpes > Vulpes vulpes. The sequence goes on from NC_132791.1 coordinate 43,215,061, forward strand.
GGGATGGTACGTGAGTAAAGGTGAATACAATGCCATGATTAATATATTTGGAAAATATCATTGGAGGGAAAAGTATAAATATAAGGATAACAGAATTGGATGCTTACAGCCTTGATGCGATCAGTAATGAAAAGCTGAGGGCTATTAATAAACAATTTAAAACTATCTGAAAGCCACGAAGTATCTCACAAACAAACCTTATCTTGCTCTGAGCAAGCAGATAAAGCTAAGATTAAGCCCAGTTTTTGAAAAACAAGGTGCTGAATTTCAAACATCTTTGAATGTTTTTTTAAAGATTTTATTTATTTATTTTGAATGAGAAAGAGAGAGAGTAGCATAAGGAGCATGAGTGGAGTGGGGTGGGAAGGGACAGAGGGACAAGTAGACTCTGCGCTGAGTGGAGAGCCTGTTGCAGGGCTCGATTCCAGGACCCTGGGATCAGGGCCTGTGTCAAAGGCAGGTGCTTAACCAACTGAGCTACTCAGGCACCCCTGAATGTACTATAACAGATCTTTATTACCAAACACAAGGTCGTAGTTAGGAAACTGTGAGACTCTGACCCAGGATAGGGACATTTGGGAGAAATCCTAGAAGATTTTGACTCCCTAGACTTTTTTTTTTTAACATTCTGAACTTTCAGAAATGGCCTATCTTATCCCATTAAAATCTAGCACTCCTCAAATATCAGAAAATAATACAAAGGGATTTACCCCACAAGACAAAGGTTGCCCACTCAGCAGCTTTGGAGAACCACCTCCTCTTTTGTCCTTCAGAGCTGTTATCAGAGTTAAGTCACAGCCTAATCCATTCAGGTGTTGATATGCCTGAATAACCATAACAGACAATAGAGGAGAGAATGCAAAAGGCTCTGGGAAGTAGGTATTATGTGAAGCTGTTTCAGATACAGAAACCATTATTCAAAGAGAGGACTGGGTCCTCTATATTGAAAGATGCTGCGACCTTGGCAAGGATATACTGTAACGTTTTCTCCAGGCCTTTCAAAGAGACCTATGGCCATTTGCTTAAGCCATTAGTTTTCCACCATTTACTATGCAGTGGGAAAAGGTGACTACACAGACATTTTGAGGACAATTGGACACAGAGTTTAAATTGACACTAACATCTGCAGAATTGAAGTGACCTTATGATTCCCCTGACAAAGTATAGTCGTGTGGGGCCAGATAATGGATTCCTGATTAAAATACAACTTAAAATGGCCCACTTGAGTCCACATACCCACCCAGTAAAAGTCCCCCTCATAGCTGAATATTTGAAATTGACATATTTGACTGTTGGAATAATAGTTGAACTTGTGTCTTTCACTTATGTAGATAAGAGCAATCACAGTGGGGATGGTCATGAGAAAGTTTCTGAAATTACCACTGCTCTTCCTGCTAAGACAATAAAACAAACAAAAATATGTATCACATACTAGAGGGAATAACTGAGATAGGTACCACACCAATGGATCTAAAGGACGTATAAATAGTAGTCTCTATCATTATCTCTCTTTAATTTTTTTTCAGTCTGCCCCCTAAACACCAGAAGGATCCTGAGTCCCAGCAAGTACATATAGACCAGAGTAGACTTAACCAACCAGCTCCCATGGCAGCTGCCGTGCCAGATATGATATCTTTGGTAAAGCACATTAATAGATCTCAGGTACATGGTATGTGTCTACTGATTTAGTAAATATCTTCTTTGCTATTCAGTTAAGACATAGGATCAGAAACAATTCTCATTCCATTGGAGTTTTGTTTTTTTTTTAAGATTTTATTTCTTTATTCATGAGAGGCAGAGAGAGGAAGAGAGAGAGAGAGAGAGAGGCAGAAAAATAGGCAGAGGAAAAAGCAGGCTCCATGTAGGGAGCCTGACATGGGACTCCATCCTGGGAGTCCTGGGCTGAAGGCAGTGCTAAACTGCTGAGCCACCAAGGCTTCCCCTCCATTGAGATTTATTATGGAGCACTGGCAGAGAAAAGTCTTCACCATCTGTAACTGTCTATCATGAGGTTGGTACCTTACTGTCAATGCACCAAATCATAAAGTTCTGTAGACTCAGAAAAGATCATTGTTAAGATAGAATGTATACAGAAGCAATCAGGGAAAGGGCCAGAGGGTAGAATAAGCTTCATGAGAAAGTAACCCAGGCCCCTAATCCTCCCACTACAGTTGTACCAATTCTCCTCCTCCAGCTCATACCTATGACCATTTGGTGGAATAGTGTACCAACCACTCTAAAAAGAGTTCAGTTCCAAAGCTTGTTTTATATATTGGCTAGGACTTTATGTGGAAAGCTAAAAAGAATGGTAGCCCTGTTAGAGCCTCACTCAAGATTAGGCTTCAGCATAGTCATAATATATGAACACTTGGATATTTACTTTGCACAGCAAGGGAATTAACCTGTGACAGTAATGTATACAGATTAATGGGCGGTGACAAATTGGATCAGCTGGTCCAGGACTTGGAAGGAAAAAGATTGGAAGATTGGTTATAAGGAGGTCTAGAATTAAGGCATGTGGATGGACATATGAGAATGATCATAAAGTGTGCATGCCTTCCAGAAAAGATGCACTAGAGGTAAGGTACTGAACTTCCAAATGGAAGTGGTATTCAAAAAGTTGATGTTAGTGGAGCAGAACTATCAGGAGCTACCATGGTATTACTATAATGGGTTATAAAAGAGCTATAATGACAAGGACAAAAGCTCTGCATGAATTCCTACCTACTTCAATGAGTCCAACTACTGTTACCACTACTCCTGAATCTCCTCAATGCCTATGACAAAGACCAGTGCTTACCTCCAATATGGCATTATTCCTCAAGCAGACCAAATGGCCACTTGTTCCAAGCCGATGGTATTGGGTCCTTCTATTGGATCAGGCATGTGGTTTGTTTACACAGGAATGGACACCTAGTTAAGTCGGGGTTGTCTTTGCTTCTACTGAGCTTCAGGCAGATCCGCTCTTCAGGTGCTTACAGGATGTCTGATCTACGGACGTGTAATCTCCAGGCAGCTTCTAACCATAGGATTCACTGGTTGTTTTAATACATACTGTATCACGCAGCTGCTGCTGCTGACCTAGCAGGTAGAATGGCATGCTGAGGGAAAAACTAAGGCACCAACTTTGAAGCAATATCCTGCAAGAATGAGGTACCACACCATGCTCCAGCTTTACATGCATTAAATCAAAGACATTTATATGAGGGGAGGCCACTTATGCTGTTAAACATTCTAATGGACAAGACAATGTCTTAAACAGATGATTATGTAATTCCAAATGTCAATTGGACCAAGATTGAGAAAATCTCCTACTCATGATACAAAGATAATACAAGGTCCCAGGCCACAAGAACTCTGCTGTGCAAGCTAACTGGCATTGGTAAAATCAGGTCAGGGTAAAAATTTAGGATCATGTTATCCTATTTCCTGTTCCTTTTTTATAGTTGAACTGCTTTGACACTATTCATTTCAACTCGAACTTAAAATACAGTAATTTGGAAGCAGCCTCCAATATTCTGGCAGATAACATCAGAGTTTCTCTACCATTTCAGAATGAATAAAATCTGTCATGCTAACTTACCAGTGCAAGTTCAAAAGAAAAAGAAAAGGAGGTTTTTAAATGGGAAACTTGTAAAAATGTGAGAAGTTTTCCTTGCTGAATAAACTTGAAAACCATTGTCTGACATTCATTTTCACAACTATGGAAAGTGAAACTCCCTTCTGACTTTTAAGGTAAATTAAATATAGGATTATGAAGACAAGATGGAAAGATTAAAGAATTTTTTTTCTCATAAGACATATGTTCCCTTCTGAATAGTGTATGTGTTGTCAGAACCATTTCTCGCCTATATTTGCTACAGAAAATCACCTAAATGGGAAAACACAGGAATAAATAATCAAAAAAGTCTATAAACATGAAAATCCTACTCTTTAATGTATAATCTTTGCTCTGATAATATTTTCCTATTTTCTTAATTATTGTTAAGCAATTAGTAAATACATAGTAGGAAATAGATCTGGTAAAAATAATTGCTTTAGTGATTTCACAGATAGTTAGAATATCTAACACTCTTGGTGATACTATCTTTTCTATACCAACACATCATCTATACTATACCAAGATGTGTAGTATATGTAATTTAGAGTGTCTCCTAATCTTAGCTGCAGCGTATGAAATAACAAAGTTTAATGCCACAGGGATTGTGTCTAAATGTACAATGTATAGTTATTTTTCTTGAATTTGCTAGTAAGTTTAATTGAGCAGTAAATTCATTCTTCCTGCCAAGATTTTTTATTATTTTTGACCGAATTGAAAGAACTAATGGTCACTTGAAGGAAGAGGTCTTAAATGTAGCTCAGAGTAAAAGAGGAAATAAGATTTGCATGTTAAAAGATTTATTATAAAATAAACAATGAAGCACACAATAAAGAAGGGTTATCAAAGGAACAACTATAATAGTGATACTTAATGGAAAAATTATAAAAGGCTTTTTTTCTAATGTCCAAATTAATGAGGAAAGTGCTGAAAATAAATTCAAGCAATTAGGAGTCTCTTTGGCCTTGCTATTAAATAGTTTGTTAGGGAACATATGAAGCAAACCTTAAAAAATTAAACATAGATTAGCATTATTTTATCTGACACATTGAAGATGGAACAATAAGTGCTTGGCTAGTGTGTATAAATTCCAATGAATATTACTTCTTAAATGTCATAGAGGACCTGAGAGGCATTAACAAAATCCATTAGAGTTACATATTTTCACAAGAAAAGGAAAATAGTACTTGAAAATGACCATTTTGTAAGGTTTTTCTTTCTTCTTTATCTTGTCAATTTTTATATTTGTGGAAAGAAATTGCTTTTGAGGGAAGATAAAAAAGTAAAAAATTCCTTTTTTAAATAATATATAAAGCAAAATAAATATCAACAGAGAAAAATAAAATAGCTTAAAAACTAAAAATGCATTCCAAATTAAATATTTAGTAAAGGCTGAATAGAATTACTCTTATTTAAATTACTGTTTAAGTTCAAAATGAATCTTTCCCACTGTGTAGTAGATACTCAATCTGAAGTCATAACACTGAATTCTGTTTCCAGCTATGGAACTCACTATAATGTCAGTTTTTGCTACATAGAAAATAAACTCATAATCTCATTGTCCTACAACAAATTGTCGTTCTTTCTTTCTTTCTTTCTTTCTTTCTTTCTTTCTTTCTTTCTTTCTTTCTTTCTCTTTCTTTCTTTTTTCTTTCATAGCTTACAGTTCTTTGAGTTCATGAGATTTAACCAATCTTAGCTGAATTAAAAGAATGCAACTGAGCTGGCCTCCAGACTGCAGGTGGGTTCATATCCTCCCACACATCTTCTGAGGCAAGCAGCTCCCAAGGTGCACTATTTTCAAGGCCTAATAGAAGCCCCAGAGGCAAGTGGAAACCTGGTTGCTTTGTTACTTCCCAGCTGGAAACTAGCATACAGTGACTTACAAATGCATCCCATTGATGAAGGCAAGTCACGTGGCAAACCTGTGTCAATGGGGTAGGCAAATATACTCACAAAGTGACCTCAAAGAGACATCTCACTTAAAAATACCAGGCCAAAGGTTGTCCATGTAAAATATCCTGCTACACAGGGAAGTGAAGAACTGGGAGCAACAATGCAAATTACCATAAACATATAGGATCTTTGTTTTCTCTATGAATTATCTACCCTACGTTCTTCACAGAATTGTGGATCCATTTCATATATAAACAACTTTTGAACATAAATTGCTTATTGTTATGTGCCAAGAATTAGGTCCTCAACACACGAAAATGTGTGAAACACTGCCAAATCTTTTGGCTGAGGGAGAGATATTCATTAGGTTGGGCAGGGTATGCTAAGCTCAGGTAACAATGTTAGAAGATTCATGAAATAAAAGTTTACTTATAGGATGCAGAGAATATATTCTAGGTTGGAGTCTTTTTATTGGTGACTGGACTCTAAGCAGTAATCAAGTAAACCACGCTACCAGCATCTTATGCCACCATCTCTTAAGTGGCCTTCCTGGTTGTCACAAAAGCAAAAGATGATGTGGAAGTTTGTGCAAGGAGTTTCACTTCCTGGTCTGAGATTGACACACCTCACTGTTCCCACCCTGAAGAAACCAGTCACATAGCCATTATCTAGTCATAAGATACCAAACTCATTACAACAGTCTCAAAAACACAGTATCCAGAAAGGCTTTTTGAATATGTAGGCATTGAATGACATCATCCTCCTTCCTGTTCACCAAATATCTGTCACTTTTCTTTCTACACTTAAAACACAGTTTTTCTCCCTAAAAAGGGACAATCCAGAGTCTCATCTACTTATTGCATCCAGCTCAAAGTCCATCATCTCTATCCCACACATACCCTATCCCTGGGGTCCTAGTGACCTGTTTGATCTAGAAGTCCCAGTAGTCAAGCCTCTTGACCACAAAGTTATCTGATTGCAGATACATACATCCACACACAATATGTAGAGTAGTGACTGGATAACCAGGATAAACACTCCCATTTGAGAAGAGACTTTTTAGTCATTGCTCTCTAGCAATTCTGAAACTTGGATGCACTAGCATTGCATAATCTTTCTACCTTAGAAGTGCCAGGATTACTTTGAGTTTTGATGATCTCTGAATCTTCTCTATGGAGGAACTGTCTTATTCATGGTTTTCCTTGGCCCCTGGCTCCATATTCTGGGAGGTTTATTATTTACTTTGTCTATCTATATAGTAGTGTGGGGGGGGGGGGTGCAGAGTGGGGGAGGGCACATTACTTCTGCAGAGCTTTCGAAATTAGGCTATTGCTCATGAAGATTGAAGTCTTAGAAGTTACTTTAAGTCTTGAAAATCTTAACTTTTGATGATCCTAATTTTCCTCGTAACTTAGTAGACTTCAGATCTATTTGCTTCTAGTCTGTTCCACACTTAAAGTTCTTTAATAGACATAGTGCTCAAATCCACTTATATTTTTCTACTTCTTCACTCCCATGTCTGTCTCACTCAATTTAATGGTGACTATCTTGAAGCTTTCAGATTTGAATAGGAAAGCTCTAACCTAATCTGATATTTTCCGTGGGTGATTTTATTCAACTGAAAATTTTCTTTCTAAAAAACACGTCTTCTTTCCCAAGACCCCAAATCCTTAGACCCACAGTCTGCTTTCAGAGTTATCAGAGGTAATCAAATACTTTGCTGCTGCGTGACACAATTCATCAGCTTTCTAGCTTTCAATTTCAGTTTCTTCTTTGTACATTTTCTGACTTTGAAGCCTACAAATTTCCTTTTTCTTGTAACTTCATAGCAACAATTCAAATTACCAATATCCTTATTAGTTAACATAACATAGGCTATGTTGCATTAACAAGTAAATCGTACAAATTAATGGCTTGACTTAACAAAAATGTCTCTTATCTATTCAAATCCAATGTGTAACAGAGATTGTCTTGGAGGTTTCCTTCTAAAAATTACTTTAAAAACTAAGCTGGTGCTCAGACTCTTAGCTATTGAGAACAAACTGCTCTCAATACCAGAGGGGAAGTGTTGGGGATTAAAGTATACATTTATCATGATGAGCACTGAGTAATGCATAAAATTGTTGAATCACTATATTGTACACTTGAAACTAATATAACACTGTATGTTAACTATACTAGAATTAAAATTTTGAAACTTAATTAAAAACTAAGGTATTTCATTATTAAATGTCACTATCTTCAATATAAGTGCCCTGATCATGATTAAAATAGAAGAGATAGGGCAGCCCCGGTGGCTCAGCAGTTTAGCGCCACCTTCAGCCCAGGTGTGATCCTGGAGACCAGGATCAAGTCCCACATCAGGCTCCCTGCATGGAGCCTGGTTCTCTGTGTGTGTTTCTGCCTCTCTCTCTCTCTCTGTCTCATGAATAAATAAATTAAATATTTTAAAAAAAGAAGAGATAGAAACTGGAGAATTGTAGAACGACCCTTATATATAGATATAGACACCATTCTACCCACATTGCATTACAGCCAGTTATATGGCCTTACTTAACAAAATCACTGCAAGTAAAGATGTGAATTATGGTCTTTCTATAGATACAGAAAGATGAAATGAGTTTGTTGAGTATCTTGCCAATTTTGCCATACACAAACACATCCACACCTACAAAACCCTAATACTGGGTTCTTTGAGGTTGTCATGAACGTCAAAGAATGACCAATATATGGTGTAAAACAATGCATACATTTTAACAATTTCATTAAGCTGTGTATGATTTTTGATAATTGATAATGCACATTCATTTGAGAAATATTAACATATACCAAACAAACCCAGATTTTTAAAAAAGACTCTATATTTATTTATTAGAGAGAGAGGAATGAGAGAGAGAGCATGAGCAATGGGAGGGGCAGAGGGAGAGGGAGAAACAGACTCCCCAGTGAGGAGGGAGCTGGATATGGGCCTCGATCCCAGGACCCTGGGATCATAACCTGAGCCAAAGGCAGACATTTTTTTTAAATGACTGAGCCACCCAGGTGCCCACAAGTCCAGGTTTTATACAAAATTAGATAAGCCATATAGCCCATATTACCCTATGGCATTTGATCTAGTGGGCTAGAAATGGACATATTTAGTATAAAGTGTATGACTCATGGGTCAATCTAATGGGCATTACTAGTCTCTAGATCAGATTATAAGAGCAATGTATCAAATCTTCCTTTAATCTAAATTTTTTTTCCCTTTAATCTAAATTTAAATAAATATGATTTCTATGGCTATTGTTTCTAAGGTAGTAGAAGGAATTAAAATCAAGAAAAAAATGTCTTGTCAGTATGGTAGAGTCATATTATTATCATTGAATATTAATTATGTACTATTCAATATAAACAGTAATATGCAAGGTCAAGTGATAATTTAGCCAATCACTGTATAATACTTTACATGTAAACAGAACACTATAATTATAATGACAGGACAAGCAAAAACAAATTAGTTGGCAGTGCTCATGGAAATGACCTGGAATCAGAAATTCTTAGGCACTATATTCAAGAAGGAGGATTCATTTATTCCTTATTTTTCTATTTATTCAAAAACATTTAATGAGTTTTCATGAATACTAAGCAGGGTTTATACTAAGCAAAATTTATATTAGAACATTTTCCTACAGAATACCAGAGGGGGAAAAATGAGAAAAGGGGAGCAGGGTACATTTCTTGGCTCGTGTCCTTTTTTTTTTTTTTTTTTTTTAACTTTTATATTTATTATGAACAGAAGATATCCTGAGTGGAGTGTAAAGTAAGATTATTGGGCCAGGAATAAGAACACTCTTTCACATCCTGACTCTGTCATTTACTAGCCCACAACCTGGGACAAATCACATAATCTCTCATAATTACTGGTCAGTTACTGGGTTTTGATAAGAGGAAATAGCTCCTCTTTTGATATCACAGAGTGGTTCTGAAGATCAAATGACATAATGTATATAAAAGTAGTTTGAAACTAAATTGCTATACAATTTTAAGGTATTATTATTGTTTCTAAAATCACCTTAATGGGCTATGTTTCATATGTGGCTTTTTTTCTCTTCCTATTATTATCATTTTTTAAATATTTGTGCTTTAGGCCATAAGATAGCTATATTCCTCACTTTTCTCTTTTCCTTCTTTCTATTTCTCCTGGTATATTACACTAATAAAGCTATCTTTTCTCAACACGTAAAATGCATTTGTAATTCTGACTGAGAGAAGACAGGCAATATAATAAAAAATGTATAAAAAATGTATATCTAAAGATCAAGATGAAAGATATGAGTGATTTGTAGTACATCCTGTCATCAAAAGTACTGAACGCTGGTGAATGTATAAGACATGTGCAAGAATCAATATTAAAACCATACTTAGTGCAGTTTAAGAGGGCAATAGTGACATTCAGCATTGCATTTTACATTTTGCTAATGGATTAGAAAGGCAACTGTCATTTTGAGCTCCTTAGCAACAAAATCCACTTTATTCTATAAAGCTGTAAATAAAAGAATGTCATAGTATTAACATACTTCTCAAAGTAGATTGAAAAGCATGCAACGTGACTGACCAAGTCTTTTTCCCTTATGTTTCCTATATTCTTGTTATTTATTTATTTATTTATTTATTTATTTATTTATTTATTTATTTTGGTAAGAAAAATCTAAGTTCAACTTAATTTTATCTGTAAAATCAATAATGATGATAATCGTGGGGTCTGAGTTGCTGTAATTGACTAGGAGGTAATATAATGGCTGAATAGTAAGAGATAACTTATGTAGACATGATTGATTTCAAAATTATCCAGCAGCTGAACTTTTGCATGTTAACATAAACAAAATATGAATTGTATATGGAAGTAATAAAAATAGAGCACCTGATAAAAATGAGTGTCTTTTTATCCGCGCTAACTTAAAATTTCTTCTTAAAGTTTTAAAATTATTTTTTATTCATGTGGGTTTAGTGGAAAATAAGTTTTTTTTTATTATTTTATTTATTTATTCGTGAGAAACAGAGAGAGAGAGAGAGGCAGAGACGCAGGCAGAGGGAGAAGCAGGCTCCATGCTGGGGCCAATGTGGGACTCAATCCTGCGTTTCCAGGATCAGGCCCTGGGCTGAAGGTGGCGCTAAACCGCTGCACTACCTGGGCTGATGGGAAAATAAGACTTAAGGAATAAATCTGAAAATGGCTATCCTAAATTATACCTAATAGAAGGGCTATAGGTGCCTATTTCTATTTTTGCTCATCTTTTGTATTTTCCTGTTATAAGATTGTAGCAAAAGTGCATGAGGTAAGTAAGTATCATTATATTTTATTCCAGATCTATTGATTTTCATCTATTCGGCAAAGAAATTCAATTAGCAATATTTTATTGATAAAATGAAAATTATTGCCTTTAATAAATATTTCTAAGTTTCCATTGTATCTTTCAAAACAGCAATACTATTTCCTGATTACTTTTAATGCCTCTAATAACTGTTAAAAGCTATGAAAATCGGTATGGCTCAATAAAACCACTGTGAGTAGGAGGTTGACATTCAAAGTTCTTTCCCAGCTCATACTGCCCACCACTGTCACACTTGAAAGACAGTTCTTATATGAAGAGAGGTGAAAGGCCCAGCAGAAATGTTGTATGACTGCACTTTTGTTAGCAGTTAAGTGACAGGTACAACAGTAGCAGCCATATTTAAATCAATCATACTAAGTCTAACACACATTCTTCTGGGTATGGGAGAAAAAAGTACTAAAACTCTGAGATAAAATGGAGTAAGTATCAGAGGCTTTGATGACAACACACACAGGCAATGCAGAGTGGATTATCTACACAGGGATGATGGCTTTCCTTTCTTGACTTATTCTGCATTATCCCTTTAAAAAAAATTTAGTCATTTATGAGAGACAGAGAGAGAGAGAGAGAGAGGCAGAGACACAGGCAGAAGGAGAAGCAGGCTCCATGCAGGGAGCCTGATGTGGGACTTGATTCGGGGTCTCCAGGATCAGGCCCTGGGCCAAAGGCAGCGCTAAACTGCTGAGCCACCAGGGCTGCCGCATTACTCCTTTTAGATTCCACTGATTGCAATTGTACTAACTACCCTCTCCTTTCCTTGGTCTGCAGAGAGAAATAAATGAGCTATTATTGAGCATGTTCCAGTCCTTAAAGGCAGAGTCTTTTGCAGGAACCTAAAAATTGCCACATTTCAACCTCCTCCACTTATTTTTCACTGTGCTGTGTAACCTAAAATGCAGTCTGGTGAATTAACAACCAAAGACTGCAGACATCATCTCCATTTGTCTTGCATCTTGGATTGACAGCATAGTTTTCAGGGATGACTTAGCTAGTCAGCTGTGAAGGCATAGAACACCAGGTGAAAGCCTACTCTGCAACCTGAGGTCTGCATTGACTTCAAGCCAGTTATTCAACATCTCAACTCCTGAAGTAGAAATCAAACACGTGAATCAGAATCCTTTAGGATTACTAATGAGATTAGAGGCAATGTTTATAAAGTCGTCTTTCACTTACTGCCTAGCACACATGGGGCATTCAGTGAAAAATGGCTACTGTTATTTAAAAAGAAAAAAAATACATGTACTGAAGACTCAAGTTTTGATGATGATACTTAAAAACTTAAAATATTTTTAGGCTTCGGAGAAATAAAGACATCATTTTATGTTTAAGTGCCTCTAGAGCACTAGACACTTTGCAGAGCAGAATTAGAGGCTGTCCTTGACTTTCTGCTTACTGAAGTACTTGCTTTTTGCTATTGATTTCACAAGTATGACACAAGCCCCTGGAAAGAAGAGTGTAGGTAACAATGGTTTAAAAATAAAATATAAGATAAAATTTCTTTTGAAATTTTTGTTTGTTTGGGTGTTAGCTTATAAAATATGTCAAGGATATATTTGTAAGACATTTTCAAACTTCTCAAAGAGAGATGGAATAATTAGTAGAATGTAGCATGTCTGTCCATCCATAAATTGTGGAGCAAAGACCCACCTGATTATCAAACTAATACATGTAGTACCAAGCATTGTTCTAAAGCCTTTACATAAAAGTATTTCATTTCATTTTGATGATTCTCTGAATTTTGTTTTTCTACATATTTAGCACTGGGTTCTGAAAATGGTAAAAAATAGTTATGTAAGGATATAATCCAAATCCTTTTACTTCTTCCTTGTCAATAGCTTCACTAGTATCACAATCTAAAATTTTTAAAATTATTTTGACATCAATCCTCCTTTAACCCTTTCACATAGTAAGTCATCAGATCTTGTAGAAATCTTTTAGAAATCATTCTTAATGCCATTAAGATGATTAAGAAATCAATCTTAATTGCCATTCTTTTAGATTTTTTCTTTCATTATGGCCTACCTTAAAAGCTGTCAAACTGACTGCTTCAAATTCTTTCCCCACACAGTCGTTACAATTACCTCCTTAGAGAAATATGCATATGTTATTCCTCTGCTTTGTTTTTTTTATAATAAATTTATTTTTTATTGGTGTTCAATTTACCAACATACAGAATAACACCCAGTGCTCATCACGTCAAGTGCCCCCCTCAGTACCCGTCACCCATTCACCCCCACCCTCCGCCCTCCTCCCCTTCCACCACCCCTAGTTCGTTTCCCAGAGTTAGGAGTCTTTATGGAGGTTCCTCAAAGAGTTAAAAATAGATCTGCCCTATGACCCAGCAATTGCACTGTTGGGGATTTACCCCAAAGATTCAGATGCAATGAAACGCCGGGACACCTGCACCCCGATGTTTCTAGCAGCAATGTCCACAATAGCCAAAGTGTGGAAGGAGCCTCGATGTCCATCGAAAGATGATGGATAAAGAAGATGTGGTTTATGTATACAATGGAATATCACTCAGCCATTAGAAATGATAAATACCCACCATTTGCTTCAACGTGAATGGAACTGGAAGGTATTATGCTGAGTGAAGTAAGGCAATCAGAGAAGGACAAACATTATATGTTTTCATTCATTTGGGGAATATAAATAATAGTGAAAGGGAAAAGAAGGGAAGGGAGAAGAAATGTGTGGGAAATATTCCTCTGCTTTGAGGCCTCTGCTAATGCCTTAGCTCAACTCCTGTGGCTCTTCACCATAACATTCTCCCTACACCGTGAACCTCAATGCCAGCCACTCCTCACACTACCACCTGCCCATGCCTTAATACAACCACATAAACAGGCTCTGCATATTTTCTTCGGCAATAGCAAACCTCTAACTATCCCTTAAACACAATACCAGACCATGTCAATTCTGTTTGTTTGGACTGCTCTCAATGTGACTTAGAGACTTTACCTGATCCAATCCCATTGTTGGTTGGATTCTTTGTTGCGCTGTGACTGAGGTTTATTTGTAGGGGGTTTACTGGGGATGCCTTCAGCAACAATCCATGTAAGAAATAAAGAAGTATTGGTCAGGGAAGTTGAAGAGTGATACAGTTGCAACAGAGCCCTTGGCCTGTCAACCTGGATGATCTACAGCCAGCACGGACATTCAATGATGTCTACCTAAGCAAAGGGAAACAGGTCATAGAACTATATCGATTATGGGGAAGAAGTATCACCTTGGCCAAAGTGGATCCTCTAGCTGAGGATAATTCCTGAGGAAGGATTTCTTAGAGACTTGTTAGCAGCTTGGCACAGGGGCAATGAGGGCTTCGGATCTGAAAGTTATAGGTGGTACATCACAGCACCCATTGCTGCCCATAGTAGTGTTAGTCATTCCATTCTTTGTCCCAGAATATTTGGTAGAAGCCCCTCTCCCAGCATATGTCACATTCACTCCAGTCATATTCGAATCCCTTATCATGCTTTAAGTTCTCCCATGGCTGCCTTTATATCTTCAGGAGCCATCCAGTTTGTAGGATAGTGCCTGACACCGTGGAGGCCTTTAAGAGGAATAAATGAATATATCAAACAAAAGTTGGATTCACAACAGAATAAAATAAAATGCTACACCTGAAATAACAACACCTGATGCTCTATGCTACCTTGTAAAATGTGCATGACTTATGCTATTGCAAACAGGAGTTTTAATTAGCATTGCTGTTTGGTTAAATTGGCTTTCAAGGAGGTAAAGGGAGCATGCTGAGAAGAGATTTAGTTTGTAAAGAAATTTCTAAGATGGATAAACCATTTCAGAGGCACAATGAATTACCATCAATTAGAAGTCAAAAAGAGAAAGACCTGAAAAAAATGTCTAAGAGAAAGGGTGACCTGGGATTCTTTATTTGAAGACTTAGTGGGGAAAACTGAAATGAGATATGGACTAAGGGATAAATTATTGAAAAATATTTGGAATCAATTGAGCTCATGGTTACAAATCAAACACTGTTGCAAAACCACTGCTGTGATGGAAATAAATAGCTACTTGAGTGATTATTTTAGCAAAATATATTGATGTTACAGGTAAAATATATTGATGTTTCAGTTGGTACAGACTGTCATTCCTTCCTAATGGAAAAAAAAATGTAAGTGGCATACCCTTCATAGACATGATACATTGTAGGCTCACAAGAAATGCTTGTTTGCCACCTCCTTCCCATAAACATAAGGGTCAGCCTTACCATTCATTTCAAACACATCCTATAACCCATAGTTAATGACATTCAGGGAATCTTCTATTGGCCAAATGGTATCTCTCACAAGAGGCTATGGTCATATACACCACTCAGCCTGAGACTTCAGAAAATGGAAAAAAAAATCTCTTCCTATCTGAGATTTCTTTTTCATTTCTTTTTGCTTTTCTCTCTCTCCCATTTACAAAAGAAGCATACAGCTAATGAGATCATTTTATAGGAACTTAATATCTAAGGGTCTCGCTTACCGTGTGCATGTACACACACACACACACACACACACACACACACAAAGGCATAAAATTACTTGCCATTCAATTCTACAGACGGTATTCAGTATCTACATCTTGCAAAGTAGTGCCCTAAAAATGTGCTAGAAAAAGATGAATACAACGTAGGAATCTTGAAAAGGAAGACAAAAGTAAGGGATGGAGGTATGAAGTATGTGTATGTTTGAGGTGCAATTAATGTGCTGTGAGACAAGGAGGTAGGAATGATTGCTTTTGACCTAAGGGAGATCAGAAGGTGTGACACTTTTCAGACCTTTGAGTGTCCCTAATCATTAGTTAATTGACTCCTGCATGTAAATTTGTGTTGTTGGCTCTGTATGTGTTTCCTGGTAATTAATAAGCACTTTCCCAGTTAATTTTATGTATCTCCCATCTGTGCCTTTTGGATGTAGGAAAGTTATTTTAATATGATCATATACACACAAGTCTCAGGAATGCCAGTTTTGTAATGAGCGAAAGTTGATTGAAAGGAGATCGAAAATGTGACACATCTCGGAATTAAATGTGGCTTGGAGTCCAGCAATAAGAAATACGCTGGAAAATAATGGGAGAAAACAAGAAAAGTTACAAGAATTATTTCGAGGAAGTTGTTGGAAAGAAGATCTGTGAAAATAAGATTCAACTCAATCATGATAGAACTAGTATGATATAACAACTAGAATGACAGGATCTAGGACAATGACTATCTGAAGCTGTTTCGAGATGTCTGTAGCATAGCAACAGGAAAAAATAGTTAGATTTGGTGCCAAAATTCCATCTGAATTTGGTGATTGCATCTAGAAATTGTCTGCAAAACTGAAGATTAAGAGAAGCTTAGCTGACCTGAAGATGAAGTAGTCTGAAATTGAGAAGTCAGAAAACATGTGTTTCTCAGTGTTGCAGGATGACTCATGTTACACTCAGATGTGCAAAGGAAATATAGATTCTGTGCTTTTTCTATAACTACCCCACATTTCTCACTCCATCCATGGCAAGGAGGCAGGAAAGGAAAATGAAGCTTACTTTTATTTGCTAATCTCAGTAAAATCTAAGTATTAAATTTTTTATAACAGAATACGTGTCTTAGGTGACTCAAATGCGTCAATCTTCCCTTATATTCTTTAAGATGTCATCTGGATAGATAAGAATAAGGCATGCTTATGACATGATTTTGTGACAATGGGGAAAGAGTCAAATGTGCCATTAGCTGGTATGCTAAGGTGTTTACCTGAGCTGTGGTTTTGCCCAATTCTGTTAACAAGAGCTGCTGATTCCTGCAGCAAATAATTTCCTATTTTTTCTTGTTTCTTAGTTTCTAGGGATCCTCCAGGTTGAATTGACCTTTTAAATTTTTGCTGTTTTTCCCATCCAAGCCACAGTCTAATGGTGGCATCTACTATGAGATTGTCTTGCTCTTCACCACATTGCCCTCTGATCCTCTGTGTGCCAGGGACACATGGGAACAGGGAAGTATTTGGAAGTATAAGTAGGGCTTCTTTTTGCCCAACAGCACTGTTCCACCTCCCAATTACGTGAAGGCCTCCAATATTAATTCAGAGGCACTCTGTACAAGTCTTTTTCTTGCATCCCAAATGATTGGCTGGACAAATCCCATGCAGAACTGGCCTCAAATTCAGACTGAACTTTGCCTCTCCAAACATTACATGCATTAAATTCCAGGGCTGATAAAATCAGGGCACATAGATGCCCTGATCTATATTTCTTTAGTGTTCTTGTACCTCTGCTTTTTTCTTCTAAAATCCTATGGAAATAGAGGTGATGATATTTTCATTTATTTCTACTACTTCTTTTCCTAGAACTTCTACTCTAAAGCCTATCATTTAAGCATTCAAACCCAGACAATAATACTTTCAATGAGAAAATGGTAAGGCAGTCCTTTTTCTCATACCAATGCTTAGTTTTAAATCCATAAACTTCAACATTTTATTTAGAATATCAGTTTATAAATATCACCTTTCATTTTCTTTGTATTCCTTTTGGACCATATTGATATTGTCAACAGAAGTACCATGCTTTGGAAGCATGAAGAGCTTCACAAATTTTTGAGATATACTTCCTACCCTATATGAAATCAACCAGATCCTTTCTATTAAAAAAAAAAAAAAAAACTCCTAAAAATAGAGATCAAAGCAGTTTAAATAAAAGCCACATTACAAAAGACATAAGACTAGAATTTTTAAATTAAGTGTATTCTGTTTAGTTACACTGTTTTTGTTTTGAAATTGGTTATTGAACACTGTCAGGTTATATACTAATTGTATACTAGAAAGTACATAACTGAGTTAACAGCAATGTAAAAAAAATCCCTTATTCTCTGTTATTTGAGGAAGAGGTATTATTTTATGCCTTAAATATACACAATCATCTTAAAAAATACTCTGAGGGAAAAAGTATATAAATTTGTGGAAAATGCCACATTAAAAATAGAGCCTTGATTTATACAAGATTGACAGAGAAAACAAAAATAAGGATCCTCCATTTAGTTATAGTATTCTACTGTGTAAATAGAGCAGACATTAAAATGACTAGAAAAGCAAGATAGAAAGCTAACCATTGTTTACTAGACCATAAATCAGAACGATTCAAATATTATGTTTTTCATTCTCTTTCATCTCCTCTTTACTGAAATTTTTTGCCCAAAATTGACCATATAGAGTATGTTTTGAAATTTTTATCTCTACAGGGTCCAGGGAGCAAATATTCCCCAACTGTGAATATTAGAGAAATGCATGTCCTTCATCTTTTTTACTTAAGTGCAGATTTATTAGCAAGAGGATCCACTTAACCTTGGGTAGTGACATAACAAACCAGATTTGTATTATGCAGGGTACCTTTAAAAATAAACTTTCTATTTTATAATAGTTCTAGATTTAAAGAAAAAATTGTAAAGATAATGCAGTGAATTCCTACATATCCCACATCTAATGTCTCCCAATGTTAACATCCTCCCAATAGCTACATTCACTACAACTAACAAACCAAAATATACAAATAGTGAACCGATATACACTGGATAGCAGATAGCAGAAGACTAAATCAAAGTAGTATGAGTAGCATTGATTGTAGTATTGATGATAACTGAACAATCTAAGAATAATACAAGCTCTAGGTATGTTTGGAACCAAGCTTTAAACATTGTCATAAAAATTCACCTCCTCATTTTTTTTCCTTTTTGCCATAATTTCAATCTGCATTTACTCTGTTACCATCATTCAGACAGAAATTCCAAACATAGAGGAAGTATGTAGATAGTAACTTCAAGTTCATATTTACATTCTCAGTAACCCTGATACTCATGTCTCCAACAGATACTGAGATTGGTCTTTATTGAATTGCTTTAGGTGATGTAAGTCTTTCTGAGTCAATCATTATGAGGCTACACTTGATCTTAGCCAAAAGGCCGAGAAAAGATACTCAATCACTATGAGAAATTGAATGTGTGGATTGGCTAGAGCAGCATCACATCCCCCCCACCCCCACCCCGGGATCCAAGGATGAGGTTAGATTTCCTAAATAATTTAACCATGTAATGTGACAGATGTTTCTCAAGAGTATACTAAGTTGCTGACAGGAGAAGGAATACATACTGCATATCAGATCTTGATATGCAGTATGATCTCTGATCACCTGATCTCTAATATGATGTATATATGAGTAGGTGTCTTAATTTAGAAAGAGTTTCCAAATATACTAGTCTACAATCATATTTAGTACAAACTGCATCTAGAAAGAGGTATGATTTGGTTTTTCTATTTCTACAGAAATGGTGAAAGAAGAGAAAAAATGTTCTTTCCCTTTATATTAGTTATGTAGCAATTTGGTTATCTCTATTTTTAAGTAAAAATAAGAAACTCAATTCAGGCTCAGCATTTAATGAGCATTTCACTCATTCACTGCTTCATGACATAAAATACCCCAAATTCTTTAGCAAATATTTTATGGTACTCTATATGCACAGTGTTTTTACAAAAGGATTAAATAATAACTAGAGGTATTTCAAGTTTTCCTTTAGGTTGCCAGAATTTTCCTTCATAGAAATAGCAACAATAGTTAATAATGTGTGGTCCAAGAATTGTAAAAAAAAAATTATAAATAAGATATCTTATTATTCATAGAGCAACCAATTAAAATAGTACAATTATCAGTTCCATGTTACAGAGGAAACAATTGACTCAAAGGTACAAAGTAAAAAGTCACAGTTGGTAGTTTTATCAGGTGGCATTTAATGTTCTTTCATATCTTCTTTGCTTTACCTATTCCAAAGGCATTTGGGTAATTTTTCACCCTCAGGCACAGCCACAAAAATCCCCTTTGTGTGGATTCTGGCCAAATTCAAAAGGCTACAGCATTGTTTTTCTCCTCATAGACTCAATGCATAAGTGTTGTCCTTTTCCCAGACTTCCTGTTAATGTGAGACATAAGACTCCAGAGGGGCATCTGGTGCCTAAACCAAAGCAAACTAGGAGTGGGAAGAAATTACAACCCTGAAGGTAAAGCTTTGACCAGCAGAAGACAGTAGCAAGAAGAGAATATATTTTTCTCCATTCCTCTCCCATGCATAGCCTGTCCTGAGGAGAAGTCATGAATAAGCCCTCTTGGAAAATAGTCCCAAGAGATAAAGCAATCAATCACACTGAATACTGCATAGTGACTAGTTTGAGATTTCACCCCTGTATCAGCTCTCTCTTTTTCCCTGTCTCACTTTTCTTTGCCCTCACTCCTGCTCCCAAAGATCATACTCTTGAATAAAGCATCAACACATAAGTCTTTGCTTCAGGCTCTGTTTCTAAGAAACAGTCTAAGACAGTTGATATCAGCAATGGCCCTAGAAAGTGGACCCTTAGGATAATTTATTAAAGCTGCATTACTGACCAGTCCCATTGTAATAGGGATTCTTTTGCTAGTATTACAGAGGCTGGTGATTAGCTCTGGCATACCATGATATCACAATTACTATGGCTTTCCCTTGTGGTTAACTGGGCTAAGGTGCAGGTGGAAGATAAAACCTCAGGATTTGCAGTGGCTACATGCTTATATGGTATTGGACAATGATAATTACAGGCCTGTGGACTGGGCTGGCTCTTGTTAATGATACTGGAATCTTTGAAAGAAAATTATAGGCTAAGAGCAGTCAGTTGCCAACTCGAGGCATTCTGTGAAAACCAGAGGGCCTCTGGCTTCATTTATGCAGAGCCTTAACATCTATGGGTACAGGGCACTTTGCAGAAAATCAGACCCAAGATTTAATTTTAAATGTGAAAGAAATATGACGGAGACTAAATATGTTGCCTTGAGAGATCTTGTCTATGTAGTTCAGGACTGCAGTTGGAAAAGAGCAAGATTTTGAGAATTGAGATGGGGACTTTTTTTTTGGACAGAACTGAGAATTTTGAACTCCATATTTTCCTGAACAGAAGTGGAGAGAGTTTCTCCCCCTTGACAGAAGAGAGCAGTTTTTCTAGCTTGAAGTACATGTGAAAACCTCATGGAAGCAAATGCATCCCATATATTGCTTGTGCTCTTCAGTAGCTGCCCAGTCAACAGTTATTTCCAGGCCCCTTACAAAGCAAGCGACTTCAGTGCTCTCTCCAGGACAAAGTCATTTAATTGAAATTGTGGGACCTGATTAATATGTACAGGATAGATGTGGGATAATTGTGGTAGTAGATCCTAAAAGTGTCAGAACATCACTGTAAAATATTAAGTTTGGCATTGGTTAACTTCCTTGGGAAACAGACACTGAAATCAAGACTTGCATGCAAGCTTTTATTAAAGAGTCCTCTTGGAAATATCACTGGTTATCTAGTGAGAACAGGATTGGGCAAAGGGAGAAAGTGAAGTACTGTGATTCAGTTGAAGAAGGGGTCTCAGTCAATCCAATAAAGAGTTCTGGACCATCAAAGTTGTCTGAAATTGAATCCAGGGAAAGGGCCTTTGAATTACTTCATAGAACAGTTTTTAAATGGACTGACCTCTAGTGGAAGAAAAACTTGTTGAGGCAGCTGTCTGTGGCCAAAGACACTGCTCAGAAAGAAATTCAACCATGAGGCATTGAGCATCACTGGTAAGAGCTGGGGAGAATTTATTAAATTTGGGAGAATTTATTGAATTTGAGCCACTCATTCCTAAAATGAATCAATACAAAAAGTAGAGTTAGTCCTCAGTTTCTGTTGCGTGATTCTTTGAAGCTTGGGTACAATCCTAGCCTACAGTAAATGAGGTGAGAGTGTTAGTACTTCCTTGCCAAAATATGAAGAGAGAAAGAAATACTCAAGGAAATAGAGAGGTTAGGATGGATTTTTACGTACAACTTGAGAATGTAACGTCAAACTATTTTCCCATAATATTCTGAGAGGCCATTTCCTTTAGTGGGATGATGCAATGTAGAAACACTGCTAAGACATAAAGGATAAACCAACTTAATGTTTCCTGTCCTCTGTAGGATTGAATGACAATGGAAGATGATGCCATGGAAGTGTGCTCTGCAGGGTAAGTAGAAATAATTGGATTCTGGATTGGAAAAATATAGGTGGAAGCACTTAATGTTCATAAGCAAGATAGATTTAAATACTCTAATAGCTAACATGGATATAGTAGAAATCAGGGTGTCTTGATATACACATCTGTGATGATGGCAAATAGATCATAGTGTTCTAGAGCAAAGATAGATAAGTGGAGTAGTGTGTTTCTTGATCTGTATAACTATAACAACAACAAAAAGATCATAGCTTGTGAACTGATAATTGGCATTAGCCATTAAAATGGAAAGCTATGGTTCTTTCACAAAAATTCCAGACTTAAGTCAGTTCACAGACCAAGAAGCCATTGGTTGAAGGGAAATCCAGGTGCCCTTGAGAATGAACTTTGTCATATTATTGCAAGTAAGTTAGATAAATACTTCTCTGATCTTTTCCAAAAAGGACTTGTGGCCAATAGCAGCAAACTGTATAGCTGGAAAGAGAAATTAAGGATTGATAAATAAAGATTCTGAACTGAGACTGGTAATGGAGGAACTGAAATACCATGAGTAGAGTCCTTGGGTGCATAATGATAGATAGAGTGTTGGCCCAAGACTGTGTGCAATGTATCTAACATGTCCATACAACTAAACTGCAGTTATTTCCCTGGTCCCCAGGTGGATAGTCGAATTCTGATATACTTGACACCTGATAGAATCCTCACATAGATCTATGACCTGTGGAGTAAGAACCACTATGGTCAAAACAAACCTGTGATTACTTCTGCAGCATATCTGCTCATATTGGGATCTTACAGAGATTAACATGGCCCCTGCACAAGGATGACATGCAAATTTTTGAAGCCCTTCATATAAAGACAATAAAACCCAAAAAACCCTTCCCCCCTAAAAATAAAACAAAAAACAAACAAAAAGAAAAACCCTAAAAGCTCTCCTCTATCTTAGAGATTATATGAAAGCAATACCATATTGCAGGAATTATAATGATAAGCATCACCATCAAATACCTAAGGAAAACAGGAGTAATGGCTCCTATGATGTTCCCATTCAACTCATCTACTACAACTGTTAGAAAAAACTCAATCAAAAAAATTGATCCTGACTGATAGATGGCTATGGAATTGCTACCTTACACTTATGTAAGATACAGATCCAATTGCAACTGCATGCTTAATATGTTATATTTATTGTTGCAATACTACATTCTGCTGGCACTTGGCACACATGAATCTATCTGACAATTACATTCTTCTTGAGTCCAACAGAAAGGAAGACCAAAACTAGTTTGCCATCACATAGTAGGGACGGCACGATAGGGATAGCATTCACCACTTGTTGGGAGGAGGGCTGTTACTTCTCATGCTCATGATATGCTCTTGTTATTCTGCAAAACATCATGTTGGGTTATTATAATTATTATAATTATTTGGGTCCAATGATAATTGGACCCTAAATCAGGAAATAAGAAGTGTTCTATGAGCCCTAGGAAGATATCAGAATGCCAGAGAGTGAAGAAAAAATCCTGTTGAAGATGCAAGGGCCTGCCATATCAGTAAATATTTTAGAGGGTTCAAGTCAACTTTAACATGTTTTCTAAGATTAATAAAAATTTTTTTAAGATGAATAAAAATGTAATGCACCTCACATTTCTAACTTCCAGTACTTGGTGGGCCTCTTTGGATTTTTTGAGGCAGCTTATACTTCAAAATACTGTTATGATCCATTTATTGAATGACTCATAAAACAACAGTTTTTAGCAGGACTAACAGCAAGAAAGTCTTCTGCAAAGTCAAGACTGTGGTGCAAACTGCTCTATCACTCAAAGCATGTGACCCAGAAGATCTGATAGTGCTAGAGGTATCTATGGTATATTTTAAATGCTGTAGTGAATCTCTGGTAAGTCCACATAAGAAAAATTGATGTGTAGAATCATAGACTGCAGAGCAAAGTCAAGCTTTCTACAGCCAACAAATTAATTTTCATTGAAAAAAAATGAATTCTAATATTCCACTAGGTCCTAGTATGGAAAGATCCTGACCATGGGATACCAGATGCCTATGTAACCACACTTTCTCATCCTAACTTGGGTGTTATTAGACCTGTTGAGTCATAAGTTTGGAAGTGTAAAGTAGTAACCCATTGTACAATACAAATGGTATATGAGATTTGATCTGAGCAGATCTAGAAAGTATGAGAAAATCAGATGAACAGGTGGCTAGAACTTCCATATCATTAACCTCAATTGCATTGACATTCTCCTTCAGGGTAATACCTATGGCCTTCTGAGAGTATTTCCTGTCGACAATTGATAAAAAAATAAAATGCTTCACAGTTGAACTGGCTTAAAGGAAATATTGCTCCTAAATGAAATTTCATGACTGATTGGAAATAGATCTCACCTCTTGGGAATGTATCTCACCTCTTGGGTGAGATTCTACAAATATGGAGGTACCATATTATATTCAGTAGCTGGATATTAAGGAAAGCATCAATAGGTCTGATAACTGATCAAACAGACACTTGTCATGTGTTATTGGAGATTGTCTCAACCTCACTAACTCTGGAAACTTTGACTCTTTGCTCCAGATTGAACCACTAGTCTGAAAATCCATTGTATGTGGACTCCAGCCATCTTCATCTGGTATAACCCAATAGTGTTTTATCCCATGGATAATCTGAAAACCATTTATCTCCTACTTTGGCGCTCTCCTATTCCCTGAAGAATGATGTGTGGGTCTATTCTGGACCACTACATATGGAACCCAGAAATGCAAATGAAATCACAATCTAGTAGGTGAAATTTGATCATTAATGGATGGGAGCCAGAGGATGAATTCTATTCCAAACCTGAGAATAAACATCCTGAGAGAAGTTTATCTTTTGGATGATAATCTCATGAGTTTGAATTCATGCTTGATACTAAGTGATGGCCAGCTTAATAACACATTCTTTTACTTGCTCTCCCTCTTTTATGTCTCTTTTCCCTCATGTCATTTTTGAGTGAATCAATGGAAGGCACTGAGAACTTTGCTTTAGGTTCTGCTCTGTGGGCAACAGAGCTAAGATAGAGAAGATAGGTGTTGAGACCAGGAGGCCAGACCCCTAATTTGCTTTCAACTACTACTGTCCATGAGCACTTCAAATGTCAATAGCCTCCCCTCCATTTGCCCTTGTGTTCTGTGCTTAAATAGTCTAAATAAGTATACCACGTTCTATTTTTCCTATGCTTTGTATATTTTTCTCAAGAATCATTATGTCTTTGATAAATTAGATATTGTAGTCTTTAAAATTAGGCTGTCATCTGCTAATTAAACACTACTTATCAATTATCTGTGGTAATTTTATTATGTACAGTATAGCCCATTAAAAACTAAACTGAAACCACCATATACATTATACTTAAGATTAATTGCAACTATGGTGCCTCAGCAAGGCATGCTAACTTAGTTAATTGTCAAGTTTAATGATGACACTAAAATATCCCTAAGGTCACACAGTAAAATATCTCCATTTTTTTTAATAAACAAAGAAAGTTGCTAAAGAGGTGAAAATTTCTTAAAAGGAGAAAGAAGAAAAATAATAATATAAAAAGAATTAATATAACCTTGAGTTAATGATATCAATTATTAAGAGAGGAAAAAGGGGTCTATCTTAAGACATTTTTAATAAAACATATTACCAAAGAATATTTTTAAAATGAGCATCTGCTATAAAACCAAAATATTTCTCACATCTTTATTTTGTATGTTTGTTTGTACCAAGCTAAGTGCTAAAAATTATTTGTGGTATATTAGAATAAAAATATATGCACCCACATATAAACACACACAAACAAAGATAATAAAAGACAAAAGCCCAACAATTAGTTCTAAGATTCCTAGCAATCAGGACAAAATGGAGTGTGTATCTTGTCTACTGTCAAGGAAGCTAACGCAAAATAGAAAATATATGCTTTTTCTTACCCCAGACCATATGCCTAATAAAGGATGTATACAATATTTTTTTTAAGATTTTATTTATTTATTTGAGAGAGAGAGAGTGAGTACAAGCAGGGAGAAAGTCAGAAGGAGAGGGAGAAGCAGACTCCCTGCTGATTAGGGAGTCCTAGTCCACAAGACAGAGAAATCCTGGGGCTGGATCCCAGGACTGTGGGATCATGATCTGAGCCAAAGGCAGCCCCTTAACTGACTGAGCCAGCCAGGTGCCGCTATACAATAATTTTTAATGTAAAAGATTTTTTTAAATGCATATTTTTGGTGACTATTTTATTGCAAGTAGATGGCTATTTTTTGTTTAATGAATAGATGGCTTTAAAGAGTAGCCAAAGATATCTTCAAAATCTATCCATTGCTTCCATACATTGGGAAATTTATGTTTGCAGTCAAAATTAGGAATATTCTTTGTGACATCCTTAATTTAAGCTAATTTAAATTATTATTATTCAAAATGCATCTCGTCATGCTGGTAATGACCTCTGATGTTGAATTTCACAGAACAGATATAGAGATCCAGAGAGGACCACAAAAGAGGAAAATTATCTTTCATATAATTCTTTATTCTTTGACTTCCTATGTCTATTATTTTTGTTTATCTTTTTCACTCTTATTGAAGGGGTTGAATGTGTATCCCCTTTGAAGGAGCTCTACAGTATATTAAAAATAGCTTATTCTTTTTTGTTAAGTATATATGGACTTAAACTTAGCTTCAGACATTTAATAGTTATATGACCTTAGGTATATTATTAACTTTGTCTCTGTGCCTCAACTTCTCCGAATATAAAAATAAAAAAGGACTATGATTTTAATGTAACCATTAAATAGAAACCAAATATAGTGTCCTATTTCTCCTTCCTTGTAATTCCAGGTTTTATAGCAACTAACACAAAGTCACCTGCTCAGAATCAAGGTCACTGCCACCTCCATTAGAATATTTAAACTTGTATTAGGTCATACAAGAGATTAACAACTGAATAAAGGAGAAATAAAGTATTTTTGGATCAGTGAATATAGTTTCAGACATACCACCAGTTATTCTTTTTGAGCTTTAAATATTTCAATAGTGGTAAAAATGACCAGAAATCATTATTCTAGATTACTTCTTTCTGCTTTGATTGATTGCAAGACTTTGATTCATGTATAGAGTGATCCATTGATTTGAATCTCTTTTTATGCGTATATCTGTGAATTTGAACAAGAATTTTGAATACATATTGCATTATGATGAAGTTGAGTATAACATGAGAATCATACCTAATATCGTGTCCCCATGATTTATAAGCCAGATTTAAGAGGTCTTTGCTTCTTTTCCCTACCAACACAGTTTTAAAAAGAACATCTTATGCTTTCCTTCCTGTTAGAATTTGAGCAAAATTTCCTTATTCTTACTGCCTAGCACAACACCGTTGGAAAAAGTGCAGAATTAAAATCAGTCAAACTTGCACCCAAACACTAGTTGGAGGACATACCAACTGTAAGAGCAGAGACAAGTAACTTAACATCTGTAAATCTCAGTTTCTTTATCATTCAACTGAGACTGACAGTATTCATAACACTTAGAGATAAAGCATCTGGCACATAGTAAGCTCTCAACATCGAATAGTAATTATTATTAGGTATTTCTAAGTGGTTAATGAATACATAAATAAATGAGGCACCACCATCAAGCATCTTATTTAGCTCAAGGTCCTTTATTTTCCCCCCACTGTTCACCTCACTGACCAAGCTCCAAAGAAAAAGAAAGTATTGTTAGTAACAGGAATGCAATTTTATGCCACTGATTTCTTCCTTGCTTTGTTATTTTCCCTTAACCTGCAGCATTGATTTGACCTGATACCAACCTACTAACCTACAATATTCTCCCTCTCTCTGTCTCTGTCTCTGTCTCTCTCTCTCTGCTTGAATTTTAAACCTTAGAAATAATAATGAAAGAGGGAAACAATGTAGTGGAGATAACTGAGTAAAGAGCTAATACAACAAATATACCTCAAGAAGCCTAGCTCATCTGCAGGTACAGGTATCTTTTAACTAGGACCCATTTTTTTAAAAGATTTATTTATTCATGATAGACAGAAAGAGAGCTAGAGAGAGAGAGAGCTAGAGAGAGAGAGAGAGAGAGAGAGAGAGACAGGCAGACTCCGTCCCGGGAGCCCGACGTGGGACTCGATCCTGGGACTCCAGGATCACGCCCTGGGCCAAAGGCAGGCACTAAACCGCTGAGCCACCCAGGGTTCCCTAACTAGGACACATATAATCTTGTCTTTCACACTTTAAATATTATTAGTTTCTGTCTACTTTGTCTTCAGTAATTTCTATGGGAAAAATATTCGTATTCTAACTGGTATCATAGGATGTGAGAACAATGTGCAAAGTAGGTCAAACAGCTAAGGTGCTGTTATTTTACCAGACTTCATTATTTTATTGTGTTTTTAAAAATCTGAGACATAATTATGGGATGCTTGATTTAATTGCTTTTAGATTAGGCAAAACATAAAAAAGCTTGATTTTTTTTTTTTTTTTTTTTTTTTTTTTTTTTTTTTTACTGATCTTACCATAGGCAATTTTTATGCTGTTTACAAACATGACCAAACAATAACCATTTTAGGCCTACATGCTTAAAAAAAACACCAGTGAATTCTTTTCAACAGTTAGATGTTCCTCTCCTTATTTGTCTCAGCCTTGTTTCCACTACCATTCTGGACATTAATAAACACTATATTATTATCTTGCTTCACAGTATTTTGCTAATTTTCCAAAACTGGGTGGGTTTTTTTAATTAATGCACAAAGATGAAAATCATTACACTTTTTTAAGTTGATATTTTTCTTTACCAAATTCACTTAATTTATAGTGTTAGGATGCATGATACTAAAAAAAAGGAGAATTTACCCAAATTATAAAGTTATTTTCATGCCCTCATGTTATTTGACACCTATTTATCGAGGGTTAACTGGGAGTATGACATAAGTACGATCAAATTAATCATTTGGAGATTGAAATCTCATTACCGTGTCAATTTTAGGTTCAGAAACTAATATCTGAGGAACTTGGATTTGGTTGAATAGTCACTAATTGAAATTGCTTGCCAGAGAAAGATAACTTTATGAAAAAAAAAATAAAGTATGTGTTTTATGTTCTTATAGCTTTGTTTTCAACATCAAGCTGCAACATCCATCCTTAATACCCATTCGTTCTATCCTAATAATTTTGAATTCATCTCATAAGTCCTCCTATATCTACATTTTTCAAGTACAAGGATTCAGGTAGACTTGTCTGACATGTAAATCATCTGTGAGAGAGTAGCAAGAATTATTTAAATGCTACATATCATGTTTCATATATACTATCTGAAATCTAAAATAAAAGTCTAATTCAATATTTTAAATTTAAATTTTGAACATAAAATGAAGAAAATGTAGGCATGAGTTTTTTTAGAACTTTTAAAATTACACATTTTCAAGGTTATATTTATTTTGTTTAATGTAATAAAGAAATGAGAGGTGGACTTTTTTTCTTTTTTAAACACTGGACAATACAATTAAAACATGACATCCAATGTTAGCCACTCTGTTTTCTGAATACTTCCTTGCATTCCCCTCTACACATCTTGGGCATTTAATTTTCAACTCATCTGCATGTACTGCCCACATAGAGTGATGGTAGCCCTTTATGATCATTCAGAAATTTCAAAAAAAAAAAAAGAAGAGGAAGAGGGAGAAGAAGAAGAAGAAGAAGAAGAAGAAGAAGAAGAAGAAGAAGAAGAAGAAAGAAAGAAAGAAGAAAAGAAGAAAGAAAGAAAGAAAGAAAGAAAGAAAGAAAGAAAGAAAGAAAGAAAGAAAGAAAGAAAGAAAGAAAGAAAGAAAGAAAAAGAAAGCTTTAAATCACTCTAGTAAGAAAAACTCAGAATTTATGATGCTGAACTTCTACTAACGCTGCCGTCCTTGTTTCGTATTCTAGCCGGGATATAGATGGATTAGATGCTTGGATTAGATGCTTCTGAATTCCACAACTATCTTGGGACTAATGTATACTTAAGATGGCCAACATTTCAGACTCTGAAGGATAGGGTAGCATCTGAACATTTCCTTCTCTCTTCCTTAACTTCATTGAAAATCAGTCTCCTGAATTGTGCCAATGAGGGTTTTGATATCCACATTTACATTGTAAGCAGACATTCCATTAAATATGTGTGTTAGGATAGGCTAGGTTATGTAACAGTAAAATTTAACCCCGGTATGTCAGTAATTTATAACAATAAGATGTTTTTCCCCTTCATGCTATTTGTCTATTGTCAACTGGCTGTGGGCTACATTCTTACAAGTTTATGAAATGACAATAGAGATTTCACCATTGCACCATTGCTAGTAGCTTTATCTAAAGTTGAGAGAATCAAAGAAGCAAGTCTATGGTTTCTCCATCAACTTAAATATTGCTGGTAGCTGTGGCAGGGGGAAAGAATGAAGGGCAATTAAAAACTTTGACTTCTAAAGACTTTCTTTCACATTATTTTGGAAATAGTGATCATATAGTAGAATGCCTAACTACAAAAGATGGGGAAAATGCATCCCTGACATGTGATGAGATGGAGATTTGTAAATATTTGGTGAAAAGCACTAGGGGTTACATGTAAAATGTATAGTTTATTGACTGATAACCCATAGTAAGCACAAATTATTTCAACTATTAATAAAAGGCTTCCATTCATTCATTAAACTAAATTTCATTGAAAATGTACTCATCACAAGTCTTGAGTTAGGCATTAGGACTGTTTGAATGCATAAAACAAAATTTCAGAACTTCAGGACCTTGTACAGTTGTGTGGTGGGAAAGGTGCTATTCAATTTTTCCTCCCTTTACAAATTATTTCTTCACTGTTTTTCTCATTCTCTGTGATCCATTTACACTTTCTCAAGTAAAGGCAGTACCCGAGTCTCTTTTTGCGAACACTGGTCATTTTTCTTATCCTTCTCCTTGTTAATTTCCAAATCAAAGTCCCATCTCAGCTATTAATCTGTTTCTTGTCCCCCTCTGTTTCATTTATTTTTAGTTCTTCTTGAGTCACCTTAGGGACTTGTCACTAAACAACTTCTTTATCAAACGTAGTGCCATTCCCACCCCCACCAAAAATCTCACTGGACCATACAACATTTCTACAATCACCAATAGTACCGCTCTTTAGCCTCTTTTTCTTTCTCTTTCCAGTCTTTCTGGATTCACTTAACTTAGTTTCAAGCTTACTTTACTTTTTGAAAATAATTTTAGAAAATAAATAAATAAAAAAAATAAAAATAAAAATCATTTTAGTGTTTTCCTTTTATTAAAATTCTATTGTTTCCAAATGTTTTACTGAAACTGTCATCCAGTATCCAATCCTGAATCAACCTCATTTATCAGTTCTGTACTCCAGTTCCTGGACCAAAGAGCAGTTTTAGAGGAAATCACAAAATGAACAAATATGACCTACTTGAAATATATGCTCTTTGGTCAGTCTGGCCTAGAGCCTTGTTGAGAACATCTAATATAAACCATTTTATAAAGAAAATTAATGCACTGTCATGAATTCACTTTTCCCTTCTTTCTCTATGTCATTGTATGTCATTTCTCTTCTCCCTTCCCTTTATATGATTCTATAAATCTTTCCTAATATATTAAACTTACACATTTTCTGTCTGTAAATGTGACTTCATTGTCTCCTCTTGCCTATCACTTAGTCTACTCCTTTTATCTTTAAGTCAGCCATTCTTAGAGTCATAGATTTTTATATCTAAATATAACTTAAAGATTATATTGGAAATCTAGTTCAAATTTGGATTTGCATATATCTGTCAATATAACCTCCCCCAACTTCTCACTAAAATACTCAGCTCAGAAGGAAATGAAAATTCACATCATTGACAAACACTATGTCTGGCACATAAGCCAGTACCAAAATCTGAAATGCAGAAAGAAACTAAATGGGAAAAATTGGCAAGAGGAAAAACAATATCAAGAACAAGAAATCATCTTCAAAATAACAATCCTACTAGATTTTAGCTTACAGTACATTCTAACCTCATCTCATTAAATAGAAACTACCTTAAAAAATCATAATTTATGACTTTACATCAATCTGAATCCTATACCAATAAAAGTTTTGTCATTGTTTTAAGTATTAAGTGAAGAAAAGATATCAAATTTATTGATATCTTGAGTTATAATGATATACACAATAACCTTAATAATATTGGCAATGAATACAAAATGTATAATCTCCAAATCTGTACTTTAAATGGCTATGGAAGAGAAAGTGAAATAAAATTAACTTTCCTTTCTCAGGCAACTAAGATTCCTTTCACAATTTAATTGATGTGCATATACCTTGATGACTAATCACAGAGTTTTGAATGTGATTTCTCTGTTGTGTTACTGTTATGTCTCTCCTATTTTCTAGGTGCAAACACATACTCTTTCAAAAATATAAGTAAATTATTTTAAGTGGCACAGATTTTCAGAGGAAGGATAAAGTTTTATCACATAGTGAACATTTTCCATCATTTCTTTTCCAAATGAGATATTTGTTTTGCCTTTTTTTCCTAATATATCTTAAAACTGATAAACTATTCTTTTCTGGGGGCAATTTTTTTCTCTAAAACAATAATCTTCAAGAGCTATGAAAAAATAAGACCCAGAGAACCTCCTATTTTGGAGTTGCAAGAAGTTAATAAATAAAAAGTATTTCAACTTTGTTTACACAGCAGATCTTGTAAGTCCTTAGAGTTTAATGTAGATGATGAAACATTTTCTTCCTTCTTGCTGCTGACAGTTCTATGTCTTTTCCAAGTAGAGCCAACAACCCAGTGTGACATATTTTCATCTTCAAGTCACAACACTTATCAGAAACAAGCAACAAGCCTCTCAAATTACATTTACACCGAAGGTGGCAAGACAAGTATAATATAACTATCAAAAGGAGGGTTTACTAAAGTGCTCCAGCTATTGCCAACAAAGCCCAGGTATAATTTGTCTTGACTTGATTTAGACAGCTAAAGCAGTCCTAAAAACAGCAATAGTCAGTTACCCACAGCTTTAAATACAGACATCATCAGACAAGTGATTCTGAGGGGCAAAGTCTGTTTTGCAATGCAATGTTTGAAAATGTGATTTTAAAAACACTCTATTCAATAGAGGAGTCATGTTTTTAATACTTTTGACTGTTGTTGATCTGGTTCAATTACAGAAATTCAATACCTTTTCATGACTGTAAAATTAGTAGTATCTCTCAAAATTATATCAGATTAAACCCTATAAATTTGTTGACATTTGGCTTTATCTTCTTTTTCTACTTACATAAAGGGTAATTTATCTGGTTCAACTAAAGAATCCATTTAATAACAAATTCTAGGGCAACTCTAAAGTTTCTCAAAAAGAAAACTTAACCCAGAAAGCTTTATGACTGGCTTAGAATCATACACTAGTAAACTGGAGTTAAATGATTAGAATGATTCTCACCATCTTCTACTAAGTCATTAAGCTTAAGCTTAATATTAACTAATTTTTAAGTAAGCTTAATGAGCTTAATATTAAGCTTAATATTTTTTCACATCTTTTTTTTATTAGTTCATGTGTCCCATGGTGTTTCCTCCCTCTAGACCTCAGCATTTTCTCTTCTATCTGCATGGAATGCTTCCTTTCTCCCACATTTACTAACTCATTCTCATCTTTCAGTTCAGATTACAAAGCCCTACAAGAGAGAAGCCCTTTCCAGACACCACCAAAACTATGTTACCTCCTCCTTGCTAACCCTCCACTCCCCACCCTCTTTCATGTAACTTTCACTTATGAAAGTTATGCAATGAACTGTAATACTTGGCAGGTTGCCTTTCTTTCATTCCAGATATATGAGAGCTCTATACCA
Organism: Vulpes vulpes; assembly: GCF_048418805.1. Taxonomy (NCBI): domain Eukaryota; kingdom Metazoa; phylum Chordata; class Mammalia; order Carnivora; family Canidae; genus Vulpes; species Vulpes vulpes. Next base: position 43,248,830 of record NC_132791.1, read on the forward strand.
GGAATCATGGTCACTGGGTTCCACGGTTAAAGATGTTCAGGTATTTGCTATAATTGTGTATCACAAAATAATTTTTAGCATTCTGAAGAACTAAAGTTTTAATCCCTAAACCAATAAATCAGAATACTGCTAAATCATTTGCATTATATTGGTGTATTAAATTGTTCATACAATTGGTGTATTGATATTTAGTAGTAAAAGAATATTGGATTTTGTTAAACTAGTCATCAGCAAGGAACTCTTTGGTATTAACTACCTAGACATTTCGACAAATATTGAAATTTACCTTCATGTTTAAAACAGGAAGGTTAAAAAACTATTTTTTCCTCATACTCAATAACTTACAACACATATAGATTTTGGGATGATTTAGGTTCTTCCTTGAAATCCCATTTAAAAAAAATAAAAGAAAAGAAGAAAAGAAAAGAAAAAAAAAAAAGAAAGAAAGAAATCCTCTGTGAATGTGTTGTAACTTTTCCCAGAGAAGGAAATATAGGCTGGTCTGAGGGCAGTGGTGTTTACAATTAATTGATCACAGCCAGTTACAGATTTCTTGGGACTCCTGGGTGGCTCAGTGGTTGAGCGCCTGCCTTTGGCTCAGGGTGTGATTCCAGATTCCCAGTTTCGAGTCCCACATCGGGCTCCTTGCATGGAGCCTGCTTCTCCTCCCTCTGACTGTGTCTCTGCCTCTCTCTCTCTCTCTGTGTCTCTCATGAATAAATAAATAAAATCTTTAAAAAAAGAGAAGGAAATATAAACCTACTTATTTCACAAAAATCATATAATATGAATTTGCATTGCATTGTATTGCCTTCTTTAATGTTATAGCACCAATGTCTTCACTAATTTTTAAGTAAGCTTTTATTACAGTGGATAGCTTAATTACTAACATACAGTAAACCATCCAGTAGAGAAGCTAATTACTTGATTGTCAAATGAAATAACAATTTCCCCTACAGTGAAAGCTCCACCACTGTAATTAGGTTATGTCATACTTTACCCTGAAGGTAATATTAAAAACACAAGATGAGCCAATGCTATCTTCCATATTTTTCTATTTATAGCATGATGCTAAATTGCTACCTTCATCTAGGACATCAATAACAGAACACCAAGGGCCCTTCTGATGCTCAATTACATTTGTTTTGTGGATATTAATGTAAATATAGATCTCTGGAGAGAATGGTTTGCTGGCTAATCATTTATCATGAAACAGATTGATGAAAATTTTTAGGAATTATGTGGATACAAATAGAAAATAAAGCAGCTGCAGATTTTAACAAGTGACTAGGTGTTTTTAAAATATATATCTTCTTTGTAGTGTTTTGCATATGTGAACTTCAAACAAAAACCATAAAATATTGACTGATAAATTCTAATAAAAATAAAATTGCAGAAAGCAATATATGCTGATAAGTTAATTGAATTTATTATCTGTTTATATACTCCCCAAATTGGTTATTTTTAAAAACTGAACAGTCTTAACAAAAAAATAATATTATATATCTCTATATATGTGGATATAATTAGAAAAGGAAAAAAAAAACAGCTCTTGTCCAATCTAGGTAAATTTTAAGTCATGATTAAAGGAACAAACATGGTTAAAGTAACTCTCTTGGATGATGGCCTTTCTTATTCTAAAATAGGTCAACTGTCAAGAAGAAGATGGATGGTTTCCTAGTCATCATTATACCATGTCCACCACAAGAATCAGATGTTTAATGCAATGGAACTGTTACCTAATGGTATTTTGGCTTGTGATAGATTTTTAAAAGGAGATTGAACATGTGAAGGAAAGCAATCTTTTTTTATTCCATATTATAAGGGAAAATGTGTTTCTCTGTTCATGAAGTTTAGTTTGATCATTAAGGAGGAAAAAAAAAGACAAATAAAATCCCAAGTACTTTCTGAATGACCTAAAAAAAATTTGACACCCATAAAAGTATTATAAACTCCTTTACATATAAAAACAAAAAGTTGCACATGTACCTATGAACATACCCACACACACATCCAAGGTGTGACTATAAATGAACAAGTTCAGATTTTTTGCACAGATGGAGATTTTCTATGCTGTATAGTTGCATATATGTGTTGTGTATATATTTGTGTATTTGTGTATATTTGAAAAGTCTAATCCAAACTTCTAGGTAAACCTTCTGACTGGACATATTTGACTAATTTTCTCTTATCTGATTATTTCAACCAATATAGCCCTCAGCTATATTTTCTTTCTTCTCTACATAATGGTTACTTTTTAAATTTTTCTCTTTATACTTTACATAAGAATTTTTACATTTAATTTAAATTTTTTTCATTAACAAACATATTTCTTTATAGGGAAGATTTCATAATTTACAATTTTAATATTTTTTAATTCAATTTTTAACTTAAGTTCTAGTTAGTTAACATATATGGTAAAATTGGTTTCAAGTGTGGAATTTAGTGACTCATTACATTAATATGGACAAAGGTATGTCTTTATTTTTGTAAGTCTTGCTTCTTGCTTGGAGCCTTTATGAATAATTTTAATCTGAGGAAACATGCTTTCTTTAATTTTGGATTAATCATTGGGCAAAATATATATTCTATGATTCCATAATCTCTCAGTTCAAATTATTTGCTGGATACTAGAATAAAGTGTAATTTTACAATGAAAGGGTAAGACCATAACCCTCTATCCAACAATCAGTAATATAACCACTAATAAAGAGAAAGCCAGATATCACGTGCCTCTTAACCCATGTTGTTTCTCGTTTTTACAGAATCATAATTTTATACTCATATTCTTATTAAAACGAGAGATGCTTTTCTGAAATAACTAATTCCTAAAACCATACAACCATAAGTAAAAATGCAGAAAAAAATTGGAGTTAAAAAAGAAAATAATTTAGTACCTTACTAGTTACTTTCCCAAAAACGCTACATCAAGTCATAAGCATTTAAAATTGTGTTCACATCACAAACTGCTCACCACTCTCTTCTTATTTTCTCTACTAATTCAGATCATCAGCACAAAAAGCTAACTTGGGAGAATTTTACCCCTAGTGATACCCAAAATATACAGTATGGTTAAAAGCAATGTGCTTTTTATGCTAATGAAGTGTCAAGAAATATGGTTGGCTGCAAGATACACTTGGATCTTGCTGCCCCTAAAGATCTTCAATATGTAAATTTCTGGAAACAAAATAGTATCACCTATATTAATATTAATTCAGTCCCTCTGAAAGGCAATTTTTTATCTTATAGCACTTGCATAACTCTTTGACTTATTACTTTCTTTTTTATGAAGCATACTCTTAATGCATATTGGTTAATTTCCAGGAACTTCTGAAATCTTAAAACACTTTCCCTGATCTCTTAAATTCAGTCACAATTCATACCTTAGTTACATGGTAAAAGGTTACATATCCCTTTAGAAATCTGTACCTTTTTTTTCATAAAACATGTTAACTATTAAATATTTAACTTCTGTTAAAAGCCTGCTTCTCCCTCTGCTTATGTCTCTGCCTCTCTGTGTCTCAAATAAATAAATAAATAAATAAATAAATAAATAAATAAACAAATAAACATAAATCTTTTAAAAAAAGAAAAATTAGGATCCTCCTATCAATGCCTGCCATTGTTGAAAACTCACCAAATGCAAAGCATTATGCTAATTTGTCATCCAAATCTGTATATTTCTAATAACAGAAAGAGCATTATAAATAATCACACTAGGAAAACAGGCTTTATCTGAGATTAACCTGGGCAAACCAGGGCATACCTTCATCTGTATATGTGTGTAAATATTTGTAAGAGCAAGGAGTAAAAGACGTAAGGAAATGCAGAAGGGTATGAATAACCATAGTTATATAGAATCAGAAACAATAGTGGAAAGAAAATTATAAGCTTTTCATTGGTTAGATAAATTCACTGCTTTTGAAATTTGAAGTAACATTCAAAAATTAAAAAGGAGCAATGATCTTAAAATGTTTTCCAACAATCTTGAGATGTAAATAGTAAATGTTTCACTTCCCAGATGAGAAAATTGAAGTAAAAATGTTAAAATAAACATTGCCCAAAGACACTCTGTGAGTAAGATGCAAAGCTGGAACCAAATTATCTGCACCACACTGTCTCCCGATTGTATTTCCTAAGGAAAGATTTCTTGGTTGAGCATCATGGGAATTCATACTCCTCCATTATAGTTAGGGGTCTCTTGACAATTTCAATTATCAGAATTGTGCCCTTAGGGAATTCATAAATTAAGTAAGAAGAGTATCCTATACATCCATTACTAGAACAATCCTTTCTGGCATCAATCTCATAAATATCATGCAATTGCTCTTTCCAGTTGGAGTACAACAATATCTAGTATATGAAAATGATAAATATTTTACCAAGGTCAAATCCAAAGTTTTCACTGAAGTTCATAGAAATATGACATTAAGGTATATTCAAATAAACACCAAATGAGAAATGTCTGTAAACTACAAACTATTCCTAAGCTATGAATCATATCATCTTTATGATCAAGAGATGATTGAGACCATGTAAAAATGGTAGTATATCACATAGTAAATGATGAATCAGAGTTTTCTCTCTTCCTTATTTCATTTTTGGACATTACATATGAATATAGAAGAAAATTTAAAAGTAGCAATTATCACAATATCTTATAATATGATATTTAATAAATTGGTCAATCTGGCATCAGGTTTTTAAGCATGTTTGACCATGTTGAGCAACACAAGTGCAATCCAGTGGCTTATAGTTATTAGGTTTCACCAGTCATTTAAAATGTCACTATTGTTGGGGCTCAATCAGTTGAGTGTCTGACTCAGTTTTGGCTCAGGTCATGATCCCAGGGCTTTGAGATCGAGCAGCACTTCGGGCTCCCCACTCAGTGAGGAGTCTGCTTCAGATTCTCTCTCCCTCTCCCTCTGCCCTGACCCCTACTCCCATGCTCTTTCTCTCTCTCCCTCTAAAATAAGTAAATAAATCTTTAAAAAAAATTTTTTTAAATATCACCTTGTTTTTAAAGTTGTTCCTGAAATAATTTCTGGAAATACCACATATTGGCCAAGTACAGTGTGTCACATGTTCTAAATATGGAGAAATATGTTTACCGGCTAGATATGTAAAATAATAAACTGAAAACAAAATACTAGGCAATCATTTGTTCATTCATCCAGTCATCAAATATCTGTTTAGTTCCTATTATGTTCTAGGCATTTTATTAAGGTACTAGGATACAGTGGGGAATAAAATATGCATATTTTTCTTTATAGGGCTTAAACTTTCTTGAGAAGTTAAATATTTATTTATTTATTTAAAATATTTTATTTATTTATTCATGAGAGACACAGAGAGAGAAGCAGAGACACAAGCAGAGGGAGTAGCAGGCTCCTTGTGGGGAGTGTGATGCAGGACTTCATCCCAGGACCCTGGGATCACAACCTGAGGCAAAGGCAGATGCTCATCCATGAGCCATGCAGGTGCCCCAAGGATTCTAATTTCTTAAGCATTTACCAAATATTTAACAAAACAGCTAGAGAGGAGGGGCAACTTGGTGTTACAGTCTCTGACCTTGGTGTCAGACTATTGGTTTTGCCTCAGGTCATGGTCTGGGGTTGGAAAATGAAGCTCCACTTGGGGTAGAGTTCACTTGAGATTCTCTTTCTTTCCTTCTGTGCCTCCCTCCCACTCTCTCTTTTTTTTTTTTTAATTTTTATTTATTTATGATAGTCAGAGAGAGAGAGAGAGAGAGGCAGAGACATAGGGAGAAACAGGCTCCATGCACTGGGAGCCTGATGTGGGATTCGATCCCAGGTCTCCAGGATCGCACCCTGGGCCAAAGACAGGCCCTAAACTGCTGCGCCACCCAGGGGCCCCTCCCTCCCACTCTCAAGTGCACTCTTGTTCTCTCTCTCTCTCTCAAATAAAATAAATAAAATACTCTAAAAAATAATGCAGCTACAGGGAGAGTAGTTCAGTAATAGCAAGGCTAACAGCTGAATGAGTGAGATGTTTGTTATTAAAGCATTAATAGAGTTTAATGGCTGAATTTTTGTATTGATTATTCAAAGATGAAAAATTAAACTCTACTGTCTTTCACTTATACTGAATATTCCTGGAGGTGTTTATTTTATAATCTTAAATAGGGGATAGAGAAAAACCCATGTAATACTGAAGATAACATTTTCAAAAAAGTTAAATATTTTATTTAATGTCGCACAGATAGTTTGTGTCATTTTCTGGCTCAGCTCTCTCATTGAAAATGTATATACACAAATGTTAGAAATATAAGTAGAGACTCCTCAATTTTTTAGACTATTTTATAACACAATGTGACTAATGTAATCAGTCTCATCTGCTGGTATGACTGATGCTTTTTTGCTATATATATATATATATATATATATATATATATACACAAAAGATAGGCATTTTCACCTGGTCAGACAGGTCTATAAACATGGGAGAGAAGCATCCACCTGCCTACCCAAGCAGACAGCAGAATGAGCCCCTTCATTTAGAAACTTTTCAATTTGGGTCAAATACAGCAGTCCAGGTTTTAGTGTATGTTTAAAAGGCTATTAATTTCCTCCATCGCCTTCCATTTTCTATCTCCCCAATAATCACTGAAGAATTTTAAGGAAAGTCAAAGAGACAGAAGTTTTATGAAGTAAATTGATAAAGTGATTTAATAACACAATTATTTTTCCACCTGCTTGTATTTTAAATTTTCTTAGTCAATTTAGATTCCAACTACCATATTTTATATGTACTAAAGGTAATGAAAAAAGGTAAAAAGGTATTCCAAGGGCAAATGTGCTTCATTAATGTGTATAAGAGCAACATTTTCATAAAAATCAGAAGGAGAGATATAATCAAGGGCTTACTGGTGAAGAGTTCATTTTGTTTTGAAATAGGGCATATTTCTTCAGTAATTCTGCAAGTTTACTGTCACTGTAGTTAAGCAGATGAGCCATGCTATTGAAGAATAAATAGCAGATATATTTGAAGTTCATATAAGAGGAAAATGAAGTATGCAATCCTTGATGAAATAAAATGAAAGAAAATGGGGAGAGCAAGTATCAATATTTCAAAGATTGAGAAATAAAGCAACAGAGATCCTCATGAGGAATTTTTCAACAGGTTCGAAAGTTCAGGTAAGATAAGCTTCTCCATATTTAGATGCTCTTTGGAACTATATTCTAATTTTTGAAGGAGATACTTTTCATCTTTTTTTTGCAAGCAAATGAACTGAACTCTTTTTATGAAAACACTTGATGTTTTTTGACTGATTATTCTTGAAAATTAGCTGCACAGTTCAATAACTCTTAAAAAGCTCAACAGTATTAAATAGATATGTATTTATTAATTAAATATATATAGATTTACTAATGTGCTTTGGATTTTGACACTTGTGTTCTAGGCAGTGTAAAAATACTAATTACATTGATAAAAATGATAATACTAGTCAAAAGTAATGATTGTAAGCAGAAGTGTATTTTCTTTTTACACTTTTCTCCTTGGGTAAAATTTTCCAAATAGACCTAAGTACAATTATTGTTTCAGGGTTTGTTTGTTTTGGTTCTTTGGAGTGGTAACCACAAAAATTATAATAGCATTTGTTGATGTTTATTGAATACTTACTATAGGCCAGGCATGTGTTAAGAGCATAACATACACTGTCTCATTTAAACCTCTTAAAGCCCTATCAAAGATGAACAATCACTTCCATTTTAGAGGCAAGGAATCTGAACTTGGATCCCAGGTAGTATAGATTAACAGCTGGGTCTAGAGTCAGATAATCTAAATGGATCCCATTTTGTAGTTACATGATGTAATATATTTGATGTGATCTTTTTTGTTCTACAGAAGAATCAATGTGCACACATACCAAGTAGTCGGCCAGCTCCATTATCACCACATCCCATGTTCTTCCCAGTTCAACAAACAGTCTGGCGAAATTTTTGGTGTTACTTTTAGCTGCGTAGTGAAATGTATCTGAATGTTTACCAAAGTCAGTAAATAGCAAGAGGACTCACAATGTTTTAATATAATAACTGCTTATTTCAGTACTTGTCTTTTCAATATATTTTTTTAATTTTTATTTATTTATGATAGTCACAGAGAGAGAGAGAGAGGCAGAGACACAGGCAGAGGGAGAAGTAGGCTCCATGTAGGGAGCCTGACATGGAACTCGATGCCGGGTCTCCAGGATCAGGCCCTGGGCTGAAGGCGGTGCTAAACCGCTGACGACTCGGGCAGCCCTCAACATTTAAATATATGTTTATCCTTATATATTTTGTGTGTATATACATACAAATATGTAAAAATGAATGCCTGTCAGTTTCTCTCTACTCCAAGTTTTTGGTACAGGAAGAAGGAAATGGTTGAAATGGAATTGGTTCAATCCCAGGAGTCTCCTCCTCTCTTCAATCACTGGCTTCACCAAGGTATGTAATGCCAATAACCTTCAATCAATTACATTGGAGTGTGTGGTGGCTATCTGGCTTTGTCCCAGTGCATATGTCACCATCCTAACTCACTTCATGATGTCACTGCATCTTTCCTATTTTACTCCACATCACTTCTTGGACAAGGGTCTGAATTATTTGTCACCTTTAACTATTTTAAATAACATTTATTCAGTCATTACTATGTATGATATGTTTGTAAGGTACAGTATTATAGAAAAAAGGTAACCACACATTTCTATTGTATATTTACGTTTTCTCTAATAGCAATCTAGAGATCAAACAATATCAAATTAGTTCAAATATATTCAGTAGCTATATATTGCATATACAAGTAAAATGAATATGCAGACTATAGTTCTGTTTAGATATTGATAAATAGGCGATGTTAGAAAACTATTTTTAAAAACACGATAACAAGAAGCCTTACATTGCAATTAAACACCCCTAGTGTGAATCCTAAGACAAGCTTTTACTTGGGCAAATTTGTTGGTCCTGCTGAACTTTAGTTTTCTTATGAACAGAATGAAGGTAATGATATCAACAATTACTTTTCTTATGTATTGTGTGTCCTTATAGTAAGGCCTCATACATGATACCTAAGTTTACTGAAATGAAGAAATGGGTTTGTTTGTCTTTGAAGTAAGTACAACTCTAATATGCTGCCTATAAATTTGCTGCTTTTGAGTGTATATTTTCTTCTCTGTAAGAAAATGCAGATTCCAAATATCTAATGCTACTTAAAGTTATTATTTGCTATCTTGTCCAACATGGAAGCCTTCCTATCCTTCTTTTATCTGGGTAGCTTTTGGGTTTTGTTTTGTTTTTTTTCTCTCAAAACATTTTCAAAGCCTGGAAGATTCTTTGCTGCAAACTGATTACAGTCTCCAGCATACCTGGAGCCCCATAAGTGAATAGCTCTAATAGAAGATATTTGGTTCTCAAAATGGCCTTAACTTGAATGAAATCAGAAGGAACATTTTCAAGGATGCAAGATGACTGTCCATCCTATAGAGGTAGTGAGCTACTCTTTCATAGCCTGAAATGTCAAAGATTTCCATTATAGTAAAGAAGATTAATATAAAAGAAGGTCATATGCCAACATTCCAGTTGATGAGAATATATGATCTGTATTAATCTAAATAATTGAAATTTTGGTACCTTACAAATTTCTCCTGTTCTAAGGGTATAATCATTTAACACATTAAATACTGATAGGGTAATTTTTAAAACACTGCTGAAAATGTAAGTAATGGTATATAGGTTATTAATATTTTTACAATTACATAAGAGAAAGATATAAATGTGCAAAGTATTCTTAGGTCTCTCCAGCAACTTAGTTAACCTAAATATCTAAATTGTCAGACAGTCTCAGAAATAAATAAAAACCTTTAGCAGAAAAACTTTTTTTCCAGGCATACGGGTGAGCCATCTTGGAAGTGGCTCCTCCAGCCCCGGTCAAGCCTTCAGTTTATGCCATCTCAGATGTGATGAAACTAATGAGAGACCTTTAGCCAAATCACCCACTTGGGCCACTCATGGCTTTTAGATCCTCAGATACTGTTTTAGATAATAGTAGTTTGCTGTTTTAAGCTGATAAATTTGGGGGTAATTTGATTTGTAGCAAAAGATAACTAATATACTTCTCTAAATGGGGTTAGTGGCTTTTGTTGAAAACTTTTATTTCAATAAACATAATGATTTAAATTTGGTATAAGTGTGTGGTATTTACCCTATTTTATTGCAGGCTAACAAAACCCTGACAGATAAATAGTACATTTTGATATTGGACTTTTGGATTTAATACTTTTACTAGGCTCTAAGGAAGAAGCTACAGCTAGCCTGGTGATGATGATGATGAGTGTTTTACTGGAATTACAGCAACTTTCCTCAGAAGTGTATTGGAAATAGTTTTCAGAGCAAATAATTACTACGTTCAGATAGCTAGTATTGAAACTGAATGCTAAAAATTGTTGATCATTTGAGTTTTATACATTGCTTGCAGAATAAATTTCAAAAATTATATTATTCTAGCAAAATAATAATTGTTTATTGGTTTAAGAATAAAAATATTGAGTCTTGTATTATGTCCTGCCTTCCTTGATATTTGAGTGTACCATAAAAATATAAGCCTATAAGGATTTAAAATAGACATCATTTCAAGACACTTTTCATGCAGCAAAACCATCTGGATAATTTTTATCTTTTAAAATTTAGTTCAAAAACAGAAAAAAAATGCCAGGATGGCATTACTTCTTTTATATTCTCTTTCAATATTATTTGGCATTTATTTTCAGAACTGTTAGTACCTAAATTTATTTTTTAACCTTATAAATAGAATATACACTATAATCACCATCAAAATGCACAAAGGCAATTAATTTTATTTCACAGCTACAGTGAAAATGCTGCATTTTGCTCCTTATATATAGCAACAATAAAATGTTTGTTATTTATTAAAGTTCAAAGTTGTATCAAAGCAGTGTTGCTGTTATGTAGAATTGAAAAAGCACTGACCTTGGAATTCTAGTTCTAGCGCTGACCTCCACGATCACTCTTCCACGTATTAGCAAAGTGACCTTGAATGTGTCACTTAAACTTTATGGGTTCTGGTTTCCTTCTCTATATAAAAGGAATAATAACCTCTCCTTCTTAAATACCAGATTATTGGGAAGGTCAAAAGATATAATGGATTTTAAATCACTGTCAACATTAAAGTAGCAATGTTATTATTATTATAGCTCTTCTTTTGTATGTTTCTACATGTTTTTAATAAAAAGATGGTGTATTTTAAAGTAGCTACTGACATATCACTATAGATGATAAAAATCTATTAATGAGAATAAAGTAATATTTTACAATATTGATATCAATTCTGAATTGATATTGGGCATGTAAAAAGTTTAAGAGAATGTTTAAGGTTACCTGACAAAACAGCATTTGATTATTATATAATATCAAATGTTTTATTCATGTTAGTTGAGCAATGTTGAACAAGTTAAAAGTGACATTTAAACCAGAGTGTAGGAGTTAAGTGTGAATCAAACTTATATTTGTCAAAATAGGTACCTGGTATTCCTACAGATTTTATGGATTAAAATAATTTTTAAAGTTTATTCATACTAAACATATTTTTCTTCACATATATTTTAAAGGCTATTACTATAACAATTTTGTACTGCATTCATTTGGCATTAATAGTATATTGAAATGAAAGTTTTGAAAAATTGGAAACACTGTATTGCTAAGAAACTAGTCATTAGGAAAAATAGTGAAAAAAGAAAGAGATTCCATTTAAATTGAATGGTGTGTGGAAAGGTAGCCAGTATTGTAGGGAAAAGGATGGATTGCATTAGATCACAATTACTGTAACCCTTCTTTAAATTTGAATTATGGCTTAAAATCACTAAATTTTAACTGACTATAAATTTAAAGCTATTAACCAAGAGAAAATTTCAGATTTAGAAATAATATCAGTAAGGATTTGTTTAAAAATAAGTCTTGTTCAAAGTATCATTTAAAGTCTAACATGTTTCCAGAATTTTTCTTCATATAGATTTTCTTCCCGATGGTTTTGCTTTAGGTTAGTGATGTTGAAAGATTTACTTTACTAAATTCTAAAACAAACAAAAATGTCTCAGAGGAAATTTAGATGTCTGGGTTAGATGGACTGATATAAGAGTCAATAACTTTATGGTACAAAATGAATGCTACTTTAAAATCCTTACAATTTTAGTTCTTTGAAAGAAAAAAAAACTAGTTCAAACATTCAGTGTTAGATTAAAAATTTGTACTCTATGTGTCCAAAGTTTGACTTAATTGCATCTATTTTTGATCAAAATAGTTTTCTTTTTTTCTTTTTCTTTACTATCAAACTGATGTTTCCTTTCTTATCCTCAATAAATATTTATTGGTATTTGATGATTATATTGATAAGGTAAATACAAATGATATTATCATAAACAATAAATCCTTTTTCCCTGGTAGAAACTGGCTACAAAATTGAGTTTTATATGCACACTACCGCGAGTCATTCTTGTTTAGCTAGAAATCCATTACTCTACGATGGAGAAGCATTGAATGCAACACAAATGGACTGCAAATATATTTTTCTTTTGTTGTACAGACATTTAACAAATCAGAAAGGCATCTCTTTAATGTGGTACCATTGACGTTGAGTCATAAAATGTTTGCTTAAATATTCTTTGCCATTTATAACATATACTTTGAGCAAATTGCCTAACCTCTTATTTTCATCATCTGCAAAATGAGGCAAGTACTACCTAACAAGTCATTGCAAAGGTTAAATAAAAGAAAGTTTATAGAATGCTATTTTTCAAAATATAAACATCAACAAAAATGTTGGTTGTTGTCATCATATTACTATTAGGTGGGTACCTACATAATTCACCATTACAAATGCAAAAAAAAGAAGCAAAACCAGCCTAACATAGATAGAGCCCATCTGTCTGATACCTTGATGTAATTTGTTTTTTCACCCTAACTCTAGCAAAAGATAAAAGTAATGACATACTAGAGAAAACTACATTGAGCTACCTTAGAAGAAACTGAAACAAGGACCTCAATCTGCAGCTACTCAACATAAAAATACTTATGAATTAGAAGTACTATTCAAGAGACAACAAAACAGCTTTCACTCATCTTCCTTGTCTATGGAATCTTCATGTTCAATGGTTAAGCCAAGCTTCTGACTCTTCAAAACAGCATATACATTTCCCCCATAGTCCTCTGAATCATGGGTTCCAAAGTTCAGTCTGTGAAGAGCAATGTGGGAAGCAGGATGAACACATTTACTTTCTTTGTAAGTAAGGTAGCTTCAAGGATTCCTTCTTTGGGCCATTGACACAACTGCACTTTGCATTTGGAACAAATGGAAAACTGGTTGTGTGAAAATACTGTTACAGATAATAGTGTTGACAGAAAATGAAGTTATTGCATTGTAGTAAGTACATGAACTCACACAGATTGAATTCTTACAAGATGGCATCCTGCCTGAAAGTGAACATTTGACTGTAGGACCGTGACTCGTAGCAGTCAGAGGTTCATTTTATTTCAAATAATCTCAATGTCTCATGTGTAAAGTGGCTTGGAGTTTGATGAAAATGCCAATAGAATTTGAGGAGAGTCACTTATTCCACCCGTAGGAATGAGAACTACAGTTTACAATGGTATATAAAGTAAACTATAATAGATGCACAGGCTTCTTATATCACTATCTTTTCTTTCCTCCCACAGAACTCATGTAATATGTGATTTAGAGGCTAAAGACATAACCTTGTTCTTTCTGGCTCACTATGGTGCCTTGTTTCTCTTGTCCCACATTATCTGTACTGAGCTGCTTGGTTCTTGTTTCAGTATCAATACTCAGAAACAATATTAACATTCAAAACCTCTATTAAGGGACACCTGGGTGGCTCAGCAGTTGAGCATCTGCCTTTGGCTCAGGGCGTGATCCTAAAGTCCTGGGACTGAGTCCCACATCAGGCTCCCTGCATGGAGCCTGCTTCTCCCTTTGCCTGTGTCTCTGTCTCTCTGTGTGTCTCTCATGAATAAATAAATCAAATCTTTAAAACAAAAACAAAACTTCTACTCATTTATTTCTGTGGAAATTTTGGCCACCTTTCAATTGGCTGTGGCTCAGTAGTACTGCAGATTTCAGATTATAACCTAAACTTTATCAATCTTTGTTTTCTTCAAAATACTAGAGTGTATCCTGGAGTGATCTTTTTTCCTTCACCAGTGAAGCTGTAATTTTTATTTAATTTTGTAAAGTTTTTATTTTATTGATTTTTTAATTGAAGTATACTTGATACACACAGTTATATTAGTTTCAGGTGTATAACATAGTGACTCAACAATTCTATACTTTATGATATGCTCACCAAAGTGTAACTACCGTTTGTCACCATACATCATTATTACAATGCCCTTCACTATATTCCCTATGCTGTACCTTTCATTCCCATGACTTATTCATTCTGTAACTGAAAGCCTGTATCTTTTACTCCTCTTCATTTTATCCATTTCCCACTCCCTCTCCCCTGATAACCACAGATCGCTCCTGCATTTGAGTCTGTTTCTAGTTTTGTTCATTTGTTTAGTTCTTTAGATTTCACATATAAGTGAAATTATATGGCATTTGTCTTCTTCTGCCTGACTTATGTTACCTAGCATAACACCCTCTAGGTCTATCCATGTTGCCACAAATGATAAGAGCTCATTATTTTTTATGGATGAGTAATATTTCAGTGTGTGTGTGTATTTAAAACATCTTCTTAAAAAATAAATAAAACATCTTCTTTATCCATTCATTTATCGATGGATGCTTTGGTTGCTTCCTGGAGTGATGTTTTGATTTTTTACAGTAATGTATTGAACAGTCAAAGAAAATTCTTTGCTTCAAGTTATATTACAAAGCTGTAGTAATCAAAACTGTATAATACTGGCACAAAATAGGTATACAGATGAAGGGAACAGAATACAAAACTGAGAAATTATATGGCCAATTTATTTTTAACAGAGGAAAGAATATGCAAGAAAAAGACAGTCTATTCAACAAATGGTTTTGGGAAAACTGGACAGCTACAGTTAAAAGAATGAAACTGGACCATTTTCTTACACCATGCACAAACATGAACTCACAATGGGTTAAGGGTCTAAATACGATGCCTGAAACCATAAAATTTCTAGAAGAGAGCTCAGGCAGCAATTTTTCTGACATCAGCTGTAGCAACATTTTTCTGTATATGTCTCCTGGGGCAAGTAAAGTAAAAGCAAAAATAACCTATTGGGACCATACCTGGGGCAAGTAAAGTAAAAGCAAAAATAACCTATTGGGACCACATCAAAATATAAAAGCTTCTGCAAAGCAAAGGAATCAATCAACAAAACTAAAGGCAACCTACTGAATGGGAGAAGATATTTACAAATGGCATATCCTATAAAGGTTTAGTATTCAAAATATATAAAGGATTTATTATAAAACTCAACACCCCAAAAAACAAATTATCCGATTTAAAAATGAGCGAAAAATGTGGACAGATATGTCTCCAAAGAAGACATCCAGATGGCCAACAGACACATGAAAAGATGCTTAACATCTCTCATCATCAGAGAAATGCAAATCAAAATTATAATGAACTATCATCTCATACCTGTCAGAATGGCTAAAATAAAAAAAATCCTTGGTGAGGATATGGCCAAAAAACCCCTCATGTACTATTGGTAGGAATGCAGAGTGGTGCAGCCACTGTGGAAAGCAATATTGAGTTTCCTCAGAGAAGTAAAAATATGACTATCCTTTGATCCAGTAATTATTCTGCTGTTTACCCAAAAAATACAAAAACTCTAATTCGAAGGGATACATGCACCCCTATGTTTATTGCAGCACTATTTACACTAGTCAAATTATGGAAACAGCCCAAGTGTCCCTCAATCAATGAATGGATAAAGATACAGTGTGTATACACATACACACACACACAAACACACACACATATAATGCAATGCATATGTGTGTGTGTATTCAACCATGAAAAATAATGAAATCTTGCCATTTGCAACAACATGGATGGAGCTTGGGATGCTAATGCTAAGCAAAATAAGTCAGTCAGAGAAAGATAAATACCATAGGATTTCAATGATATGTGGAATTTAAGAAACAAAACAAATAAACAAGGGATAAAAAAAAGAGAGAGAAAACAAGAAACAAACTTCACTTACAGAATAAACTGATGTTTACCAGAGGGTCATGGGAGGGGAGATGGGTATAGTAGGTGACGGGGATTAAAGAGCACATTAAAGAGTACATTTATTTGATAAGCACTGAGTAATATATAGAATTGTTGAATCAATATATTGTACACCTGAAACTAATATAATATCATATGTTAACAGTACTGGAATTAAAATTTAAAAAGATTTAAATAAAGGTCTTTGTTGGGATAGTATGATCCATTCAATCAATATTTGTTGAACATGTATCATGTGCGAAGCATAGCAGTCAAAGAAATAGACCAAAACAAACAAACAAAAAACACTCTTAGAGTTATTATTCTAATGGGGAATAGACAACAAACAAATAAGTAAAAATATATGCAAGTGGTAATGATATAACTAAGAGCAATAAAGCAAAGTAAAAAGATGCACCAAGAGTTGGAGATACAAATAGTGTGGTCAGGGATGACATCACCACTAAAGGTATATTTGTACAAAAACCAGAAGGAAGTGATAAAGACCGATAAATAGATATCTGAGAATAAATATCCGAGGTAAAAGACTATAGGATGAACACAATTTCAGAGGTGAGAACATGCTTGATATTCCAAAGAAATTGTGTAAAAGGTCAGTAATGCTAAAGTATAGTATAATATACTGTAAAAGGAGATAAAATTTGAAGAATGTGTAGAAATCTAAAAATTCTAATTGCCTTATTTTCTTTCATCCCAAGAGGAAGCAGTTTGAGAGAACTATGTTCTTTCCTATAACCATGGACAGAGGAACAGGAAATCAAAGAGAAAATGGAATCAAGTGAAAGAAAAGTCAAACTAAGAAACTAGTTTCAGGCCCTAATTAAAGCATACGATTGTCTATTACTGTACAATGCACCATTAGCAGAGGTCTAGTTGAATGGAAGCAGGGACAGACCAAATATTTATTGAACAAGTTATTTTTTTCTTACCTAATACGGCTACCTATTGGTGGGAAACTACACTTTTCTGATTTTATCTAATTTTATAAATGTGGGGTTGTGACAGCTGAGAAACAAACACAGCTGTGTCAGTGGCTTTTGTTTAATCTTTAAATTATTTAAAAATAAAGTGCTTGAATTATGATTTTTTGTAGAATGATCATCATTGACATTTGCATAGTATTTTATAAAAAGAATGTACATTTGCACATTGTTATTTAATCTTCAAAAACCTTGTGAGAGAGACATAAGGATTTACTGTCTTCATTTAACAGAAAAGTTAAGTGACTGGTTCACTCCCACTGAGGTTCAAGTGACCCCTGCAGAAGCCGACCCAACTGATAAGCTGTCAAATATGAAGCTCTTCTTATACATGTAAATTGTGAAGTACTAGACAAATATTAGATTTTGCTCTTTCAGCATATACCTGAACCACTTATTTCAGTATTTTTATGTTGTATATCTTTCTGATAAGCCAAGTGTTTCATATAAGGTGTTCATTAGATATTATGCCTTATTTCACGAAATTTATTTCCAAAATGCACCCAATAGAGGTTTTTTGGCACCCAATAAATATTTAAATGTAAAATGACAATTTCCCTCAATTTTGTTTACCACTCACAACAAATATTTCCAACTTGTAAGTAATCAGGTAAATTTTTGCTTTGATTTGTTTTTATAAACAAAAGTAAGTAAGTAGCTTTATTAAATAATTATTGTGTCAGAGATATGATGTTTCACAGGTCTGAGTTTCGAAGCCCAAAATTTAAGTGATCAACATATTATGGATATATTTCACTTGATAATAAAAGAAGCAGTGCATTAGTGCTAGAATATGGCAAGGCATCTTAAAAGGTTTCACAATATAATCAGTTTCTTGAAATATAACCTGGGGTTCTGTCAAAGGTATCTTACATAAGAGCTGATAGAAAGATGTAAATTTTGCATTTTACCCTGCTCTTGCTTCCTTCTAATCATCCTGTCTTCATCAACATATGAAAGAGCTTTTTCTATATTTTAGAAATAAGTTAATTAAATGAGGGATCAAGCTAAGATATGGAAGAATCTAAAATTAGTCTTAATCCATGAAAAACTAATTTTTAATGTTTTTTAAGATAAAAATAAAAGGCAATCGCATAGGAACTATTGATTTTGATACCTAAAGTTATAAACAAGGTTAGAAACAAAATCCAAGTATACAAGCAGCCAAACTTAATTAAAAATAATTTTAGTTAGGGGCATCTGGGTAACTCAGTTGGCTAAGCAACAGACTCTTGATTTTGGCTCAGGTCATACATACCTCAGGGTTATGAGATCCAGCCCCATGTCCAGCTTTGAGCTGGACATGGAGCCTAAATATTGTATCTCCCTCTGCCTTGACTCTTCTTTACCCTCTAACTGACTGGGATAGTCTATTTTATTTTAATAATATGTCCAAATTATTTGTTAACTTGAGTTCCGTGTTCAGCTGGTAAAATAAACATACAAAAATAAAGAACAGACAAAAAGGCAAACGACTATTTGAAAATGAAGAAAATACTTTATATCAGATAACCAAACTATTTCAAAGCTACACCAAATATTTACAAATAGGCCAAATCTATTAACACATCAAGAAATAGATATACATTTCTGTGGAAATTTTATGATTTAAGATGATAGGGAACATATAGTTGATTCCACAAATGTTATTATGGCAACTGACAATATATCTGGAAACTAATATTCTATCTTTACCTCAGACCATTAACAGAGTTCAGTTAGCATTAGAGAGACTAAAAAAACTTTAAAAGCACAGAATTACTGGAAGAAAAGACAGAAATTCTATTTTCTAATTAGAGGTTAAAAAATCTAAGAAATAAATGAAACTTAGAAACCAGAGTGATATAGATAAATTTATCAAAGGCCAAAAGCAAAAAGACAGAGAAACTACAAAATTTCTGTATCATAAAAAAAAATTGTCATAAACAGAATTGAAGAGTCCATTAATTCAGATCCATCTAGAAGAAAACCCCAAGTCAGAACTGGGGATGAGGGCTTCAGATCTAGATTCAGGAGACAAGCCAAAGACACAGCACACCACCAATTCTCGCTCAAATGGGCCTGCCTCATGTCCATCCTCCTCAGTCACTGGCTAGGAACAGCTCTATTTGAGTTGGGAAGTGTCTTAAGTGAGTGAAACTGGAGGTTGCTCCAGAGACGCAGCACTGAGGACCATGAATCAATATTGCTCCCCACAAAGGGATATCTGAGTAGCATCTGATTATTTCCATTCCAAAGGACAGGAAATAAAATAAATATAAATTGTTAAGAAAACCCAATAGAAATGGTGTGATATGACCTATGTAAATAACATTTATATCAGAAAATCTGTGAAAATTCACTTAACTTTTTTCATCAAAGAAAGATAAAGTCAAGTGACAGTTAAATACAAATTTTCACCTATCAGATTGGCAAAAACATTAAAATATTTAAATTTGTCAGTATTATATATAGCAGTAAGCAATTTTGAAGGACAACTGGGCCATAATTCTAAAATTAAACTCACAGTTATTTTACTGAACCAGTCCACTTCAGTTTTCCAGTGCAGCATTATTTACACTGATACAAAGATCTGAGGTATTTTAAAGGTCCACCACTAAAAGAATGGTTAGGTGAATTATTGGGTAACTTACTTATTTTGTCTCAGTTTCTCATCAATGATAGAGCTATAATTTCTATCTCACAGATTTTTTGGTTGTGAAGATTTGGATATGACATTTAAAGTGTTCAGAGTATGAAACAGATATAGTATGTACTCAATATTTGATAGCATCCATTAATATTGTGGAATATTATACAATTAAAAGGATTGGACAAATAAGTATACTGTATACAAATGAGTATACTGTAATGGAAGGAGTTCTTGATTTTTATTGACCGAAAAAAGCAAGTAGCAGGAAAAAAATTAATATCATATTTTAATAAAAATAAAACTTAAAACGAATGTGAGTATATATGCATGTATGCAGAAAAATATCTGAACAGATGGCCTATAAACTGTTAACAGTGATGCATTCTGAGGAATGAGAATAGGCTAACAATGGGGGCTTTCACTATTTACTAAATAAAGTTCTGTATTACGGCTTATAGTTTTTAAAGGGTATGAATTGTTTATTTGTGAAATTAAGAAAAAAGTGAACAAAATTAGTAATATTCCAAATACCACAACACTACAGTACATTCTAAAAGTATGCAGTAAAGGAACAAACCAAAAAAAAATGTGTTCTGAAACTCAAATTTTCACTTAAAGATATGTTACATGTAGCTCAGATATCACACAATGTTTATCCATCTTTTAGAAGGTAATAGGTGTATTTGGTTCTGATTTGTATTTTCTCTCTCCAAGGTTTAAAATTTTTAGAAATTATTTATCTATATAGGTCACTCTAAGAACAGAAGATTCCTTATTAGTAAGGGATTAATGATGTAGTGGAGAGTTAAAAGATGAACACAACAAATTCTGTAACTACAATTCTTAGCAATGGCTTTACTATCTTTACTGTATGTTGCTGTGTATGTCTGCTTGTGCCTGGCTGACCAATTAAAACATGTTAAACAGTTACTGTAGAACTCAAACAGCCCCTCCCTTATTATGGAAAATACTTCTTCAAGCCATTTGCTCCTAATTTACTAAGCCAATTAATTATAGCTCCTGCCACCATGATCAATTGGTTGTGTATATGATTTGAATTGAGACAACGATAATTATTTATGTGGATAGAGCAATTGGAAGATGGATCGTTTTTTACCCAAACTTTACCAACAAGAGCACTTTCCCAGCATTTTGTAATTGGAAATTGTGGCGGAATCTCTTTCCTAATTGCTAGGCTTATAGTGTGTGAATCAATCCTGAATCTGGCCATGTCGCGAATGTTTCACAACTTGACCTCTCACGTGTAGGATATAACGAAATCAATATGAAAAGAAAAGGGCTGGAGGTGTGTGGAGAAGGGGAGTAACAGGGACAGATATTTTAATGACATCCAAGTTCCTAGTCAAATTGTTTCAATAGCAATTTCTCCTACGTCCTTTCATGTGCTTTGTTAATGAGTCAATACATCTGCCCCTTTCATAAACAATTTTGAGTTGTATTTCTCTTCCTTTCAGTCAAACAATCCTGTATTATACAGATATGCGCACATACACAAACTTACATGTAATTTCAAGGCATTCTCCAGAATCCTTGAAACTCATCATGGAACCTAGGACATGAACCACTCTCATATCCAAGATATGAACCATTCTCATAGAGTAAGATTATTCTGATTGTCTAGTTTTTTTTTGTCTCCGCTCTATACTGTTTGTCCAATACAGGAAGAACCAATGTTCTTCAGGTCTCTTAACCTCTCTCCAATCATGGACTGTTCTTATGTTTACTCTTCAATATGATGCTTACTTTGAACTAATTCTTTTTTTTTTTTTTAGCCACACCTATACGTAGCTATGTTTTATATGAGAAATTAGAGTCTCTCAGTAGATAAAGAGTTAGGCATGAATAGTGACGTAAGGGAAGACAAGCGTTGAGTGTAATAAAACTCTTATTCTCTCAGAAAATGGATTGAGAACTATGTGGTTATTTGCTTTTTTGGTCAATGCATAATCAAAAGGAAAAATATTTAAGAAATGTGATAATGTTTTGCATACTGTTCCCATAAGTAGTCATTAGTTTTTGTTTACTTTTTCCAACCAAAGTGTCTGTAGTTTTCATTTCTCTCTAGTTTTGAATGTGTTACTGAAAAGAAACTTTGCCCAGCAGTTGCAGTGTCCCAGGAAATCCTAGAAAAGGCAAAGACAGAATCTTACTGTAAGAAGTTAAGAACTTCATAAATTTCATTGATCTCAAGGATCCAAAGTATGCCAAGGTAACAGTGATATAAAATAACTCTTTCATCACAATTTGACAAACATACATACAACTTTAAAATAACCGCTTTAATACACCAAAAAAAGCTCATTAATGCCTATTTTTATTTTAATACTTAACATGAGGGGCGCCTGGGTAGCTCAGTTGGTCTTCTGGTTCAGGTCATGATCCCTGGGATCAGGCTCCATGTCTAGGCTCCCTACTTAGCAGGGAATCTGCTTCTCCCTCTCCCTCTACCGTTCTCCCTTCTTGTTCTCTCTCTCTCAAATGAATGAATGGAATCTTTGAAAGAAAAAATAAATTAGCATGGGATGGGAAACAGAAGAAATTATTTATTAATTATAAGGCAATTCAAGATAATGTGCCTCTTTCTACACCTAGGTGAATGAAAAATTCTAAAGGTTTCCTATGTGCCTACATGTCTTATTTTCTTAGATTTCTTATTAAACCTCTATAACAGTAGTACATAATTAAAATTTTCATGTACACATTTTCATAGTTACAATTATTTTTTTTGCTTCTGCATATAAGTTTCTGTGTTTTTCTAAAAACTTAATTCCAGTGTAGTTAATAAATAGCATTATATTAGTTTCAGGTGTACAATACAGTGATTCTGTGTATTACTCAGTGCTCATCAACTTGAAGTTGGGAAAGGAAATTCAAGTCCTGTATTAGCAACTGGGAATATTAACCCCAAAGTCAAATTCTGTTGTTTTTTTTTTTAATATTTGTCTTCAATGACCATCACTGGGTAATTACTTCATTGTTCTAAGACGCAGTTTTCTCACAATGGAAAAAAATAATTGAACAATATATTCTTAAAATTCTTTTTTAGCTTTGAAATATTATTAAGTGATAGTTCAAGGAATGTAATTTAGCAGGACTAAATAATAATTTCTTCCATGTTTTTTAGAAAGAACATACATCAGTTAATCTTCCTTCAAATGTATAATTGTTGTAAGTACTTTGATCTTCCTATTACTATTTTTAGGGTAGATTGATGAACTTGTTCTAATGTAAATTTAGCAAGTGACCCTAAGTTAATGGGTAAGTACATTTATGGAATCAATTTGGTAACCAAGATAGTTCCTTTTTCTCAAATATTGTGCCTATTTATTTCTCTATCTGCTTTCTTAAATTTTAACTTAGTTCATAGATTTATAAATGTATATATACACATATATGCATATATATGTGTGTATATGTATATAAGTAATAAAAATATGCATCTTGCCTTAATTATAGAAAAGTGTTTTGCTTCTATGGCTATTTTCTTTGGGGGAGGATTAAAAGCATTACTTAAGGTGAAATGGTATGAACTATATTCAGTTACTCTCAGGCTGTGCTTGGCTTTTCTCCTCACTCTTGCCCATTTTCACATTTGAAATAGACTCAAAATAACATCTTGTATTCCATGTATCTTAAAATATTTTATAGTTTTCTTTTTTATCTTTCTCATATTTACATTATAAAAATATACTTCATTTTAATGCACTTATGTCTTCATATTAAAATATTGAAGATGACTCCAGTATTAGTGATGTGTACTTTTGGCTACAGCCAAAAGTCCAATCAACCGTGCCCTAAACTGATGAAGACATAGTTTTTTTCATGAAACAAGAAGCTTAGGGGTCTAGTGTGGAAAAGTGTCTTAGTGATAACAGCAGGCACCAGGCTTCGTTTTTCTTTTTTCTCTGTTATTCTTATCGTGGCTTTCAATGCCACAGGCATCATATCTGGGTTCCCAGTAAGAAAAAGTTAGAAGGTTAAAAAGGCCAAAGAGCATGGCCTATAACAAATTATCGTATACTGGGTGTTTCATAAATAACAGAAATTTATTTCTTATAGTTCTAGAGGCTGAACGCCCAAGATCAAAAGGGTCAGCATTCCCAGGTTCTGATAAGAGCCCTCTTCCAGATTGTGGCCTTCCAACTTCTTGTTGTATTCTTACATACAAAAAAAATATTTTTTTTGAGCAAAAGAAGTTCTCTGGCCTCTTCTTAAAATGGCACATGTATCCCATTCAAGAGGGTTCCACTCATATGATCTAATTTATTCCCAGAGACTCTGTCTTCAAATACCATCACATTGGGATTAAATTTAAACACATGAATTTTGGGGTGACACAAACATTGATTCTCCACTGAGGTTCTTTCTGCAAGTATTTCTATGAAACCCCACCATGTGGTTCTTGCATCTAATTGGCCAAAATTGTTTGCCATGGCCTCTCCTGGCTGAAAGAATGTTACAAAGATGATCAATTTTATCTGAGTACATTAGTTCAACCCCAACAAACTGAAGTTAATAAAAAAGACAATGAGAAAGATATTGAATAGGCAATTAGAAGTATATACCACAATACATATTGTCAGTGCCAAGGGAATTAAAGTATCTTATTCTCAAAGAAGGATTCTAAATGCAAATTGGCTGATCATGAATTACTTAAAGGGTAATTTGATACCCTCACATTGATAATTAAGTTTTCATTTATAGTTTAACTTTTCTTGATGCACATGATGATGCTCTACTCCACTGCTTCTTATAGCCTGTGGTTCTTACAGTGAATAAAGAGGGCTAAATTTAGAAAAAGCATATATAACGTGAAATACAGCTTATTTACACAGACTTTTTTTTAAAAAAAAAAAAAGCTTGCCACTCTGAGCTGTGTTTGTTTGCTTGTATGATAGAAGCTGCAGAGTTCGTATTTTTCAAGATGTTGCCAGTAAGACTGGTATTTGTCCTTACAACCAATACCCGTGATACATTAAGATTTAGTTGTTAGTAACCCTGCCCTATAGATGAGGAAACTGATGTTCAGAAAGAGTAAGTTACATGCCCAAGATGATCATCTTTGTTCACCATATAAAGGTTGTAAAATTTCTTATGAATTCATTAAAGATTTAAGTTATTTTATTTTTTTTAATTTTTATTTTTTTATGATAGTCACACACAGAGAAAGAGAGGCAGAGACATAGGCAGAGGGAGAGGCAGAAGCAGGCTCCATGCACCTGGAGCCCAACGTGGGATTTGATGCCCGGTCTCCAGGATGGCGCCCTGGGCCAAAGGCAGGCGCTAAACCGCTGCACCACCCAGGGATCCGGATTTAAGTTATTTTAAATTGCAAATCTAAGAGTCCCTTGTAACTGAATAGAAAGGACATGACAACTGTTCAGACACATGAACGAAGATAGGCATTATGCTTTAAGAGACATGGAGGGTAGGGAGATATATCATTACAAAACATTACAAAACATATTACTGAGGGCTGTTTTTCCTCAATATCTCAGGTGTTATCAACTATGGCAAATTGTTATGTGGCTAAACTATAAACAATTTAATAATGAATTCCAGCAACAACAATGGAAAAGGTGAAATCTTCCTGTTTTTGGAGCTTGATGGTCCAAGCTAGATCTCCATTCCTCCTTTCATTAATTACTCTTATGATTAGGAAGCAATAATAAAAATAATTAAAAGAAGCAAAAACAAAAAAGAAACCCCTAACACCACATTTTTTGAGCCTTTGTTATGAATCAGCTTAGGAACATAGCTCTGTTTGATGACAATATCCTTATTCTTTTTTTTTTTTCTGAGACTTATTTATTTATTTTCAGAGAGAAGAGAAAGCACATGAGCAGGGGGAAAGGCAGAAGGAGAGGGGGAGAATCTCCAGCAGACTCTCCATCAAATGCGGAGCCCAACTTGGGGTCTAGTCTGCCACACTGAAATCACAACCTGAGTCAAAGCTAAGAGTAAGATGCTCAACCAACTGAGCCACCCAGGAGCCTCTGACAATGTCCTTATTCTCAATCATCTTGTCAACCTTGAATGGCAACCCTTGCTTTTCCAATTTTAGAATAAGAGGCTAAGTGTAGGGGATGAAGTCATTTGTCTCAGGCAGAATTGGGATTCTACTGCAAATTGTATCAAAGCTAAGCCTCAGAGCTCTTTATATTACATTTTGCAACCTCCCTATAATGTTACCTTTTATCACCAATGTTCAGCTATCATCATTTCTCTTACCTAGATTTATTTTTTCCCCCCAAAATAGCTGAGTAGACTGATGTCATCTTGTCAACCCTTCTTAAACATAGTCTTGTAAAAGAGTACTTATTTTGGTTTGACCTTTCTAAACACTTCTATCCCTCTTTGCAAAATTTTATCCTTTTTTGTTTCAGAGTGTCTCTTCTTGATGGGCTTATTTCCAAATATCCTTTGCTGGTATGAGAGAAATTAATTCTTCTAAGTTCACTTTCAGCACAGAGATGCTTGGCATTGCCTTGGATCAACTCACTCTTCCCCTCCTCTACGGTTTGCTTGCATCTATCACTTATGCATTTTTTAAACAGAACTTTATACTTGCAGCTTTGCAATACGAAAACATCTGCTGAGGCAGGGATCATTTAGTTGGAAGAAACAAATTACTCATCACATTTCAAGTTCATTAGGGTGAGCATAACTTTATTTGAATTAAAGTATTGAAGACAAATTTGAGCCAGTCCTTACAGTCTTATAAATTGGAAGTGGAGGGAAAGTCTGAAGCTGGCATACCTCTTGATGACTGTATAGACTCCTTTCTCTCCTGATCTCCCATTTTCTCTTCCTCTTCCCCTTTGTAGTCACTGCGCTCTGCTAACACACCTGAATAGGTGTTTGCCCCAAACCTGCATGACTTCAGAGTTCCCTGATATATCTCCTTCAGACTGCGTTTTCTGAATTTCCTTATTGAAATTCTTGGAAGATGGAATGTAGGAAATAAGGGGATGTTCTGTTTTCTCTTGAGTCAGCTTTCTCCTCCTTACATAATCTGCTGTGGTCACCCAGGTCATGTATATAGAGCCCCATTAGTGGGAGCTATTGGTAAGAAGAAATGTCAAAACAGAAGTGTGGTGGCAGGTACTAGAAAATTTAACTACTTTGAAAACTTAAGCAAGGGTAGTAATAAAAGATAAAGTGTCTAGCGAGGGAAGTCGAGCAGTGTAATTCATCCACACATTTCTCACAACAATTCTGTGAGGGAGATATCATGATTATTAGCATTTTACAGGGAAGGAGACTAAAGGAAATTTATTATTATCTTCATTTTGCAGAGAAGGAAATTTTGTATAGAAGGGAATGAAGGGAATATACTGCTCTAAGAAAAAGTATTTACTCAGAGAGGGAGGAAGAAAAACAGGGAGTTGAATGTAGGCTATCTGACTCTTGAGTCCACACACAGAGTTCTCATACTGCATTGTCTTCCATAACTGTTCTCAAGGTAAGTCATTCTCCCTTAACTTAAGTTGCTATTCATTCTCTCCAGAAAGGTGAACCTTATCCTCTCTAACCTTCTGCTGACTCATGTCAGAATGTGAACAGAAGACTCAAGCTTGACAGACAATAAGGCTTGTTGACTTTATTCAATCTTAAAATATTTGGTTCACTATTTTCACATTTTAGTGTTTTGCTCTTTGTATGTAAACAATATAATGTGGGAAAGTAAAATCAGACAGAAGACAAAGTCTTGTTAATAGCAAGTAAAATCTGTGAACTCTATTTTCAGAGAGTTGAGTTTGATGGTGATGGAAAGCCATTTGAGTCCGATGATTCTTCGGTGGTCTGATGATACACATTGGTGGTTTCTCTCTTGTTACTCTTGGACAAATGTTCAAGCCACTAAAACCACTTTTGAAATTGGCACCTGTAACAGGAAGTCAGCTCCTTCTCTCGGGAATGCTTTACCACGGAGAAGAATCATCTCAGAAGAAAGGCTTGAAAAGTCCACTGAAAAGTCCAAAAGGGGAATAAATAACCCACAAACATTCTTTACTGTAGCATTATAATACCTCCTTAAGAGATTTCTATTTAGTTATAAAATGGTATAAAATAGTAAAATAGAGACTAACTATAATGAGAAACAAGCCTTTCTCCTCACTCTTATCACTCTCTTCTCTGTGTGTCAAAAAATGATTTTCAAATTACTGCATGTTTAGGACACTGATTCAAAATATCTTATGACTTAGAAAGCTAAAAATTGATATAAATCAAATTTATTATTTTCATTTACCCTGGTTTTGTTTAGGGAATGTCTGAAAGAGACCTATTTTTCTAGTTTGAATGCTACTGAATATAGTTCATCAGAATTAAATTTGAAATTACATAGTAAACAAGTTGATATAAAGGAAATAATTTAACCCTTTTGCAGTCAGTATTTTGCTATGGGCTGTATAATTCTCATTCTGTGCTTAAAAATCGTGGCTCCTAGTTAAAGTATAGAGTGATTCATACAGTTGTACCACGGTTTTTCATAATGAAATGTCCATAATGTAAAATCAAAAGGGTATAGATATGAGGGGATTCCTGGGTGGCTCAGCAGTTTAGCGCCTGCCGTCAGCCCAGGTGTGATTCCGGAGTCCCAGGATTGAATCCCATATCAAGCTCCCTGCATGGAGTCTGCTTCTCCTGCTGCCTATGTTTCTGCCTCTCTCTCTCTCTCGCTGTGTCTAATGAATAAATAAATAAAATCTTTTTTTAAAGGGTACAGATATGTATTTCTACATGAGATTTAAGAATACTAAATATTAAAATGTTAAAAGAAGAAATGTGCTTTAAAATGCTCAACCACTGGTGCACTCACATTATAATCTATTTCTTTTTACTTTAAAATCTTTTCAATTTGATTTCAGTGGGCCACTCAATTAGATACAAATGTACCTTTTAATTTTTTGAAGGTTATTCCTGGGCCACAATTTTGAATCACTTAATTGAACTGAGAAAAACAGCATGCCTGTACAAAACTTTCAAAGACCACATATTTGAACTTTCTTGAACTATTTTATTTCTGGCACTATTCAGTTATCATTTTGTTCCATTTATGAATGGAAACAGTTTTTGTCAGGAGAGACACAATATGCAAAGGAATCTTTACAAATTTAAATACACCAGGAAAATTTGGAGATATTTAGAAAATATGCAAAGGCTTACTTCAAAATTTAATTTGCAAAGCTTTTCAAACAACTGAAACATTGGTTTTATCATCTTTTACTATTTAACGTATACAGCAGGAAATAAGGTATGATGAGAAATAGGAAATATATTGTAAAACTCCTGTTAGAGTACTGGAAAAATTTGCATATAATCATTACTTCAATTTGGTTTCTTTAGTAAATTCTGTGTAGATTCTACTGGAAGCAAAGGGAACATTTGAAAAAGAAAAAGCATTTACCTACTTTCAGAATATATATCAAAGAAATTTTAGGATTATATGTATATCAAACATATTTCTTGTAATGAAAATAAATCATTTTATTTTAGAAAATACAGACATAAAACGTTTAAAAGAGTTCTAGGTATTACAATGCATATTGCCTTTTCTTTGCACATGTAAATACAATATTAGGAGAATAGATATATACATAACCAGATATACAGGTTATATATGTAGTATCTATATAGGTATATATGTAAGGGTATACACATACACACACATCTATGTTTCTCATTTTAATTAACATTATAAAGGAAAGATGTTTGTCTTTAATTTTTTGAGAAAAAATGCCACTAAATAGAAATCTTAGTGTTCAACCGCAATTTTCTGCAGTGTAAATTCTGCTATTCTGTTGCATTTTGCTTTCTCATTCAGATATTGTTATTGACTTTTTTGGTAGCTTTTTACAATTGTTTTTGCCTATTCCTCTGCGTCTCCATCCTCAACAGAAAGCTAACTTTTTAATTTTATACTGTAGTTTATTATCTGCTTTCACCTTTCTGGTTTTTTTTTTTTTTTTTTTCACCTTTCTGTTTTTATTGTGGTTTCCAAAGTACCATATCTTCTTAATTTTACAAAGCATATTGCAGATGTTTCTAATTTTTTTCTATTTTCTATTAATTAAAAAAAATGTTTCAAGCAATAACTTCCCCTGCATTTCTCTCATTATTTTGAAAAATCTTATTTACACTCATCATTAAAATAGCAACTTTCATGTTTGGGCCTGCAAATTTTCTTTGGTTTATTACACACTAACCCTTACTGCCACCTACTGCAAACAGAAGGAACTCTGTTCCCTTGTTTTAACATCTAGCAGTGCTGCTTCGCCATGGTACTTACCACTGCATGCCATTTTCAGTTTACTTTATTACCCTATAGTTCATCCCTACTCGTAGAAATCTGAGGATTTTAGTAAGTTTCTTCCAGAACATTCACTGTTTATTTCCTTTGACACTATGCTATATTTTGAAGGATCAATGTTGAAATTAGCTAATCCGTTAAAATCATCTTTGTCTGTAATTCCATCAACACAGTCTATAACATATGAATTCCTTTTAATGTTTGGTCTTTGAGAGCAACCATTCTAAGTTTCTAGAGATTTTGAGGAATTTTCCTTCATTTATTGCCTCAATAATTTCAGTTCAGAGTTTTGGTAAGCTCAGGAGTTAGACATCATGTTGGCATGTAGATTTCCTTCAATATTCTGCAATACAATATTGGTTGCAAGGCTGTTTGATAAATTGATTAAATTTTGCATAATAAATCTTTTAAATCTAATTATGTGCCCCCAGACTTCCAAATTATAAGTTGGTTTATAGGCATTAATCATTTAACTACCCCCAGACACACATGTACACTATTTACTTTGCATACATTAGGTTCTCAGAATATGTGTTTGGCTAAATCCATCGAAATTCACTACCCTCCTTTACAGGATGGCCAGGGAATATATAGGTTGTGTTCAAATGAACTATATGGTGGGTCTGTATTACTTTTGGTCCTATCTGGCACAAAGGAACTACAGGATAAAGAACAGAGAATGTGGCTGATATCTCTTTTGTCTGGATAAGTATGTCTTAGATTTTTGTGTATCATGGGCTTACATAGGACATATTAAGTGGAGACTGAGGTGAGAGATTTTGGAAATAAAAATATTCAAGAAGCACTTATTGGATTCCTTCAAAAATAATGTGGCTTTCAATAACAATTTTTACATTTCTACTTAAGAATCAAAGTGAGAAAAGTGCTTATAGATGTTTTTGTTAAAAATACCAATGTTAAAGCAAACATTTTCTTTTTTATTAGATAATACTTTATTAATATCCATAATGTGTAAACATTGTCTTTGAGAACAAGTATTAGAGTGGTCACTGAAGATTCGAATAACATCTAACTAAACTTCATTTGAAGTAGTGCATCTTTGTTGCAAAACGTTTACGAAAACAATACATTTAATATAGAAAAAATACATTTATCCTATCCACATTAAAATCATGTTGGTATCTTTTAAAAATAATTTAAGATTTTAAAATCAACTTATAAATTATGTAACCTATATTTGGGTGAAAACTACATTTATCTGTGTGTGTATATATGTGTGTTAAACCACAAAAAATTCCAGCCTCCTTATGGTATAGTGTAAGATCTTTTAGCTGTTCAAAGAAATAAAAAGTCTAAAAAAAAAAGTAATAAAAATGCAATCCAGTCTTTAAAACTAAGCTCTTCAAAAGTATTATTCGGAGGTCCTGATTCATATCCCTCAGCGACACTTACACAGAACATAGTGTTTTTCTCTTCTTTCCAACTTTTTCACATTTTGTAATTGCTTAGTAGATCCTTATTTTATAACTGCCTTAAATCTTATCTTTCTGCACTCTATGTTTCCCCAAATGCCTGGTCTGAGTCTTTTCATCCCCAGATTTCTTCCAGTTCTCCAGTTTCTGCATAACAAAAGTCTGAGAACCAGAGCAGCAAAAGCCTTGGAGGGCAGGATGAAAAACAGGAGTCTAGCAAGGGAAGCATAACCTCCTGTGCTCTGAGTGGTGATGAGCATGGGCAAGTTATATATGTGTGTCTGAGAGAGGCCTGGTGGCAGGAAGAGATTTTGGTGGGAAACACTCTAACTTTAATAAATCCTTTCCCCATCACATGCATATTCATGATCTATATCCCTATTATGCTCCTGTTTTTAGAGCCTAGATGAACCTGAAGAGAATTCTGATTAATAGTAGCAAAGTGAAGCAAACTTGTAAAGAGGACTCTTCATTTTATCACCCTTTCTGGAAGACTTCTTGAAAACGTCTTTGATTCTTTCCCCTTTTTGAGTATAGCAGTAATTGTTCAATGCCTTTTTGCCTAAAAATTTAACATGAAAATACTTTTTTTCATAAGGTGTAATGACATGAGGGCTTATGAAATCAAATACACACTTTGCAAATTAAATAACAGGGCATCCTGGGTGGCTCAGTGGTTTAGCGCTGCCTGCAGCCCAGGGTGTGATCCTGGAGACCCAGGATCGAGTCCCACGTCAGGCTTCCTGCATGGAGCCTGCTTCTCCCTCTGCCTGTGTCACTGCCTCTCTCTCTCTCTCCCTCTCTCCCTCCCCTTCTCTCTCTCTCTCTCCTATGTCTGTTACGAATGAAATAAATAAAATCTTTAAAAAATAAATAAAAAACTAGATTTAATACACACATAATGTGTATAAATAAATGTTTATACATTAAAATTATTCTTTGAATTATGATGAGGAGGAAAGTTCCCTAAAATTAACAGGACTTCTATCACTCATTAGTTATATAAAAAGGATTATTTCTCACATACCAGGTTTAGGAGGGAAAGGTGGGGAAGAAGGTGAAGTATTGGGCCATATCATCTTGTGTTACGACATTGATAATTACATGGAAAAATTAATTCTAAAACCTATAAACTTCTTTTGATTTACTTTAGATATCCTTTCATGAAAAGCAGATAAGTTTATGATTTGCTTATCACCCGTAAAATATAGAATGCCAGAAAGCAGAGATCCATATGATATAGTTGTCACATTTCTTCCTTTTGCTTCTATTTAAAAAATCTACAATTTTAAATGTTGAAAATATACATAAAATCTGTGATAAAAATAAATGCTACTATAATTTTTTCCTGCCACAGTATCATTACACATGAACAAAAGGTCAGGAATAAGTACCTGGAAAACATATTGCCCTTCACTAAAACAGGGGGAAATCTTAAAAAGGTTCCAGAAAGTTGACCTCTTATTATAAAAGAGAGGTGATATATAGAAACACTTTCCTTAGCTATATATTACTTTTTTCTCCTGGTTGTAGGTAAGGGTGGGAAATAAATAAACATGAATAGATAAAAACAGGGCAGCCCAGGTGGCTCAGCAGTTTAGCACCACCTTCAGCCCAGGGCCTGATCCTTGGGACCGGGGATTGAGTCCCAGGTCCAACTTCCTGCATGGAGCCTGCTTCTCCCTCTGCCTGTGTCTCTGCCTCTCTCTCTCTCTCTCTCTCTCTCTCTCTGTCTCTCATGAATAAATAAATAAAATCTTAAAAAAAGAATAGATAAAAACAGATGTACAAAAGGGGAAAGTAGCAAATATAGCAAACTATGGTAATAGAACAAATTGTCCATGATGTATCTAGAAAAAAATCATAAATTTTATTTTTATGATATGATTTTTATGGTATCATTAGATATGCAAGACACAAGGGTTTTTTTCATATGAAAATAAATAATATGCAAAGTTATTTAAATAGAAACATAAAGTTAAAAAAATTCACTTTAAAAATTGAAAATTAGTTCTTAGAGAAGATAGGGCAATTTTCTTTTTGCACCATCCCCAACTTATCTTTTCCATTCACTGAATAGAAATTAAGAAATTTCTTAAATTTAGGTAATTGTCTCATAAGGCCTTGACCCTAAGAAAGAAAGGAACTGCAGTTGAAAAAAAGTTTCTTATGACATAGAATACTGGTTGAACATAGCAACTCAGGAGCCAGACTACCTGGGTATAAGTCTCAGCGCCAAGACTTAATTGCTTTGTGTCCCTGGGTCAGCTAACCAACCTGTTTTCTGTACCCCAGATTTCTTAGACCTAATATTTACACGGTATTTTAAAGGCACTTAAAAAAACCTACAAAATACTATGTACATATGCATAACGCCTTAAGTAGAGATGTATAGATGAAATTTTGCATTAGATATCTTTTTATTATTTTTTGTTTATTCATGAGAGACACAGATTGAGAGAGAGGCAGAGACATAGGCAGAGGGAGAAGCAGGCTGGATGCAGGGAGCCTGACGTGGGACTCGATCCTGGGACTCCAGGATCAGGACCTGGGCCGAAGGCAGACACTAAACTGCTGAGCCACCCAGGCATCCCTTATTATTTTTTTAGGTAAAAAATATCCCCAAACCTCAGAGGGGTAGAATGACTACCTATTTCTCTCGAATTATAGTTTACTTTCATTAAAAAATGTATTCTGATGTTTATTAATTTCTATGATATACATCTTTTAAATGCTTGCTTAAAAGAACTTGGTGGATTCCATTCTTTGTATTCATGTTCAACTGTTCTCTTTCCAAAGTATATGCATGGAGCAGTTATTTTGGGTTTTCACTGATAACTTAGGTCACTTTTTTATATCGTCATTATTGGCTTTTTTTTAATAATTGGAAGAATGAATACATATAGACTTCCTTACTCATTTAGTTTGTTAAAACTGAATAAAATTATAGTAGTACCTTATAAACTATGATCTGCTTTATAAAATAATAAATACTAGACTTCAAAACATGTATTATTATTATATTATTTTTTGTAATCAGATACTATAAAACATTAACATATATGTTTAAGAAAAACTGAGATAGTTTTACCAGTTTGATGAATCTGGCTCATTTGATACTCAGAGAAGTGACATCTCTGTGGAAAATATTAGCATATTGTGATTATGTAGCCATACAAATTGCTATACCTTCAAATACTTTCTTGTAGTGTGTTAAAGTTATTTCAGGTTGTGAAATGGAAATAATGTTTTGGCACTGCCCTGGACATTGGATAGTACATTAAGCTTTGAAACAATTGAATCAAATATTTGTTATCTTTTAATATATTAAATAACAAAAATCTATCAGTCAGAATACCTGTAGGGAATGGAAGATACCATCAGGAATGATTTTGGAGAGAATTTAGATAAGGGATACTTTCTGGAAGAGCAATTGGGTTAAAGGAAGTGACAAGAGAGATTTCTGAGTACCCATCCCATAGCCACAGTGGAAAGGAAAGCTGAAGGGGCAAGAGATAGGATGAGACAAGTATAAGCCGGAAGTATGGAAGGGTGTATTTCTGGAGGAATGCAGCCACTGCCAGAAAATAACTCAGTGCTAAGTTAACAGAGCAATTGGGAAAAGAATCATCTCTCCTACTGTCCCCCACCAGTACCTCTCTTTGGGCATAACCCAACAGAAGGCAAAGGACAAGGGAAACCAGGTAGGTGCAGTTCCTAGCAGCTAACTCCTAGGACACAAAGAAGGCCAAATGGTGGATTTGGGGTTTGAGGAGGGGTGAGGAATAGAAAATGCTTTGTACAATAAACGAAAAAATAAGTGTATCATATTATATATCAAAACTCATAGTTCCAAAGCATTTAGATTTTTTTGTAACCTAGCATTAGCCCATAATAATTTCAGTGGAGTAACCCTGAAGCCTTGAATCCACAATTATCACAAATATAACTCCACTCACTAAGACTCCCTAAATCGAGTAATAATCAAGTCATATTTTTCATTATGTTCTAAGGTTCCCAGGCAGCCTTCCTGGTAGCAAAGCATCTATAAAAAATTAGGGAAATTAGACTCATTTAGTCAATTAGAACTCTGTCCTCATTGACCAAAATAAAAGCTGAAGAAGAGTCAAAGATTATCCTTGTTTCATATGAAATAAGTACAAGCAGTTAGAATAAGTACAGGACTTCCCACTTTAATATCAATATAAAATTGTTTCTACTTGCATTTTCTGCCAATTAGCATAACTTTAGGAGGAAACATGGAGAAAGGGAGAACAAATGAAGTGTCCACCATTTTTGCAGACTGAGAAACAAACAAAACAAAACAAAACAAAACCTCATGGGTGGCAAAGTGGGAAAGATTACTCCTGACAAAATCAAACTCACCAATCTGGTGGTCATGGGATATCTCTTTTGATCGTTGTCTCCCTTATAACAGGTGACTTGCTCCTCCCAGTTCCCTTATTACCATGTTTTCTATTTCTTTTTCCTTATTTCCAATTCCATATTATGGAGTACTATATAATTAGGATGTTTTCCCACAATGCTATTGATATGTTTAAAGGACATCTGAGAACAGGAGGTTATTGCTGTGGAGTTGTTAAGCCTAATTCAACAGCTGCGACAAGGCTGAAAGTACTGGATTCCCTCAAAAAGTCAAAATACAAATGTAAATTATAGAGGTTGATAAAATCAATTCTAAGCTTAAATGTAACAAGGCTAACTAAAGTTTTGGTCAATAAAGCAAGGTGGTAAAATAAAGGGAACCTCAAAAGAGATTAATCTCAGATGGCTGATATTCAAGACCAGGCTTTCTTGCCCTATCCCAGTTTCCCTTTTTAATTTCTATTTCACATTTGTCATGGTTGTTTTAAACACCATGGTTCACTGACAATGACCAATTTAAACAAGTAGTGCTGTCTTTTAAAAATAAATATACACTGGCAAAGGGGATATTTAAAGCTGCCTTTTCATCTGAGAAGGAAAAATAAACCGTAATATTACAGGAGGTGGATAGTTAGAGAATGAAATATTTTTTTTTAACTGTTGCAGCTTGGTGCGATCATCGTCAGGAAAGATAGCTCAGTCCAATTCTAATAAATCACTAATAAAATCTCTATAAAAAGCTACTCACAATTAACACTTGTGGTATTAAGTAGGGAGTGATGCCGGAGGAAGAGGGCTGAATATAATAACCGTGGCTCTTCCGATGTTTAAATTACCCTGTGTTCTTCTGGAGGGCACCAGTGTATAGCTGTGTACAGGCAAGAGTAAATCAGCCCCAGGGAGCACTGTCTCTGTGAGATGCCAGCTTTGAGCTGAAGTTGAGATGAGTTTCAAGTAGCTGAACACCCCCATACAGCAGGAAAAAGAGATAAGATATCGACACACTCAGCTGCATCTTGTTAAAAGCTTCCTGCGGGTTGGCAGAATGAAATCTTTATTTAAAATATACAAACTATTGTCAAGGGAAAGATGGGAAAGAGAACACAGTAAAAGGGCCAAATGCTTTGCTTAACCCACCAGAAGCAGTTGAAAGGGAGAAGTGGTCACACTGTCTCTGCAGCAACAACAACAGGAAAGGTAACTAACACCACCACATCAGCATCCATCTGCTCTTCCCACGGTATCAAGATGCACTATTTCTTTTATTATTTATTCTATGTGTTTCCGGGGGAAGGCAGATATATTATTACGAATAGCACAAGAGGAAATCATTTCTGGTGCCACTTGGCATTAAGTACAGTAGTGTATGTAATGAGTGAGTGATGACAGGAAACATAGCTGCAGTGT
The DNA here is from genome assembly GCF_048418805.1 of Vulpes vulpes. Taxonomy (NCBI): domain Eukaryota; kingdom Metazoa; phylum Chordata; class Mammalia; order Carnivora; family Canidae; genus Vulpes; species Vulpes vulpes. The sequence goes on from NC_132791.1 coordinate 43,286,247, forward strand.
TGAGTTCTGGCATCCCTCCTACAAACCCGCTTCAACTTGCTCTTGGTAGTCAGAGGCTTTCAAACAGAAAGTTCATGTAAAACCATTATTGAACACTGACAGGAAGGAGCTGAGACAGGAGGGAGTGGTGTGTATTTGTGCAAAAGGGGGGGGGGGAGGGAGGGAGGGAGGGAGGAAGGGAGGGAAGGAGAGACCAGGGTAGAGACTGAGTTAGTCATCATCTTGCACAGACAACACCATAAGGGGGCAGGGGCTTTGCATAATTACAAAGATAGACATACACACGCACACACACACGCACACACGCACACACACACACACTTGCATGCATGGAAGGAATCTTTCTGTTTCCTATCCTATCATTTCCAAGAACAGCTTTAAGTGATAATGATTGTGAACCTTCTTGGATGGCTGAGCTCAGTGCGTTTATGGGGGTGGAGCAGGTAGCCTGGCAGGAGATGGGTTCAGAAGAAGGGTCACTCCTGAAGAGCAAAGGGACATGGCAGGCAATGAAGCAGGCATGAAAAGAAAAGAGGTGAAAGGACCCTGGGGAAAATGTCACATGTATTGATTAAGCTTTATTTCTCTTTGGGAGAAAGTGACATTTCTCTGCTATTAGATCATGGACATATAAGGAAAGTAGATGGCTCACTGCTTTCGGTTTTCTTCCACAGTGCTTAGGGCACCTTTGACTAGAGGGTACCTGGAAGGCTTTCTGTTGCATTATTATAAACAGGACAATTATTTTTTTTTAAGGACCAACGTGGTGACATTGCTCTTTCTTTACTAAGAGAGAGAGAGAGAGAGCATTCGCTGTCACAGCTGTATCCTTTGATCAGACACAAATGACGGTAAAATGTTAGAAGCTTTCTGTGACATTTCTTCCATCCTGCTCTTCCCCAGTGCTAATTCTCTTTTCTAGCTTTGCTCAGGGGGTTTAAGTTACTCTTTCCTTGCTGGCAGAGTCTGTGATAGACCACCCCAGAGGCATCGGTCATTCCCCTAAGCAGGTAGTAAAGAAATACACCCCCCACCCCCACCCGCACCCCCACCCCCACCCCCACGCAGGCCCCGTCCTCGCCTCTGAAGCCGGGCCAGTTTCTAGCAACTCTTGTTCGGGGCTTTCCCTCGTCAGCTCCCGCCTCCACAGAGCCCTGCCTCTACCCCAAGCCCAGCCACGCTGCCAAGCAGCCCAACTGAGAACTACACGCAGCGCGCCCTGCACCACGCAGCTCTGCTCCTCTTCCTCCTCCTCATTCAAGTGGACTCTTCATGAGCAACGAATGTCTTGCAAATCAAAACTCTGCCCCCTGCATTTTTAGCTCCTCTGCCCCCCTGACGCTTGCCGCCAGCTTCCCTCCGAAAAAAAGAAACCCCACCAAACCCCCCAAAATGAAATAACCCAAAGCACGCAAACACCTGAAGAGGCGCAACCGGGATCTACACCTGGACAAGTCCTCTGTGGCTCTAGTGGTCGGGATAGAGCATCCTCTCCCCGCGCGGACCGCTGTGTCCCGGGGCCCGGGTCATGGCACGGCCTCCGGGTCTCGGGGTCGGCGGGGTCGGCGGGGTCGGCGGGGTCGCGCCCGGGCAGCTCGGGGTCGCCGCGCAGGCCGCCCTCCTCCCGCGCCCACCCGGGCCGGCGCTCGCAGCACCCCGCGCCGCGTCCCCCCGCCCGACCCCCCCCTCCCGCGCCGGCCCGCGCCGCTGGCAGCCATCAAGTGGCTCGTTAGGGAAATGCAGGTGAGTGCGTGCGGCCGAGACGTGGGGTGTGTGCCTGCCTGTGTGTGCGGGCGCGAGCCAGCCAGCCCGCGCGGGAGCCGCCGGGAGGGAGGTGCCGGCCGCCTGCGCTCCCCGCCCCTCGGCGCCCGCTCCTGCACCTGCACCTGCGCCCGCGCCCGCACCTGCGCCCGCGCCCGCGCCCGCGCCCGCGCCCGCGGCGGCCGCCCGAGCGCCCGGGGCAGCGCCTCGCCCAGCGCCTCGCCCAGCGCCTCGCCCGGACGGCCGCTCGCCGGCCCTCCCCCGCGGTCTCCGTCTCGGTCTCCGTCTCGGTCTCCGTCTCCGTCTCCGTCTCGGTCGCGGGCGCGGGCGCGGTCTCGGCCGCAGCTCCGCGGGCCTCCCGGCGCCCCCCCGCCCGCGGTCCCCTCCCAGCCCGAGCCCTCCCGCGGCTCCTCCTCCTCCTCCTCTCCGCCTCCTCCCCTCGCGCGCCGCCGACAGGCAGCCTCGGCGGGGAGAGTGCGGGTACTTTGCCTTGCGAAGAATTTGCAGGACCCAAGCACGCTTTCGGAGCGCCCTGATTTTCTTCGGTCGGTGTCCCCTCCCTCCGGACGCGAAGATCCCACTTTTGCAACGAACAGCCCCCGAAGCATCCCACCCAAGCCAAAGCCCGACGGGCTGCTGAGCATGTGCTGTCCTTTCTTGCAGTTTATTCTGGGCCTGTGTGGAATAGAGAGACAATTCTTTATTTGACTGGTAGGAAAGAGAAGAGAAGACTCCTCAGGGTTTCCAAGGAGGACTGGAGCGGCTGCTTTAGTAAGTAAACTGTGTTTTTTTTTTTTTTTGTATTTCTTTTCTCTCAAGTGAGGGAAGAGCATATGCCGAATGCTCTCCCTCCAGATGGCATGGACAGTTCGTTTTACCGGGGAAGAAGTTGACTTACATGACTTAAGTAGTTCTTAATTGAGAAGTGGTTTGTTAAGCTGCTTGCTTGCTGATTTATTTATTTATTTTATTATTATTATTATTATTATTATTATTATTATTATTTTGGAAGAGCATTGAGAAGACTTCATTGTGGGAAACCTTATTGGGGAATCTGATTTTTAAACGTTTATTGTTCAAGGGCTGTTGGAAGCCTGGCTTGTGAAACGTTGGTTGGTTCCAAGATATAAGGCTGGTTACCTAGAAAAAGCTTGAGAATTCGAACCTGCTGGCTCACTTTTCCGGCTACTGTCCACCTCCACCCTAAGCCACACCAACTCCCATCCTTCTCTGACTTCACTTGGTTGCTTATCTTTAGTCCTGAAGACAGCTTGCCAAAAAATTGGGTCAAGGGAAACTTAATAAAGACGGTCTGAAAGACCAGGAGAAAATCCTGTTGAGGTTTCTAATGCTTGGAGGTAGATGAGATGTGGAAGAAAATCCTCCAACTAGGCTAGTTTGGATAATTTGGATGAAATTCATTCAGAGAGGGAATGTGAAAAATGCTTTGGAGAGGGCAGGAGCTGAGGCTGTGACTTTGACACAGCAGGTTATAAACTGTGACAGGGGCTCAGCAGCCAGTGACAGGCTTAAGGTGTCTCCTAGGGCTGAATATCTCTGCATCAAAAACTTTTGCAGGCAGTATTCCTCTTGGGGCTAACATCACCATGTCAGTAGCTGCAGCATTTCTGTAAGAACAAGTAGGACACTCTTCCTCTCTCTGTGAAAGGGTTAATGATATATTTAAAAAGAATAAAAGGGACACAGTCTAACACTTGCCAGTATTTTGTAATATCTAAATAAAACCTTTGTGTTATGTCAGTAAAAATATAGTTGAGTCAGTTTGTTTTGCACAGGAGGGAGAGAATCAATAACATTTCAGCATTTTTTTCTTTATTACTGCCAAATGGACTCGGAATCTAATTCTTTTTGCATTGTTACATATATGGTAGATACAGTAGAATTTCAGTTTAGATACAACAGAGCTGATTTTTTTTTTTTAAACAAAGTTCTCTGACATAATACCATGCAGGCTGACTACTGTAGAATAGTAATTTAAAAAGTTTACCTTTAACTTTCAATTTCTATCTCAATGTAAAGCACACTTTTGCAAGCAAATGTCTTTAAGAGTTATGAACCAGATTGAAAATTAAAGCTCCTTACTTACAGATAATACTGTTTTTCCACAGAACACCTTACTATCAAATAATACCCAAGGGCTCTCATATTTAATTGCTGATAATGGTAAAGTGAAAAAAATATTATCTTTATATTTACTCAAATATATAAAAGTGGCACTATTCATTTGGCATTGATTTTTAAAATTTTACAAGTAAACTCATGTACAATGGTTTTAAAAAAGAAAGATCTTTCAGAGTTGTATGGTTCTTCAATGTCAAAAGCTTTGAGTATCTTGGGACATAAGTTTTGAGGCTAATGAAATAACAGGACAATTGAATTTGTTGATATGAAGTTGTAATATATGGAAATCATTTGGTAAAGATATGTCATTGTTTATTGTATATTACTTTATTTTCTATCCAAATGGATTTTCTTAGAAGTATTGCTATTCTCAGTTTCCATTTCTGCTTTGTTTTAAAATGAATTTAGGTAATTTAAAATTAAACCCTTGGTTGATCAGATTTGATCCCTCTTCACTTGTGACCTCAAACACCTGAAAGGTATCTGATGTTTGAAAAAGCAGTTATTGAAAAATAAAAGGTAAGAGTGTACTGAAGTAGCCAATTTTAAGAGTGGATCAAACATGTTATTACATATATTACAATAGGACACATTTTCCACAGTAGAAAAGACATGACAAAATTGTTGATTATATTCAAATTGCTGAAAGCAAAGATTTACAATTAACATGAAAATTAATGTGAAACGCATTCTGCCTGTGTTCTAATTATGTTAGAGTGCCAAGGAAGATAGCCTGAATTAAAACCATTTCTAGTCAAGCTTGAACATGTTATATTTGATCACTTTCAAAGAAGTCAAAACTGGGTGGGATGATTAAATTGTCTTTTTGTTTGTTTTCTTGTTTTTGCCTTTTTTATTTTTCTTGCCACCAGTTTTCTGTGCAATACAGAGGTGGTTGCAACTTTAAAGTTGAAAAAAGAAAGTTGCTAGTGTCAGCAGTAATATGTTTTATTATGCAATTGTTCTTGTTATTCAGATCAGATAATGGCCCTATGAAATACATAAGCAGTCTGCAGGGAATGAATGATTAATTCCTCTAACGTGTGCTTACTAAAGGAGTTCTTATTAATAAAGTGCCGTATACCTGCATTTGCTTACCATTGCAGTTGGTGAAGGCAAATGTACTTTTCTTTTCCTTTAATACTAATATGGAATTTACAGGTCTAGTCCTGTAACTATAGTAGCTTAAAGATGACTTCATCGAACACATGATCTTATGTTTTTAGAACTCTTTGGATATGATTGCTATTTACTTAAAACAATTTATTTTGAAAGTAAAATGTTGTTAATTAAATGTGAACTTAAAGACTGAACTATTAAAAATTGTGTTTTTCACTCAATGGAATGACACTGTCTCTCTCCTGTGTATTACTACTTGGGTGTGGATGCAAACGACAAGTGCAAAGGACATTTTTCTTTGGTACTATTAAGTGCAATAGAAAAGTTAAAATATTGTTGCTTGTATGAAATAATTAGCTAGATACTCTGTTAACATTTTGGGACAGGCTAATAGTGCATATGACAATTGTTGTGGTTACCACTGGTGTAAAATGTATTGCAGTTAGAGGTGTATCATTGATTAACTTTCAAGATCTTTGCATTTCTAAGACTGGATTATTGGTGAAGGTGGAAGATGGATTTCATGTGGTGATTTGAGAACAGGTGACCTGAAGTGCATACGGCACATTTTAAATTTACCTACCCAATGTCTTCTGTTTTCAGAAATTTCTAAAAAATGTAATTTTCAAAATTGCCTAATTGCATATATCAATATGCAACTCTCACATTTAAAACAAATAACTTTATTTCAAGATTTTTCTGTTGTTTGGAGAAAATAACTTAATTTCAGTAGTATTTTTTTGGATTTATGTTTATGTTGAAATTAATATGTGACAATGTGAATTTATATGATAGTATATATTTGATATATATACTATCAATGTGAATTATATGATAGTATATATTTGATAATGCTAATTTAAGAATTATAGTGAAAATTGGATGAGTGGGATTTTGTATCCGGTTGAGTGCCATTTGAATTTGTCTCCCTATATATTTAAGCGCAAGTTTTTTATGACTACTGTCAGTTCACTGGGTTTCAGTCAGGCTGTTTGATAGCAATTTGATATCCATCAAGAATAAATGAATTTCCCTGGTAGAATCAATGTGGAAGTTAACTGTACTTGCGGTAATGGTTATGTTTCTTCAAACTCTTAAAAAATGTGTTGAATGAAAGAAAATGAATGAAGAATCAAAAATGAACATTGCCCATTAGGTGAACACTTATATGATCATAGAATCAAAAGTTTTGAGTTTTTCTCTCATCTTTGTGATTGGCAGTGTGACCCCAGGGCGGTAACTGGCACTCTGTGGGTTTTCTCCTCTGTCTAGTGGAAAAATTGACCTACAATTTGAGATAGTTTAAATCCAAAATCTCATGGAATGGGATAATATACTAATATAATTAGTAATGTGATTGATAGTAGAAATTAGCAAACTGTTAGATTACACTGTGGTACCTTGAGAACCCAAAGAGGAGTTGTGGCAGCCATCTTGTTGGGAGAAGGGCTAAGGAAATTGTCTCTAGGCCATACTGGAGGTGACCAGACCTTGTTGCTGTGTGGATTAAATGTTTATTTGGAGGAGGAAGATGAAGAGTATGGAAGGAAGGGAGTCAATTAAAATTCCTCTAAGCCACTCTATCCTCTTGCTACTGAAAATATATTATATTAGTAAGTATTTTTGGATTTGTTACTCTATTTAATACCAAAAGGGTATGCAGAGATAAAAATAAAGGAAATTGCTTGGTGTCTTTTGACTTCCTTTTTTCTCCTCTTAATTTCTTTATGCTATTTTACAATACCATGTTTAGATAAATATGCACAATTTATTTATTTATTTTTTTAATATGCACAATTTAAGTCAACTGTTTTTTTCCCTGACATACATGTTATAGCCTGTCACAGCTAGAAGTAACCACATAAACATTTATTTCAGCCTCTGTATTTTAAAGAGGAAACTAAAGAAATCAGAGGCTAAAAAATATAAAGGTGACATGTACTACCAAGTTCGCAGATAGCTTTTACAGCACAAAGATGGTATATTGACAACTAAATACATAGACAATAATTTATATACTTGTTAGTAAATTATCAATAAGATAATTCTGGTTGATGATGTAAGATACATTTATCTAAAAAGATTTTATAATGACAAAGTTTCTGATCGTGGAAAATGAACGCAGAAAGAATATATTGAATGTTAATTTTGAGTGCTTGCTTTTCTTATAGAAAACCAAGATTATATTCCTAGATAGAATTCATGTTATATAATTGATGAAATTGAAAAGTTTCCACTAAGAAAATTAGTGTGTCCAATCTTTCCCTTTTCTGATATAAATATTTGGGTGGTAGCAAGTGGATCTCTAGCTCCATAAAATGGTTTATATTTTAAATCATTGGAGAAAGGAAAATCATGCTGTATTTAAAATTTATTTACTTCTGAATGCAAGATGTAGCTGATTAATTAGAATTGCTTTCCACTTTGTGTGTTTGGTTGTGTACGTGTGTGTGTTTAAGCACACCTGTTAAAGAAGAAACTCAGTGATAATGGTCCACTTAAAATTTTAGAAGTGTTTATAATAATTGAGTAGTCAAAGAGAGATAACATGTTAGGGTCTGATATATCAAATTGCTGATAGATCATTGAATCAAATGAAAGTTCAACAGTACACCATATTACCAAGTTCTTGCCTTATTTAATAAGCCCTTTTATTTTCTAAAATATAATAATTAAATCTTCTTAAGGTTGATATTTTAGAATTGCAGAGAACATAATTGCTGTTCTTTCACATTTATTATTACAGACTTTATTTACCTGGTTTCATATATGTACTTAGATGCTAAGGAAGGAAAGGAAAAAGATCTGAATTTGATTATGACATGGTTAGTTACTTAAAGGCTGCCATAATTAATCTCAAATGTATTTTGACTAGGATATCTTGTTATAATTCAGTGCATATTGATTTACTTTGTAAGGTACAATAAAAGTATTACACTTAAACATAGAACAAGTAAATTTTATAAAATTCCTTTTAATTGTGCAATTATTTAAGTAGTCAGCTATACAAGTCTATTAATGCATTTATTCTCTTGGGAATGCTGTGACTTATCCTTTTAAAAAACTATCTAGAGTTATATTTCTTAAGTGTAGTTTGTATTAAAAAGAGGGCCCCTTCAGCAGCTACATAAGAAAACAAAGCAAAGTCTGTGTGCACATACTCCTTTTTACTACTTACCTGCTAATTACATACAATGTGAGATTTGTATCACACGATATACTCCTATTCCTTTGGTTAGAATGGACTGGGTAGCTTAGGACGTAGGCCTAGAACATAGCTTCCTTCCGGTTCCAAGAAAGGCTAATTTAGTATATAGAACTGGAAAAAAAAAAAAAGAGCAATAGGATGCTTCCTGTTTTTTAAATGAAGTGGTCTAGGGATGCCTGGGTTGTTCAGCGGTTGAGCGTCTGCCTTGGGCTCACTCAGGTCATGATCCTGGGGTGCTGGGATGTAGTTCTGTGTCAGGCTCCCTGCAGGGAGTCTGCTTCTCCCTCTGCCCATGTCTCCGCCTCTCTCTTTCATGAATAAATAAATAAAATCTTTTAAAAAATAAAAATAAATAAATGAAGTGGTCTAGGTCACTTGCCCAAGGTGGAAAAGTAGTCATACAAGCTTTTATACCTGAAATGTTGTCCCAGTACAGTGACCTAGAATCTTTACAATCAAATCAGAAATTCTACTTAGAAGTGGAATAAAGGATGAAGAAGGGAGGGGATGGATAAAGGAGAGACTTGTTAATCTTGCTCTAGAGGCAGTATTGCTACACTTTTTGTTTTTCCCACAAATGGGTTTCAAAAATCTGAGGAATGACTTTTCACTTTGGGGTAAATGGGCATCAAATTAACAAGGAATCTGGCTCTTACTAAACTGTGCCATATTCTGTTTATGCCATTGTTACACTGCATCATGTGGAGCTATTGAGAAGATCAGTTTATCAGTTCATATCTGCCTTATGTCCTCTGATTTTGTCACAGAAATCAAGGACAGGACAATAATTCAGGTATCGTCATGTTATCTACCCCTAGAAGTTGCATTCTCTTCTGTTTCCTAACTTATATGCATTTTCAAGTCAGAGTCAGGTATATACAATATAGTATTTGGTCACTAAATATTTATTCAGTCTCCCATGTACCAGACAGTGCTAAGTAAAACACACCCATAAGCTAGCAATATAAAGCTGCCTAAATTGTGACCATCCTATATTCTTATGAAACGTTTCCCCATTATTAAGATTTTTTTTAATTTCATGGAAAATATAGAATTTCTGCAAAGAATCTTTTCCGTTTAAGTCACAGAAAATTTTGCAGGTACATGCCTTCTTTTCCCATTTTTCTCCTCTCATTCACTGTCATCCTGAGTTAAAGGCATTTTTATGGAAACCGGGTGGAATCCCTGTTGCTTATTTTTTTTTAAGATTTTTATTTATTTATTCATGAGAGACACAGATAGAGGGAGAGAAGCAGAGGGAGAAGCAGACCTCATGCAAGGAGCCCGATGTCGGATTCTATCCCGGGACTCCAGGATCACACCCTGGGCCAAAGGCAGGCGCTAAACTGCTGAGCCACCCAGGGATTCCCCCTGTTGCTTCTTTAGTCACTGCAGGCTATGCTATATTCCAATGGAATTAATTGGTATCCTTCATCATCTTCACAGCTATATTACTCCAGTGCTAATTCTTTAGATGCCCCACTCTCCAAAGTTCTAGAGAAGCAGTAAGGCATGATAAGCATATCACTATACCATCCTTATATCTACATCTACAACACGCAGGAAACCTCCATAAATCTCCAGACCACTGGAGCAGTTCACAGTTTATGTATCAGTCTCTTAAATTTCCGGATTATGGAATATAATACAAGTCACAATCAAAGCTCATGTTGTTATTCCAGCTACAACCAAAGCATCATAGAAGTCATTGGCTTTCTCAGGAAAGATGACAGAGAAAAGAGAAGAAATCCTACCTGTACATTTTAATGTGTGTGTATTATTTTCATAAAAGGCCTTAAAATATGTACTTTGGATCAAATAATAAAATAATAAGACAAAAGTGTAATTTAAATTTTTAGAGACTTATTTGGATTGTTATGTATATTTGGAGTTAAAAAATTATCCAAATTCACCTCTTGATTTCTCTAGAATAAGTAATGGAAACATTTCTGACTTCATTTTAAAGAGTTCCCCTTTGTATCCCCTCTAAAAACCTAATCAAAGATTCTCTGATGGTCCTAATTAACAGAACATTTGAAAAATAATGCCAATATATTGTTTTGCTTGCAAAGGGTCTTTTATATTTCTAAATATTAATGCTAGACTATGTACATCACAAAGAGGAAGAATTTTCCCCGTCATTTGTTATTTCCCATTATATTATATAATATATTCAGTTCTTAATTAATATTTATTAGTGGTATTTACTTCAGTGGACCATTGCTTGCAATTTTAGTATGTAAGGATATCCGGTGGCTTCTCCTCTGAATGGATGTGTTCATTCTGTATCATATGTGCTATCCATTTGTTTCCTCCTAGGATACATATGTGGTTAGCTCTGTAACACATGGCTTTTCCTCATCATTTATACCTGTGTGGTTGAAGACAGTAGGGCTTTCTTGCGGTAGAATTGTGTGCTCTCAAGGACTGAATTCAGCACTTCAGTGTCCCATTTCCCCATCCCTCAGGAAGTCATGCCTTCCTGTTGTTTTTTTTAGGGGCTTGAAACCTTCCTAACTTCCTATGCACCCCTTCCATTGTGGGAACCTAATAGCATAAATTACACATTTGCTAAATACACATTGATAATAACTGGCTTTTTGAAGAAGTGCATCTTAAGAATTATTCCAATTGTAATATAAATAATAGTATGTTTGTCATTTACAGTATACACACATGCACACTTTTTTTTAGAGAAAGGAATTTCAGACAATATCCTAGAATGACTGGGTGTGAAATCTTATGTAGGCTGAAGCTGGAGATCAGTCTGTTTAGGAAGTAGGTCAGAGGAGATCATATGGTTCCCCCCATGGCAGGCTTCTTTTCTCTTTTATTAGACCTGTCTCTTCTCGTTTCTGTTTCTACTGCCAAGTTTTCCTTTTCTGCCCATTTCCTTTGTCCTTAATGGGAACTCAGTGTTGTAGTTACACAGGGAAGACTCAATTGGGCACATGAGAAGATAAAAGTGTATGCTGTTAAGATTTTTAAATAGATATTGCCATTGTATTGTACATTTCCTTTACAGTTCATTTATTCCTCTCATTGATAAAACAATCTGCATTACATAAATAGTCCATCACTTCTTATGATGGCACTCAAAGAAGAAAGCAATTCCTTTTTCCCAATCAGGGATACCCTGAGGATTTTATCTTTCTCTCGGATTTTTTGAATTTTTTTGTGAATGTGCCATAGTACCTTCTCATGAGCTCTGAAAATATCTTCAGATAGAAGTGATTATACTAGCTAACATTTATTGATTTTAATAGATGCAAGTCATTATTTTAAATGCTTTATAAGCATTATCTCATTTATTCTCACATCATCCCTGTAAATTGGCATAATTATTATGTTTAGGTTACAGATGAGGAAGCTAAAGTACCTAGAAGCTAACTAAATTTGCCCAAGGTAGCATATCAAGTGTAGCACATGTACCCTCTGACTGTAGATCCTACATTTTAAACCACTTTGTGATACTGATGTTTTGGCATATTGATTTTTATGTTTTCCCAGATGTATATTAGTAGATAAAAGGAATTCCATAGGTTCAGTATATCAAAAGTGGAAAAGGTGAGGGATCCCATTTCTGCTTTTATAATATAATTCTTTTCAAATGAAGCAAACACAAGTTACCATAAGTAAATAACATACATGAATAGAGCACCGTGAAGGTGGTGTTGAGGGTAAAGGAGCAGGGACAGAACACATCAAGGCAATCTATCTCCACATCACTGTCCCCAAAGTTAGTGGGTAGGCATGGCACAAATGCTTCTGAGTGTACTCCTTTTCTGCCTTGGAACGGCTGCATCAGCTGTTTGACACACCTTGCTACACTTGGTGACTGGTGACCAAGAGCCATACTTTTTGAGAATCAACCAAGATGTTTGAGTCACTTTGTGCTGTGTAAAAGGCACAACAGAATAGAAATGCAAAGGCAGGGAAGATGAACTTTGGGTGTACTGTGGAGTTAAATTCAGAGTCAAGAGGGGCCTATCTGCCAGTAAATATTATTCAGAACAGTTTGATGCACATTTCCCATGATATTGAAATGGGAGTGGCATAACTAACTGATGTGAGCTACAACGTAAGGGATACCGATCATATGCACTAAAAAAAGAAATGAGAAAAGCAAAGTCAAAAGTTGATCCAGTAAGGGTCATCTTAATTACAATTATGTGTGAACTCTTACTACTTATGCCTTCTTGCCATGTAGTCTGGGTATCATCATATTGAATAAACTTCGTTGTATATATAATTTGATTGTAACAGTAAACTATTTTTATTTGCTTATTTTTTTCTGGGATATTGATCATGTTCCTCAAATTTTAGTCTGCTTATTTGAAACTGAAAAATGAATGGAAGGAATAGTTACAACATAAATCATGATTTAGCTTTGAGATTATAAGAATGGAAAAGCTAAACTGTTATGTCTACATTAACTAAATTAAAGAGAGCTTGAATAAAATGATCCTCAGTAAACATTTATTGGGTTTCTAATATATGAGAAATGCTCAGTGCATATTGACAGAGATCTGGTGCCCTAATTTTGAAAGGACATGAGAAATATCTTTGATGTTCTGTGAAATTATCAGAAATGCTGTGTGTCATTTTAAAAATCAAACAAAATAAAACATTAGCTTTGCTCCTTCTCAGCTTATTGAATCAACACTTCTTATGTCTTAGGTATACATTTGTCAAGTCATAATTTTATTTAATACCACAAGATGGCAAAACACATGCAAAAATGGCTTTTTTTTTTCTATGCTGGAGGAATACATAATACCAAAAATAGGAAGTTAAAGTTGTTTTAGGATTCATATTTCAAGAGGTTCAAACCTCTTCCCTTCAGGTGTGAAAGATACAGAAACACTTAGTGAACAGGATAATTGGATTATCTTTTAACCCCCTAGGGTCTGCCTGAGGTCTTCCTTCCTGTGTTCTGATTACTAGCCAAGAAAATTCAGTGAATTTTCAGTTATAAATGAGAACTGAGGAGTGGAAAAGGTGCCAGCCTGGGCAGTTTGATGATACAAACTTGTCCACTGGAGACCTTCACAGAACTGCTAAACTGTTAAACTGCTTGTTACAAGCTAGGTTTTGGCCTCCTGTCATTTAAATGCATGTAACAGGAATAGTGGTCAAGAATCAGAAACAAAGAAGCCTGGAAATGTTTAACACATTGGCCATAATATCTTTTTATTTCTTTGCAATTTTCAAAGAAAGATGATATAATCTTTAGGTTCAAAGTGTTTTAAACAGGTGGTTCCAATTATTCTTGAAATATAATATACTCACGCACAATTTAATTTGGATTAATGATGTGAGTAGAAAAACATATCTTGGATTGGGTCTCCAAAGACAAACAAATGTAACAAGTATTGGTAATTAGCTAAAATAAGCAAAATTTGCAACTTCAAGAGAGTAAAGTTTTTCAGAAGCCAAGATTGTCTCATCAAATTTGTGGCAGTGTCCACATTTAGCTCTGTAGTGGTCCTGTTGTAAAATGATACCTCTCTGTGACTAAGCTCTATGAGGTCTACCTTTTATTTATTTTATTTTTTAACTAAATCTTTCCCCTGGTCATACCTTTGTTTCAGAGTCTTACCAAATTGTTGTAATCCATTTGGGCTGCTATAATGAAAAACCATAGACTAGGTAGCTTATAAACAACAGAAATTTATTTCTCACTGTTCTGAAGCCCCAAAAGTCCAAGATCAAGGTACTGGCAGATTTTGTATGTAGTAAGAATCCATTTCCTCATTCATACACAATCTTCTTTCTGCTGTGTTACCGCCTGGGGGAAGGGGCAAGGGAATTCTCTGCCATTTCTTTATAAGAGCACAAATTCCATTCATGAAGCCTAAACCCTCATGATCTAATCACATTCTAAAATTCTTGCCTCCAATTACTATCCAGTATGTTTCAATATACAAATTTTGGTAAGACACATTCAGTCCATAGAATAAATCTTACCTATATGACTATTTCCTATTTCCCTGCCTTTACCTCATCTCTATTCTTTTCCCTGCCACCAAAGGATTTTTTTTTCTAAAATGCAAATCTGATCATGGTTAAAACATTAAAAGATTCTTTACTGAAAGAAGTATAACTGTAAAAAAAATCTCGGTGTGACATAAAGGGACCTTTATAACGCAGATTGCAAACAATCTTTTTGTCTTTATTTCTTGCCTTCTTTCCACCACCTTGTGTATTCTGTAATAAATTTATAAATACCCTGATGTTAAAAATTGAGTAATTTAAGTGGCTTCTAATGAAAATAGTGATGATAGAGATTTATAATTGTGTTTTCCCTGTTGAGAGACCGTCTCAAATTTTGTAATGTTACTTGTATGTGACCTTCAGGCACTAATTTTGAATCTTATTTCAGAGTATCTGGGATATGCTTTTCAGCCAATGACATATACAATAGAATGCCAACTTGTGAGGGACCTCTTCTGCTCTGTGGCTTTGCTCAAGATGAACCACCTACTATATTACTTCTGTACAACAAATTGATCAGTTTCCTTTGCTTCCCAGCAGCAGCCAGCATCTGCCATACAAAGTAATGATCTCTAGCAAAATTTTATGTTGTGTTTCCCCTGCCAGCTCCAAAGTGGTCAGCCTCTCTTGGCTTACCATCCTGGAACTATGTGGGTTTCTTGTTGCAGCCCAGCCCCCACAGGCACAGGCTTTGCTGCTCATGCTTGGCTGAGTGCCAAGTCTTTGTTGCTGGAGATGCTACTGTAACATCTGTTGAGTAAAGCATGTATGTAGTTACTGTCATCAATTTTAAGAATTTGGGTGTACTTTCTAGATTTAGGGCATGCATTGTACAAACATGAAGAATGTCTTGAAGAGAATGTTGCAGTTAAAAGGGGAAATAGTATTTATATTTTTAAAATGTGGCTTTGATGCTAAAAGCCAAAAAAAAAAAAAAAACACCTTTGTGGGATATTTAGATAACATCTGGCCAATTTTTTATGTATTTATCAAATAGACATTATTTTTAAAGGAAATTTATTTCTGTAATGGTTTGAAAAATCATTGATCTTCTTAAGTTAGTAAATTTTGATTGCCTTAGGGAAGTACCCCAGATTTTAAAGTGTTATATCATCAGATAAAGAGAGTAATGTAGTCATAGTGTCCATCTCAGTATTTTTAATTTTTATTTAAAAAATATTATATGAACACCTTTTTTGGATCACAAATCCAAAATAATGTGATTAACTGTGAAAATGTTTTTAACCATACTGAAATATTTTTGTGATCTGAAGGATTCATAATATTGGGAAATAGGTTTCTTTGTATCAGTGACTAAAGATAATTATTAAGTAGAATCTGTGAGGACACTGAGAGGACTTGGAAGGGTAGCTTGTGAGTACAAGAGGAAAGAATCCAAGTGTTCTGTTATTAAAAAAAAAAAAGAAAGAAAAATGACACAACTGAATAGAAGAGGTTTTTTTTATTGAAAGTAGAATAATCTTGAATTATTTCAATCTGCACAAGGTTTTAGGATTGAGTTTTCTGATTAACTCTATGGCCACATGATTAGTGGGGCAGTTTGGAAAATTCTAAAATGTTCATTACTAACTTTTAGAAAAAAAAGTTGGAATATTTGTCCTGGTAATCAATTATTTTTCTATTTCTGTGGGATAACCAGTCTAAAAATTTGAAGGTCCTTCCTCTATAATTTGCATCATATAGCAGGATTCCTAATTGATATAAAGTCAAATAAAATTAAAGTCCTTGTTAACCTGCATGCTACACTGCAAAAAAAAAATCAGTAGCAAAGTAAATAATTATGACATAGACAACATTCAACGTTATATAAATTAGATTACAGATAAAGCTGCTGTAACCATTAGACCCCAAAACAAAGTATCTGAAATGAAATAGAATTATTTTTCCCACTTAATAGTCCTAAAATGAGTGGGTCAAACCTTGTGGAATAGCACTGTTTTCATGCACCCAGGCTTCTTCCATTTTGTTGCTCAGCTGTGACCTAGAGAATTGTCCTCATCTACATGTCAGATCTCTTTCATAGATAGATAGGAAGTCGAGGGAAATAGCTTTGCTTTAAGGGAATTTTCGTTTTAATATCATTAAATGTAGTCACATGGTTATACCCAGCTTCATGGGAAGCTGGAAAATGTGGTACATAACTGAGTAGTCATGTACTTAGCTGAAATTTAAAAGTTGCTGTTATTGAAAGGAGGAAGAGGAAAATAGATACTGAAGGAATTAATATTATCTGCCTTATCCATTCATTCTTCATCTTACCAAAAATTGGTAATAACTTACATTATCTTATTTTTCCTTGTTATATCCTGCACTATTCTTTATTCTTGAATCTAGCATAGATAATTTAGGTGTTTTGTCATCTATACCATAGTTAGGGTTAGCAGCAAAAAATCTAGTGCAAAACATATAATTTCACTAATAAAGAAGAAGAAACCTCATGATGTCCCATGACAAATTCTTATAATTAGTTTTTCAGAAGTAAAAGTGAAAATTAGAGCCCAAGTACCTTGACAGACTTCTGGACTGTACAATAAGGAGTGTGACTGGATTTTTGTATGATTCTGTTTTATTTTCTATGGAGAATCACCTAAAACGTAACATATGGAAGGCAGTTGTTAAAATGTTGCTGTTCTTTCTTCACCTTCATTTTCTTTTCAGCCAGTGAATCTTTCTTCCGTGTCTGAGTGAATGGCCAGCAGAAATCCTGGGCAGAGTCTTAGTCACTTTAAATTATGACAGTAGGACCAATTATTTTTTCTGAAGACACATCAACTTTGTGCTAGGAAATTCAACACACATAATACTTATGATAGATTGAATATAATATCTAAGATGAAATCAAAGAATGACTTAATAAAAACAGAACTGATACTTTATAGTTATAATCTATGTTTCTTCAGGCTTTGTAAAGTTTTCTAAGTTTAGAAAACTGAACCTCAGTCTGTGTCTTGCTGGTCACTCTGTCTACAGCGTAGCTGTCTGATAAGAGTGTCTAGGTTTCTGGTGAATCCTGCTGGTAGATTTGATGAGGACAGCAAATGCCTATATCTTGCATCACACCCATCCATCAGGAATGCATTAGCTTTCATGCTTTCCCAGAGAAGAATGATTTTGAAGTTGTCCAGAGAATCAGCATAAATTGAAAGCTTATAGCAGGCCTACCTGGAAAGACCCAATATTCAATGGAAGTCATCTTACATTCTTAATATACACTGTAGAATTACTTATGAGAAAGTATAGAGTGCCTTTTGCTGACATTCTAGCTGTAAATAATGCAAGAGTAAACACTTTAATAATTTCAATTAATTCTGAAGTGTAGCTTTAATTTTTCTAATTAGTCGATATTCCTAAATCTGAGACTTATGGTGGAAGTTAATGAAATCTTTGCTTACCATTGCAGTTACATTACAGAACTTGCTGTTGAAGTGCAGGGTGCTTTAATTAAAAATATTTTCTAATCTAAAATGAGTTGTTTTAACTCCTTAAAAAAGTTTCAAGTCATGAATGATTTTAAAATGGATCTTAAATGAATCCAGACGAGATCGGGCGCGTTCAGGGTGGTATGGCCGTAGACGAAAAAATAGATATTAAATGAATCCAACTGCATTTTTCAGTTTCTGTTGATTTACTATTTCTGTGTTAATAAAATGCTAGTTTTTATTTATGGGTCAAATGGTAAATCACTGCATTAGTTTAGTGCATTCATTTGAAGACTAAAACCCTGATAGTAAAAAAAAATAAAAATTAAAAATAAAAAAAATAAAACCCTGATAGTGCACACAGTATATTTATACAAATATTTGTTGTTATAAATTTATTTTGGATAGACAAAATCAAATAAAAAAATCATAGTCTATAAGTAAACTATTTAGCATGTGCATAAGCTAACCATTTAAATGGCAGTCTTGGTACCAAATAATAACATATTTGGAGCTCCTTAATGTCAGTTTTACTATCTGCTGTTGATAACAAAGTATGGTTTTTTGAGCAATCCTTGGTATCTCATTTGTGTAATAGCAAAATCAGATTATATGTATCTTAAGGGGAAAATTCTTAATGGTTATCACACAAAGATAGTTATATAATGCTTTTAGCTTTTTTGGAACACCCCTTAAAATATACTTGTAAGGGGCACCTGGGTGGCTCAGTGGTTGAGCGTCTGCCTTCGGCTCAGGTCATGATCCCAGGTCCTGGGATTGAGTCCCTCCCCCGCAGGGAGCCTGCTTCTCCTTCTGTCTGTGTCTCTGCTTCTCTCTGTGTCTCTCATGAATAAATAAAATCTTAAAAAAAATATTGAAAGTTTTTCATGTTTGATTTGATTTACTTGGTGAAAGTTACATATACAACCTAAGACTTCGTCTTTCTTGCCAAATATCCCATGGTTTGCTCATGTTATACGCATGTTCATTGCAATGTAGCCAATTTTTTTTCTAAAATTAAAATACGCTGAACAAACTACAGAGTGCAGTCAATTCTCATATACATGTGTACCTTCTCTTTGACTTCCATTATTGATTATCATCTTCTTATTTTTATATTGTACCAGCCCCTCAAGGTGTATATCTCACACCCATTTAGAGTCATAGATACATTTAATTATGACTCTGCCTAATAAAATAACTAATGTACATATTATACTGTGCAAACCCATAAGAAATATTTTAAAGGCATTTAATATGTCTGCTTATTTTTGTTTCCTTTTATTTTATAATGCCTTTATAAATTTATCTTTGTTTATAGCCACACACACACACACACACACACACACACACAATTACTTTAGAAAAAAATTATCTTAGTAATTGCCAAACTATAAGGGCCTAATCTAGTGCCTGTGTAGGACAGGGACATAGTGAATGCGAGTAAATTAACATATATACACACATATGACATACACGTTACATGTTACATATAAATATAATTAAGTGCTTTTTGGAAATTTTAACAACGTTCTCATCTTTCTGTGTTTAGTGTATGTTCTATAAATAATTGATAAATTTTATTACAAAACAAGTCATTTTTAAATATATATTTAAAAAATATTTTAAATATATATTTTTAAATATAGTGTTTGATAGTCATTTCAATAAGGAAAGTAAGCTTTAGAAATAGTCAAATTCAGATTACATCTAGGCTGTACCGATTACTAGATTCTTGATCATTGGCCAGTTACTGATACCAGAAAACTTCTTTTTCTTATCTGTAAAACAAATATCCTATTATGTACTTTCGTGATTTTGTGTAGGATTAAGTCAGAGAGCAAACATGTAAATGTGTGTATATCTGTATGTATGTGACTGTATTTATGGAAACTTACAAGAAAATTATTTGAAAGGAAAGTAGCTTTAATTATTTTTAAAAACTATACTATAGGGACATTTGGGTGACTCAGTGGTTTAGAATCTGCCCTTGGCTCAGGGTGTGATCCCAGGGTCCAGGATCAAGTCCCGCATCAGGCTCCCTGTAGGAAGCCTGCTTCTCCCTCTGCCTATATCTCTGCCTCTGTCTCTGTCTCTCATGAATAAATAAAATCTTTAAAAAAATTTTAAAAAACTACACTATAAATCATTTGCTATACTAAAGGGTATAGGTAATGACAGTATATGGTCATTTCTCTTTTAGATTGTATAGTCTTCAGTTACAATATGCTGAACTAATATATGCACTGTTCTTATTACATGAAAATAATCATTATGTTTTTAATTTTTAAAATCTTAAATTTATTATGACAAAAATGTTCTGGTATATTAGCTCCCCCCCCCCCCCCCATAAAGTAGCTATAGCTTGTAGAAAAAGCATTTTAAAGTGGGAGATACAAGTTACAATTATGTAATGAACAAGTCACAGGGATGAAAGGTACAGGACAGGCAATATAATCAATGATACTGAAAGAGCATTGTATGATGACAGATGGTAGCTACTCTTGTGGTGAACACAGTATAATGTATAAAGTTGTAAAATCACTATGTTCTATACCTGAAATTAATGTAATGTTCTCAACTATACTTCACTAAACATTTTTCAATGAATGTAACAAATGTAGGAAAAACTGTAGCCAGATTTAAACTTTATTCATACCAAAGAACACACAGAAAAGAGAAACTATGTTTGTAATCAACATGAAAAGGCTGTCATTGATAATTCAACCCTTTGATATTCTCATTGCCAAGCAAAGACAAGTCTATAATCACTCTGAATGAACCTTCACCCAGGCTCCAGCCTTGGTGTGCAAAAGAAAACTATAAATAGGGATAATCTCTAGAACAGGAAAAAAGAGAAAACAGTCTTCATTTGGTGGGGGAAACTTTTATGTTATACCAAATAATTCATAATAGAGAAGCAATTTATTCAATTACACATTGGAAATGTATTATTCATACAGTGACACTTGCAGGACATGTGAGGATTCACACTGCATAAAACATTCTCGGTGTCATAAATGGAAGAAAGTCTTCAGGGATCACTCATTCCTAAGTCAATGTTAGTTATCTCACACTTCAGAGATACCAGTAGTTAAGTCAGTGTGACAAAGCTATCATTCACTTCAGAAAACTTATGGTTGGAAGTCACTCTATAAATAATGCTTTAGCACACAACTCAGCAAATGATTTGGACTTTATTTTTTTTTATTGGTTTATTATTTATAATTGTAGAAAAAGATGGAGGATTGTAAAGTGTTCATGGAAAAGCTGAATGCACAATTTGGAAACTAATAATAATCAACAAGGTAAACCAACTTCAATAAGTTTATACTTAGATGTATACAGTAAGAGTTGTTGCTGATCAATTAAATATGTGTGCATTTGTCTTGACAAAACTATGAAACACTCTGTTGAATAGAAATGGCCATTTTGTTCATAATAAAGAAAAAAGAAAAAAAAGTATTTTAAGGTGCACTTTAAGGTAGGCTTTGGAAAACAGCTAATGCAGATCACTGAGCTATGTCTAATTCTAATTTCAATTTATTATAGAATTATATAATAACATCCCTGAATCAAATTTAAAAAGTTCCATAAGTATTAAATAATGTGGGCAAATTTTGTTTGAGGCATAGATGTGACTCAGATGCTACATTGCAGAATGAGCCAAAAAACAAAACCAAATTACCTATGGACGATCAGCTTATCTGGTGATCCAGCTGAGAAGGAAACATGATTTTCTGAAAAGCCCTAGTTACATTTGCTTTACTTTGTATAAATTTAAAGCCAAGATAGTTTACTGAATTATCACTGATTTTTCTAACTTATTTGGAAGTAATTATTGGTTATTTGAGGGAAAATTCGTGTAAAGCTATTCAATTAGTTGCAAATTGCCTCATTATCTTTTATAGTTCATCTCTGTTTTTATTTTTAATTTACTTTTCACCGTTAATTTTCTTTAATTAGCAATTAACATAAAAAAAAAACTTCTTTAGATCAGCTGCCTAGGTAATTAATACAGTCCATGGATTTCTGTAGAGACAATAATATGTTAATGGATGCTTTGATTTGACCTAAGCCTCATTTTTTTTTCTCCTGAAAATGGTACCTATACAGAGTTAGACAAGAACCATACACTGTAGGTAAATTGGTTATTTTAAATTCTGAGGTTAACATATGGCTTAATTATCTACTATAAAAAGTTATTTGAATAATTAAGTCAACCTGTCATTGAGCTTTTTTGGGGGGGAAAAACTAACAAAACTCTTCTGAGTGTTGTCCCCCGCACTAACTCCTTGACAACATGAAAATAAAATTTGTTTCACTTTTACCTCTTTGAAGTGCAAATGATACTTAAAGAAGAGACCTTTTTTCATTTAATTTGATACTGTGACAAAGATGGACTCAGGAGTAAGTATCCATGCTTCAGTGCAAGGATACCAAATATTTTATCCTCAGCTGCCCTTACCACACACCTTTAAACAGTAGACATCTTATGATACCTCATTAGACAGAATAATTGTGGCAAGGGTGTGATCTTGTACTTGTGAAGCAGTCTCCCATTCAATGGATGGTGTAAATGACTAAAGGGGTCAGTCCTAGAAGATTGTAAACCATTCGTTCTCATTAGGCTGCCAGCCACAAAACTCTAACAACACACCAGGTTGTTTGAGAAATGAAGTGATTTATTGAAGACATTTTTATTTCTGCTTCTCTTCAGGCAATCAGCAGTTCATAGAACATAAATTAACTGAAAATTTAGGCATAAATAGCGTCACTTCATTTTTGCTATGTTAAGCTCCTTACCTGCATTTGGACTGATTTGATATTAATCAGTGATCATGATTTTATAGGTGATTTACCTTTTTGAATTTAGTTTGAAATATTAAAAAAAAAAAAACATTTCTGGTGTCACTGCTTACAGACTGCAAAGCAGTACCCAGGGGAATTGTACCCAAAACAAGTGCAATTTAATTACTTCTTTATTATTTTTAAGGGACTTTCTCAAAACCAGAGGGAAACTATCCTCTATAATTACCAGTAAAGAAAATTATATAATATGCTTGTTTAGGCTTATGCTGCACAATTGGTGGCAACTAATGTAAATGACTCAAAATTAGTAGGAATGATACAAGCAGAA
Organism: Vulpes vulpes; assembly: GCF_048418805.1. Classification (NCBI taxonomy): domain Eukaryota; kingdom Metazoa; phylum Chordata; class Mammalia; order Carnivora; family Canidae; genus Vulpes; species Vulpes vulpes. The sequence goes on from NC_132791.1 coordinate 43,309,054, forward strand.
CTCAAAAGGGAGTTTAGTTTTTCTTTTTAGGATGAAAGGGAAAAATCTAAGCACTTCCTGTTTTAATGATGTGATTTGACTAAATGCTGAATCTATATTTTTAAAACAAAGGAGAAGGCTATAATAATACTGAGATAGAAATGACTTGAATAAATAAATAAAAGAACTTCCTAGGTAGAGGAAAGATTTCCAAATTGTAGATCTTGTTTTCTGTCTTAGCAAAAAGAAAAAAAAAAAACATTTTGACAAGGTTATAAATAGATTTAGTTTTTTTCCCATAGAAATGCATATTTTGCTTCAAGCTTTTTCACTTGAAAATAATTCATTAAAATCTCTTTGGCTCAATTCCAAAATGTTGTCTGTTTGCTCAAATTCTTAGAGAATTCTCAATCTCTTTGTATGAATACTAAGTGTATCATATACATTGAAACAGGACTACTTGTGGTGCATCCTTAGAGAAATATAGACATATCTGGAACAGGAACATAGTTCTGAAGCTACTTGATGACTTCCAAATTTCTCTCTCTTTAAAATATAAAACCTGTTGGTGTAGGTTGAACCAGCCTATAACTAAAATAGGTCGTATTTGTAATGATATTCAATTAGTGATGATTTTGAGCTCCCATGTTTTTAATTGTAGAAATTTGGAGCCATAAACATTGGAGCCAAATGTCCATCTGAATGTTTTATTTATGTCATCATGGACCATCACTCTTCCATGTGCTCTGTAACTTTATTACACTAATAGTTCATAGGCCAGCAGCATGTGTATCTCCTTGGAACCTGTTCAAAATGCATGATCTCAGGCTGCACCCTGGGGTTTTGAATTATCATCTTTATTTAACAAGATCCTCAGGTGGTTCCTACTAAGGTTTGAGACACTCAGTCTGAGAATTTCATTTCACATTGAATTACACATATGCTTTTGAGTTCAGACCCAATTCCTCCAAAGTTTTGGCAGAATAAGAAGTTTTAACTCACTTCAGTCTAATACTGTCTACTAGAGTTTCCATGTTTTGATCTAGATGAGACCTATATTAAGTGTGGATTACTGCACAGCAAATTACTCTAAAATTTAGTGGTTTAAAATAACCAGAATCCATGGGTTAGGGATCTTCAAGCAGCTCAGCTTCCTGGTTCTAGCTCTGAGATACTCACAAGGCTTCCAGCAAAGTGTCAGGGGTGGGTCTGGGGAGCTTGCAGTACCTCAGTCTTGACTGGTTCTAAGCTGGAGGCTTTGGTTCCTTGACATTTGTTCACTAGTATTGCTCATGGCATGGCAGGAGAGAGAGAGCGCAAAAGAAATTCCATGTAAATGTAACCTTTTATGACCTTGTCTCCTAGTCAGAAACCATCACTTCCACTTGACTGCATCAGATAGAATTGAGTTACTAGGTTACCAAACAAAACAGGTGCTAATTGTAAAGGATACAAATACCAAGAGGCTGGGATCTTAGGGGCCAGCTTGGAGGCTGCCTCCCACCCACAGTCATTTACTTGGAATGATTGGTTATAGATCCTTTTCTCAAGGTATGACTTTGTTCTCTGCTTCAACAAGGCGATGTTACTCTTTTGTACAATAAGAAAGACTACATGTATGTAAATGGGAGGGTCTTTTTTGAACTGTTTTAAATAATTTTCTTACTCATTAGATGACAACTCTCCTTGAAACCTGTTTGAAGCCTCTTCCTCTTGATTCCTCATCTCCTGCAAACGACTCTCAAACCAAAACAAGACAAAATGAACAGATCTAGAAGAGCATCCACTTTCACCAAGACACACAATAGTATAGGCATAATGCCATTTACATAATACTAAATAAATAAATAAGATTTCTTCCCTTGTTCTCCACTCCTAAACCCCACCACATATGCACGCAGGCTCACATACACAGAGATAAGGTAATTTGCATCATACCAGATATCCAGATGTTAGTATAAAATATCTGCATCCAGGCTGATAGTGACTGCATAGTCCTCCACTGGAAATATTGGGTGACTTGTTGCTTTGTGTGAGATTAAGGAGAGATTTTGAATAGGCTGCTTAGACAATGAATTTGATAGAGAATGGATAAATACATTTTAGTGTATTTATATAATATAGTATCATAGAGCAATACAAAGGAACACACTACTGGTGCACACAAGAATGTGAATGAATCTCAAAAAAAAAAAAATATGCTTATGGAAAGAAGCCAGAGGCAAAGATGAAATAAAATGTTTTTGTTTATGTGAAATCCTAAAATAGATACTACTAATTTATAGCATTGGAAATCAGAGCAGTTCTTGCCTGAGAGGTGAAGATGTGGGAGATTAATTACAAAGAGACATTTGGTAATTTTTAGGATAATGAAAATATTTTATATCTTGGGATAGTAATTAAATGAATATATATGTGTGTTATATGTGTTACATACTCTTAAAATGGGTACATTTAATTGTATACAAGTTATACGTCAAAAGATTGGTTTTTAAAATGTAAAAAAAATGAATTTGTTAGTCCACTTCCTGTGGACAAAAAGTATTTACAGTAACTACCTAACATTTTCCAACTTCTACCTACTATTACAAAATATTATGGACTGAGTTTCAACCTAAATACTCTGGGTTAATGTGATTTTTTTTTAAAGCATTAAATTTTAATCTTGTCAATTACCATTTTATGTTAGTGGACCATACCTCAAAAGTTTAATTTTTAAAGTATGACATTATATATTATTGCTTTTGTTCTCCTTGACACAGGTATCAAACTTAGATAATTAGACTTGATTTATTATTTTTTCATTTACTTTTGAATTTCTTTCATTAGCTTGAGTTTCTATAGACCTTATTACCCAGTAGTTATAAATGGAGTCACATTAACAGTAATAACATAAATGTAATTTTTATTGAAATTGTATGATTTATTTTTTTTAATTATTTTTTATTGGTGTTCAATTTACCAACATACAGAAAAACACCCAGTGCTCATCCCGTCAAGTGTCCACCTCAGTGCCCGTCACCCATTCCCCTCCAACACCCGCCCTCCTCCCCTTCCACCACCCCTAGTTCGTTTCCCCGAGTTAGGAGTCTTTATGTTCTGTCTCCCTTCCTGATATTTCCCAACATTTCTTTTCCCTTCCTTTATATTCCCTTTCACTATTATTTATATTCCCCAAATGAATGAGAACATACACTGTTTGTCCTTCTCCGATTGACTTATTTCACTCAGCATAATACCCTCCAGTTCCATCCACGTTGAAGCAAATGGTGGGTATTTGTCGTTTTTATACATGTTCTTAGCCCTTGGAAAAAATGCTTCCTATGTATTCTGAGGAGTCCTAGACAGGCATATTTCACATGTGTTCAAATATAAATTACTTGGCCTGGTAATACTTTCTTTTCCTGATTCTAAGCCTTTTCCTGTACAGTGCTATGTCCATCTGTGCCATGAATGCCATTGGACCCATCAGGTTCTCTTATATCCTGTCAGGTGTTCCTGGGACTCCAGGGTCCAGCACCAGACCCTCTAGCTGTTAACATGGTAATTCATCTCTGAAGTAGATAAGAATGTCTTCTTGCCATTTCCTCCCTTAATTTTTCTGAGGCGCCTGGGTGGCTCAGTCAGATAAGCTCAGGTTGTGATCTCAGGGTCCTGGGATTGAGCCCTGCATTGGGCTACTTGCTCAGTGAAGAGTCTGCTTCTCCCTCTGCCCTTTACCCTGCTTGCATTTGCTCTCTCTCACTCACTTTCTTTCTGTATCTCAAATAAATAAAATATTTAAGAAAAAACATAATTTTTTTGTGTCACATTTTACTATATGGTTGCTGCTTATGCTCTAATTCCTTCATCATCTTATTGGAACAGTTCCTCCAGTTTTACCTAAAATCTCATTTGCAGCTTTCCCTTTGCTCCAAAAGACTCACATATGAACCTGAGCCCTAGTTAATTTGAGTGTCTGGTTCTACACTTCACTGATAATTTCTTCTTCTATGACTAGATTTTATTTAAGTCAAATTTAACATGTCTGCCCTCCTCTCCCCTAGGTCATAGTCTATTTCAAGGATATTCTCAGTTCCTTTTGATAACAGAATTTCTCCAGATGCATTTGAAATGTTTATCTGATCCACACAGATATTTCTGAAATTTCTGTTTAGGTTCTTGTGCTGATTCCTGCTATGTTTCTTGACATGAATTAGGTAGCATTTCAATTTTAGCTGAGGACCTGAGTTCTAAAAACATCCTATATATGAGAAAAACTTGGGAGATCTTTTGATTTAGGCCTAATAAGTCAGTGAGCAAATCTCTACTCAGTGTCTCTGTCTGCAAACTGAGAGGGTTCTACTTTGCTGATTTATTCATTGATGGGGCACCTGTGTGTCTCAGTGGTTCAGCATCTGCCTTTGGCTCAGGTCATGATCTCAGACTCCCTCAGGGAGCCTGCTTCTCCCTCTGACTATGTCTCTGCCTCTCTTTCTCTCTCTGTGTCTCCCATTAATAAATAAAATTTTTAAAATTGTTCATTAAGATATCCTCCCTTGATAATATTCTCCCTTGTGGGAGAAATAGATAATATAATCATTTTAAGATATACGTAATAATTTAGATAATAAATACTGAAAGAAGAATAAAGCAGTCAAGGGGGTATAGACAGTGCTGGAGTAAGGTGTACATTTTTAGATAAGGGACCATAGAGGCTTTCACTGAAAAGAAGACATTTGAGTAAAAAGCTAATGGAGTAGATAAATTTTAAGATAAATTTTAAATTTAAGGTATTTTTTTAAGTCTCCTCTGTCCTTGTTTAGAAGACATCAAAGGTGATGATTTCCCATATTGTAGCATACTTAGTAATTCCTTGTTCAATAGCAAATTTTTAGTAAAGAGCAATGTTCCTTCACTAAGTGTATGCTTTATAATTTTGAGTAATCTGTCTTTGAAGTCTAACTGTGATGCTAGAATCAGTATTACAATATGAGTTCTAATTGTATTGGCTAGGCCATTTATCCAGGTAAGTGATACTAAGGCCTATATTTGGTTTAACTATTTATACAATATGCCACAATAGCACCTTTTTAATGGTCCTCCACAGAGTGTTGATTTTGTTGCTTAATAGCATTTATAAGATCACCAGCAAGGGAGAATCCCCCGTTTTGAAGTTCCTTAGAGTTCTTTCTGTCATGAGCACCATTTTAGTTATTTACTTTGTATGACCTTAGAAAAATCACAGACTTTGGAGTCAGAATCTTTTAGTTTGACTCTTGGCTCCTAACTATAATGGCTGACCAGGCGCTGACAAACATCTAAATCTGAGTTATTCCAGCTATCAAACTGAGATCACTTAATAATTCATTGTTGTTGAGCATCTAGTTTGAGTTGGATACTGTATAAGGTACTGGGGGTCAAAAGGTATCTCAAAAAAGTCACTATCATGAAATTAATACTTGCCTGCCTCATAGATGAGTTAGTTACCTCATTCCCTTTCTGAAACTCTTTTTATAGAGTACTTCATAATGTACAAAGTATTATCTCCTGTGACCGATTAGATACTTGGTGCAATAGGTATTGGATTTCTGTTTCATGGAGGTAACCCTTATATATGAGCTATATTTCTATCTTATAAACAAAGAATAGAAACTTTTTTGTTAGTTCTACTTAACTACATTTTTGGTTCTTTTTTATATTTTCAGCTCTCCTTGAATTCTCTGTGTGTGTTTTTTTTTCCTTCATCTGTTTTTATAGAGTATTTTTATCTTTGCCTGGGCTCTATGGTCCCCTTACTGGACTTTGTGAAACTGTGAGAGAGATTAGATCTTTAGTTTTGCATTGAAAGTACCTCCTTCAGTGTTAAGATCATGGTTTATATGAATGTAGTCCTTAAGTGGGGAGGTTGTAAGCTAGTATGGTCTTCTCTGGTGACAAGCTATGTGCTCTTAGACATTTAGTTTCTCCAATTCTCAGTTTATTATTCTCAAAGAATGGATGTAAGTGTGGTATGCTTATCAGAGCATTGTTATGAGGGTTAAATGCAATAATCTGGATCAAGCACTTTTAACAAAATTTCCTACCTCATATGCCTTCCACAAATGTTAGCACCTCATCTTCTCTTCCTCCTCTTCTTTATAATAGTAATGAAATATTAATTTTCATGTTTAGGAAATAGATACTATATAGGTTGAATTGAAAATGCTGCATATACTGTAGATTTTCATTAATTCAAGTTAGTAAATAATGTGTATAGAGCCTCTATTAGGTCCACAGCACTAGAATACATGTTATATAAATATTGGTGGTAAATACAGTTTCCTCTAGAATTTAATTTGGTGGGGAATAGTTTAGTGTTTCCTACTCTGGGAAAAGTCATCCCAAAGGACATATGCCTGCAGATTCCTGAATTGTTCTTTGCAGCTTCCTTGTAGCTGAAATTAGGACCTCTGCTGTCAGCTGCTCTGACTTGTTTGTGCATTGTCTGTCACAATGCGGCTTTTCATGCTTCTGCTGTCTCTACTTCACTTTATCGATTTAATAGCATCTCAAGTAATTTGTTATTAGTGGTAAATATCACCGTGAAATATTAATACTAATTCTATTTATCAGATGTTACATTTCTAGGATCTTGATGATGTGATAACCTGTTTTTATTGTCTATTCTTAATTTCATAGAGAAATATAGCCAATATATTTTCATGTAACATGTAAAGGATAAGTGAAAGAGTATTGACTTAACATTTTAGAGTTAAAAAACAAAGAAAAATCTACATAAAATTAGAGCAGTTATAGATCTGTGAGTTATATTGACAACAAGAAAATATTGGTTGTAAAAGTTGTGTGTGTATGTGTGTATGTTTCTATGCACAAACCCATAAATTTCTGAAGAATAATTTCATGATTGACAATACCATGCTCTTTTTTAGATAGTAAGAGGAAATGAGGTGTTCTTTGCATGTTAGTCACTGCTGCATTTTAGTTTTCAAGGAAAGTTTAATGCCCACAAGCAAACCTGATGAAAGACATACAAGAATGTAGTTCATTCTTTCTATCATTGTGGTTTGTTTCCCTTATGACTAACTACAGATTTATTCTCACAAGCTGCTTTAGGTAGAATTGCCATGCAATTTTTATGCTTCCTTTTTAAAAAGATGCTTTTTGACATATTTTCTGAATGTTTTCATTCTTATGAATGTTCTTTTCTATGTCACTTTTTATTGAGCTGAATATAGCAATTTGAGGTTGGCATGATACCAGTCTATATTTAGCATTCTTTCTTATAAAACTCCTCTCACCATCTCTGTGAAGGCTACAAATATGTAAGGTTCACATTTTTTTTTCATGTTGTGCTCATAGTTCATGTCATTTAATCCTAGATAAAAATAACCATGTGTTCTTATTGAGCCTTTTTACTGTATCTTTCATTGTAAATCGTGGAGAGACATCTGTCTAATAATCAAAACAAGAATCTCATGAAAACTTTTGATTACCTAAATATTTTAGAATTTATTTTTATGTAAATTTCTTCACTGGATTGTGTTTTAAAAAACACATCTATCTTATAGAGCTTCAAATAAATATCTCATGCTAGGTATGAGTCTTCTCAAACAACATTTATATTTATGGTTTTGTTTTCACATGGTATTACTTTTCATTTACCAACATCCAATTTCAGGTTCTCCTTTTTAACCTTGTTACATCACTGAGTAGATTTCATTTATGCATGACTTTTTCTTTATTTTTTTAGTTTGTAAATTAGATTATTTTGGGGTCTAAACTATTAAAAATATCACAAATGGAAAAGTCAGCTATTATCTTGAAAAGTCTCCAGGTTTTTTTGATAGGGGCTCCTTTCCCTACACATGTGTATGTGCATGTGTATCTGTTCATCTAATGCTTTTTTGGTTATACTCATTACACTTAGAGACACTTTAAATTTCTTCCAATTTTTTACTTGAAGAAAAAAGAAACCTATAAAACATCATATTTTTGTTTACATTTGATATATCTGTTGCTACAGTAGTTACTGTGATGTGATGTGAGGATTTTCCACCAAACAAGTGTTCATTTTCTAAAAGCCTTCTGGAGAAATATAAGTTTTTTTTTTCCTGAATTGGACAATGTGTTCCATTTGACTTCCAAAGATGATTTAATCAGATAATTTATAATCTCCTAGACAGATGATTTGAATGAAAGATGTGTGAATGGGACAGAATATGAGGTACTATCTAAAAAGAGACATTGATCAATAGGAGAGTTGCACAAATAGTGATCAATGGGAGAAAGAGAAGAACACTAAAAAATAATAGTAATTATTATGATCAGCCATCCTATTTCACAGTGTACTTTAGGGTGATCAAATTATAAAACATGATTCAGAGGAAGGCAAAATTAATTTATCATCATCATTTGTTTATCTGAAACCTCAAATTTGTTAAGTTATATATTACACTATTTTTGGCTTAAAAGTAGTTTGAGTGATACTGTCAAATGTCCAGTTAAGATATAAGTGTTTTCAGCTACAGGGTTGGATTTCTAGTTCAAAAATACTCTAAGATGCTTTTCATATTAAATAACTATAGCCTGTTACTTATTGTTCATTCATATATTCATTCATTGAATTAAGCTCTATTGCAACCACCTCTGTGTGGCATCTTTGAACAGATGAGCAGGATCTGGTCCTGGCCTTAATGGATTATCTATACTGGTTTAAGTCATTTATGTGATTCAAATAGTTTGTTCTCTTCTTTATGTTAAGAGAGAATCATAATAATTTGCAAAATGGAAAGAGTATTTGTATAAACATTTGTGCTCATTTGGGACACATTAAATTCATGCTGGGCCTGAGGTTTGAGGAATGAACTCTTGCTAAAGGATGACCTATAGTCTTTACTTTATGCTTTTATTTCTTGCATACTGAGATATGTGATTTTGACCAAAGACTTAACAGAAAACATAACAGAATATCAGAGATATATCAACATTTCATTTTGCTTGATGTTTTTGGGTCAGTATTATAATGCACAAATTGCACAACATTCTCATCAGTTTCTTGGTTGAAGTCATTAGCATATTGATTATACTTGTAAATTTTAATAAAACCTATTATAAAATTCCTATCATGACTGCCAAGCCAATGGGTGCCATCAGCTCATCAGTCTTTTTTGCAGTTTCCCAATCTTTTTTTGTAAGTCTTATTTGATATATTTCATCAGGTTTTATAACTTTGTATAACAAAGTCTATACATATTTTTAGAGTGATACATGAGTATTACTGTTTTGGGGAATTGATAATTTGAGGTTTCAGTTGTGCATTGCTTCATATATAGAAATGTATTTCTGTGTGTGTGTGTGTGTGTGTGTGTGTGTGTGTGTGTGTGTATTGATCTTGTATTCTGAAAAGTTGCTCAATCACTTATTAATTCTAGGATTTTTTTATAATTTTCTTGGAATTCTCAATGTAGACCATAATATTGCCTATGAAAAGAACAGATTTGTTTCCTTCGAATCAGGACCTTTTATTTCTTTTGACACTGCCTGGGACTTCCAGTATGGTGTTGAAGGTGTGGTGAGAGTAGAAAACACCTTTGCCTTTTCTTGAGCTTAGCCAGAAAGTACTGATCTTTAAGTTTCATTTTTATGTGGAGGTTTTTCATAGATGTCTTTTATCAAATTGAGGATTCTCTAACATTCCTAAATTAATGATAATTTTCATCATAAAATGATCATGGATTTTTAAAATATTTTATTGTATCAATTGATACAATCATTTGGGTTTTCTAACTTAGACTATTAGTATGGCAGATTACATTGATTAATGTCTGAATATTCATCCACCCCTACATGTCTAAAATCAGCTTCACTTGGTCATAGCCTGATGTTCATGAGGGATTCATTTGTATCTTTTTTAAAAAACTGTTTTCATCTGGTTTTAGTATCAGGATAATAAAAGTTGATAAAACAAGTTGGGAAGTGTTCTTTCTCTTATTTTTCTGGAAGTGATTGTATAGAACTGGCATTATTTATTCTTTAAAAGTCTAGTAGTCTTCACCAGCAAAATTATTTATGCTTAAGAATAGGTCTTTTGGGAAGTTTTAAATTACAAATACAGTATCTTTAATAGTCATGGAACTACTAAGATTACCTATTTTGTAGTGTGTGAATTTTTGATAAATTGTATTTTTTGAGGAACTAGTAAATCTGATCTAAGTTGATGAATTTATACCTTTAGAGTTCATATGCATTCTTTATTTTTCTTTTTTTTAAAAAAATTCAATTTATTTAAATTAAAAAAAAACCTCTCACCCACACCCTTCACCTCAGCAACCACCAATGTAATGTATTCTTTGTATCTATGAACTTGGTTGGTCGGTCTTTTCTTTCTCCCTCTCTTTTCTTTTCTTTTCTTTTCTTTTCTTTTCTTTTCTTTTCTTTGTTTTCTTTTCTTTCTTTTCTTTTTTCTTTTCTTTTTTTTTTATTTTTATTTATTTATGATAGTCACAGAGAGAGAGAGAGAGAGAGGCAGAGACACAGGCAGAGGGAGAAGCAGGCTCCATGCACCGGGAGCCTGATGTGGGATTCAATCCCGGGTCTCCAGGATCGCGCCCTGGGCCAAAGGCAAGCGCCAAACCACTGCGCCACCCAGGGATCCCTCTTTTTTCTTTTCTTTTCTCTTCTTTTCTCTTTCTTTTCTTTCTTCTCTCTCTCTCTCTCTCTCTCTGTCTCTCTCTCTCTCCTTCCTCCCTTCCTCCCTTCTTTCCTTCTTTCCATGTTTAGAGTCCACATATAAAAGAGATCATATAGTATTTGTCTTTCTCTGACTTATTTCACTTAGTGTAATGCCTCCAGGCCTATCCATGTTGTTACAAATGGCAAGATTTCCTTCTTTCTTTTCTGTGGCTGAGTAATATTCCATTATGTGTATATCTGTCTATTTATCTATCACTATTTCTTTATCCATTAATCCATTGATAGATATTTGGGTTATTTCCATATCTTGGCTCTTGTAGGTAGTGTTGGGAAGAGGTGCATATATCTTTTTGTGTTGGTCTTTTTGTTTTCTTTGGATAAATACCTAAAAGTGCAATAGTTGGATCATATGGTAGTTCAGTTTTTAATTTTTTGAGGAATCTTTATACTCATTTCCATAGTGGCTGTACCAATTTATATTCCCGAAAACAGTGCACCAATTTTTTCCTTTTCTTTATATCCCTGCAAACACTTATTTCTTGTCTTTTTGGTAACAGCTGTTCTTAAGGGGATGTGGTGATATTTCACTTTGGTTTTGATTTGCATTTCTGTGATAATTCATGATGTAGAGCATTTTTTATGTACCCGTTGGCCATCTCAATCTTCTTGTTTTTAATTGGATTATTTGTTTTTTAGCTACTAGATTATATGGATTATTTATGTATTTTGAATATTAGGTCTATCAGATATTAATTTGCAAATATTTCTCCCATTCTACAGTTTGCCTTTTCATTTTGTTGATGGATTTCCTTTGCTGTGCAGAGGCTTTTTAATATGATATAATCCCATTTTTTTGTTTTTGCTTTTTGCTTTTGTTTTTCATATCACATTAAAAAAAAATCAGCGCCAAGACCTGTGTTAAAGAGCTTATTGCTTATATTTCCATGAGGAGTTTTATGGTTTCAGGTCTTATGTTCAACTTTTTAGTGCATCTTGAGTTAATTTTGGGGTGTGGTATACAGTGGTCTAATTCCATTCTTTTGCATGTGGCTGTCCAATTTTCCTAACAACATTTGTTGAGGACACTGTCCTTCTCCCATTGTATATCCTTTCCTCTTTTATCATAAATTAATTGATCATATATGTATAGAATTATTTCTGGGCTCTTTCTTCTCTTCTCCTTTCTATGTGTCTGTTTTTATGCCAATACCATTCTATTTTAATTCCCATAGCTATGTGATATAGTGTAAATTAGGGAACATGATGCCTTCAGATTTGTTTTTCTTCCTCAACATCATTTTGGCTCTTTGGGATCCTTGGTGGTTCCATGCCCATTTTAGGATTATTTTTTTCTATTCCTGTGAAAAATACCATTGGAATTTTGATAAGAGTTGCATTTAATCTATATATTGCTTTGGGTAGTATGGGTGTTTTAAAACTATTATTTTTTCCAATTCATGGGTATAGAATATATTTCCATTTATTTGTGCCTCAATTTCTTGCATTAGTATCTTAAAATTTTCAACATACAGGTCTTTCACCTTTTTTGTTAAATTTATTCCTGGGTATTTTATAATTTTTGATGCAATTGGAAATGTTGCAGTCTCCCAGCTTTTACCACTCAATCTATATTTGTCTGATTCCATGGCCCATTATTTTGGTTACTTTTTTGGTGATGCCCTGCATGCCATCATTTTCAGCACTTTTTTATGACTTCTTCTCCCAGACTTTATTACCCATAAGTTATACTTGCCTGGCGAGACTTAATCATAGAGTAACTCAATAATAGTTACTGCTTTTTTGTCTGTCAAAAATATTTCTCTCCTTTGCTTCCCTCCACCCTTTCTTACTTCAGTTCTTTGTTGCCTTACATGTTAGCTAAAATATTACTTCTTATTAAGTAAATAGTTTTTATCACTGCAAACTATATCAGGTTACCCCATTATTAACTTTCACAGTATTTTTGAATTACTTCTTTCTGGTATTTATCTCAATTAATGTTTAATGTTGTTAATTCTTCTAGGATATAAGCTTCTTGTCAGAAATCCTGTGTTTGTTTTACTTACAGTTATCCAGAGCAAAGAGAACATTCAGCAAATGTGTATTCAACATATGGATGCACATTACATCTGCTCTAAAATGGAAATACCCAAGAATAAATGGGTAATAATACCAGATAAATAATAGAGGAGACTTCTAGGGTCTCTTCAAATTTTGAGTCAGTGATTTTTCTAGATGAAAATGAAGGAGCAATTAATTTATCTACACAATATAGATAAAGTAGGAAAAATAAGATAGTGAGATATTTTGATTTGAGAATTATAGCATTAATTCTAAATTGATATTAGTATGCCATCAATTTCATATTTTTTAAACCTTATGTGTTGGAGTGGAACAGAATATGATACAGAATAGACAGGTATGCAAGAGAAAGGGAAAATTAGAGGAGAGAGGCATGAAAAATTCAAGTCCAGGTGTAGAAGTTGAGTTCATTGATGAAAAGGGGGTAATGTCTCATTCTGCTTATTGTTGACCAATAGTTTTACCCAGATGCCCACTAATCCAGAAGCATCTTGAGGTATAGTATGACTGTAATCTATGAGTAGACCCCATATGACATGGCCTACTTTCTGTGAGGAATAAAGGTTAAGAATTCTAGGACCTTGGCTAAATCTCTAGAATACCAACTGGTTAATTTTTTAATTCTGCTAAAGGCTACCATACTATGTCAGATAGTCCAGCTTCTGAATTTAGGTATTCTTGAGTGGCAAGAATTTTAAATCCCAGGTTCTTGGTTTGAATTCTTTATTTGTGGTAATGTTAGAGGATTACACTCTCTTATTAGCAATGTAGCTTAATGATGATTATCTTGTAGAAATATTAATAATAATGTAAAAAACTTGTATTTTGAAGTATCAGTCTATGGGGAACTTAAATATATCCGGATTAAAAAAATACCATTTCCCTCCTACTTAATACTCTGACATCCCTCAGAAATGGCCCAAACTGCTGAGACTAAACTGAGGGATAGTGAAATAAAAAAGGTGATTTACCCAATTAACACAGCAAGTGAGTTGTCTCACTTCAGCATGTGGTGGTTAATTGTACACAAAATACACAAACCCTGCTAAGTGCATTGGCATTAATTTGATTCTTGGTTGCTATCACTGAGGATAGTATCATAGTCCTAAATTAGTTGAAATTATGTGGGATGCCTGGGTGGCTCAGTGGTTTAGTGCCTGCCTTCAGTCCAGGACATGATCCTGGATTCCTGGGATTGAGTTCCACTACAGGCTCCCTGCGTGGAGCCTGCTTCTCCCTCTGCCTATAACCTCTCTCTCTCTCTCTTTCTCTCTCTCTCTGTGTCTCTCATGAATAAATAAAATCTTAAAAAAATTATGAATACCTCTGCTTGGTTACTTTTGAATATTACCTTGAAGATACTATGACAAGAGTTTGCTTCTTTAAGTGCCTCTGCCATGACATTCATTACAATTTTAAAAGAGAATGTTTAAATTATTTGGTTAAGTCTATGAATAAACAGGTCAGTAGTCTATAAACTTGTCAATCTCCTTTCAGGAGTAGAGTTGTTATAAGACAGATATCTTGTCTTGCACTTCATATATGTATAACATTTTGTTAGAATTTGGAATAAAGTTAAAATCCAGTGCTTCATTTGAAGATTGATACAGTTCTTCTGAGACTTAATATTGTTTCTCATTTGTTGAACGAATATTTTACAGTGCTTTGCATGCACTGAACACTATTTTTTTTTTTTGAACACTATTTTTAAGTACTTTACAAACATTAACTGTTAATCTTTGTGATAGTCCTACGGGCTAAGGGTGATTTTTGTCTTCACTTCAGAAGAATATGAACTTGAAGGACAGAGATGACATGTAATTCGCATAAATTTACATATCTGGAAAGTGTAAGACCAAGATAGAAGCCCATGCAGCCTGGCACCTGAGTTTGCCCTCTAGGCACCTATGTATTGTTGCCTCTTATTGTAAAAACAGTTGCTATCACTAAATATTTGCCACCCCCAAAATTCATTGTTAGAAGCTGAATTGTGAGGGTTTTGGAGGTGGAGACTTTGAGAAGTAATTAGGTTATGAGAGTAGAGGCCTCTTGCTGAAATTATTACCTTTATTAGAGGAGAAAGAGAGCTAGCCTTCTCTCTCTCCATATAAAGGTATGATGATACAGTAGCTGTCTGTAAAACAAGAAGAGGGCCTTGACCAAGAACTTGTACATACTGGCACTGTGATTTTAGATTCCTAGCCTCCAGAACTGTGGGAAATAAATGTTTGTGGTTTAAGCTACCCAGTCTATGGGATTTTGTTTTATTAGCTCAGACAGTAGTGTTTCTCTGGCAAACATTTCCTGTATTTGAGGAAACTAACTGAACTGTTTGGTTCTCATTAGATATGCATGCCTATGCTATATTAAGATCTGTGTGTGTCTAATGATACTTTAAATGTAGCAGATTAAATAATATTTTGTAAAGAAAATTGATTTAAGGATCAGATATTCTTGACTATGTATGTAGATATACTACCTGTATGATACAGTGCAAATAATTTTATCTCCCTGAGACCTAATTTCTTCCTTTGTGGGATGGGTATTATAATTCATAACTTTCACACTTTAATTCATCATTGTTCAGTTTATGGCAATTATTACTACTAAATTGATGATGATTATTATTACTACTAATACTGCTATGTTACCTTAGAGTAGCAATTCTGACAAAATTCCTATTCAATCCAATTCTAATTAAAAATAATTGAAGTGATATTTATCAGCAAAATTTTTTGCCATAAAAGTACGGGAAAATTTAAAATAACGTAAAGGAAGCAAGGAAATTTAAGAAAATCAGAAAATGCTTTATACCAACCTTATATTCACAGCATAGATACACAGACACTTGTATTTTGTTTTAAAAATGAATATATTGGGACATTGGGTGGCTCATTTGGATAAGTGTCTGACTCTTTATTTCCGTTCAGGTCATGATCTCGGAGTTGTGACATCAAGCCCCTCATTGGGCTCCACATTGGGCATGGAGCCTGCTTAGAGTCTCTCTCTTCTTCTTCCTCTGACCCTCCTCCCCTGCTTGTACATATACTCTCTCTCTCATATTAAAAAAAAGAATATATTAACATAATTTTATACACTGGTGATTGAAATAAAAACACATTAGTAAGACAATGAAATGTTTTATTTCAAAAATGGCATAGTCTTATCAAAATGATTTCTACATTCTGGCTAAGTGGTGGAAATTCATAGTGACACTAATGTTATCTCTTTCAGAGGTTGCTTAGCCTTATATGAGCTAGAGGTTTGCTAGAACATGTTATATTATTGATATCCTATGGAAAATGAGCTAGGCTAGGTTTTCCTGGGTTTACTAAAAGATGCAAATAAAGTACTTCATTGTTATCATTCATGCTTAATTAAACTAGAACAACAAAGATGTAAGCCTCCGATTCTAGTTTCTATTGAGTTCAAAATTGAATAAAAGACTAATATGAATGGAAATGACAGTGCTGTAATCTGTAACTGATTCATGCTATATATTTGGGCATATAGTAATCTCAATGAATTATTTGCTTCCACAGGAGAAGAAATGAGGTTCTAAATTCCCAATTATTGATCTATCTCATTTCTCTGTAAAAGTACAAGTGATTCATATAGCAGCAGAATGAGGAATAAGGAATCAATGTTTTTTTTTTTTTTTCTGGCCTCCTGATTTTAAAACAATATATTCATGGATGTCATTCCTATCTCTGGGAGTCTGTACTCTTTGTATAAAAGAAGTGAAAAACTTGTAAGAACTCCTAAATAAAACAAGAACACTCAAGACTAATTGTCACTATTTGAACATAATATAAAATACTATAAGTGTTGAGTTTCCATTGGTTTTTCTATCTGTGGTAAAGTATGATAAGTGGTATGTAGCATACAAAGTACAATATGTGGTAAAGTACAAGATATTATGATATCTTCCTAAATCTAAATTATTGTAATTTGGGCACGTAATTCTCTTTAAATTAAAAGTTCCAGAAAGTGTTCAGGAAGTATTTATTGAAATACTTTGAAACTGAGGTGGGATATATAGTTTAACTCACTCCTGGTCTTTTACTATAAACATGAAATATAATCTTTCAAGAGTAGATTATTTTAATTTTTTTTACTCTAAGAACTTAAAAAATTATTTTAGTTATGATATAGATATCCGGTATAGGGATCCCTGGGTGGCGCAGCGGTTTAGTGCCTGCCTTTGGCCCAGGGCATGATCCTGGAGACCCGGGATCAAATCCCATGTCGGGCTCCCGGTGCATGGAGCCTGCTTCTCCCTCTGCCTATGTCTCTGCCCCTCTCTCTCTCTCTCTCTCTCTCTCTCTCCTCTCTCTGTGTGTGACTATCATAAATAAATAAATTTAAAAAAATTTAGATGTCCGGTATATATAAATTTGCTTGTTTTAATCCATAAAATATCAGTTCTGTGTTTGTTTCTTTTTTTTTTATTTTTATTTTTATTTTTATTTTTATTTATTTATGATAGTCACAGAGAGAGAGAGAGAGGCAGAGACACAGGCAGAGGGAGAAGCAGGCTCCATGCACCGGGAGCCCGACGTGGGACTCGATCCCGGGTCTCCAGGATCGCTCCCTGGGCCAAAGGCAGGCGCCAAACCACTGCGCCACCCAGGGATCCCCCTCTGTGTTTGTTTCTAATTTATAGATTGTTTAACCACCTAGTCTGGCAAATCATATTTGATCAATGTATTAGTATCCTATTGCTACTGTAACAAATTACTAAAATTGGTGACAAAACAATTCAGATTCATTATCTTTACATTTCTGGAAACCATAAGTTCAAATTGAGACTCAATGTATGAAAATCATCAGAGTTGCATTCCTTCTGGAGCCTCTAGAGGAAATCAATTTCCTTGACCTTCCATCTTCTGAAGGTTATCTGTATCCTGAGACTTGTGACTCCTTCCATCTTGAAAGCCAGCAATTGAATTTTTCTCAGCTCTGCTTCCATGATCATCTTTTTTCTGGCTCTGCTTCTCCTGCTTAACCCTTAAACTTTAAAGGATCCTTTTGATTACATTGGGCCCATGAGACAATTTATGATAACTTCTCCATGTCAAGATCTTTAGCTTACTTATTTTTTTTAAAGATTTTATTTATTTATTCATGAGTGACAGAGAGAGGGTCAGAGACATAGGCAGAGGGATAAGCAGGCTTCCCATGGGGAGCCTGATGTAGGACTCGATCCCAGGATCCCAGTATCACAACCTGAGCCAAAGGCAGACTCTTAACCACTGAGCCACCCAAATGCCCCTCTTTAGCTTACTTATATCTGCCAAGCTCTTTTTGCTTTGTAAGGTAACACTTTCAAAAAGGTCGGAGGGGCATTATTCTCTTTAGCATGATGAGTACAGTAGACATATTCAGGTAGGGGTATGGGTAGCTGCCTAAACTAATTCTATTTCCTTTCCTGGAAAACTATCCTTCCATCTATAGTGTGGATTCCTCTGTTTTTCTTATTTCCTTGAGCTACCAGACTCCAAATATTTCTCAAGCACGGGCACACATACAAACACATGCCCCATTACCATTACCACCATCACCATTTTAATAGAGGGATGGTTATTACATTCTAGCTGACCTAATAATTTGTTCCTCGAAAAATTCTGTAGACTCAGGATTAAGAATTCTCATCAGTATTTTCTATAGCTTGAGCAGAAATATGATCAGAAAACCAAGATGAGAAGGCCTTTTGGGGAAAATGTGTACTTATGAAAAAGGGAATAATGCCTCTCTGCCTATAGGAAAAAAAAACTGAAGGTTATATAGAAAGATTAATAGAGAAAGGACCTTGCCTGGTCATTAAGAAACACAAAAAGTAGGCTTGGATATTCATGGCTTTCTAGTTCAAGTTTTCTGTTCTCTTGAAGCCTGCCTATATATCCTGTCCTTGAGTTTTATGTCTAATAAGTAGTCTGATAGAACCAGCTTTTAATACCCAAATTTGTACATGTCTTCCCAACTCTGCATTTGATGGCATCATACTCATGGCTGGAAATTGACTAAGGTGGGAATATTTACACTATGGAATTAATAGATGCTATGGATGTGGGATGGTGAGCGATTTGTGAAATATTTACCAGCATACAATTGATACAATTGGACATAATCTTAGGTCCTGCAGTCAGTTTCTGTCCTTTTTATAAGTTAGTTGAATAAGCTTCCGTACTTGGAATGAAAAGCACTTTAACCAGAATAAGGATAATAAATTTAGGATGTTTATTCTCCCAGGCTGTTACATATTTAAACACATATGTACTTTCCTCTGGAAATTTTGAATTTTTATTCACTTTCTTAATGTAGTCAATTACCATATTTTGGAGAAGACAGGCAAAAAGACAACCAGGTGAAGTAGAAAAAACAACAAATGCTTCTCTTATTCATTACAGTTAGCAGTTAAGGGGTGCCTGGGTGGTACAATCAGTTAAGTGTCTGCCTATTGGTTTTAGCTCAGCTTGTGATCTCAGGGTTGTGAGATTGAGCCCAGAGTTGGGCTCTGCACTCAGTACAGAGTCTGCTTGAGACTTTCTCTCAAGTCTGCTTGAGACTCCCTCTCCTTCTCCCCTCCCACCATGCTCCCTTTCTCTCTCTCTCTCTCATGTAAATAAATCTTTTTTTTTTTTTTTTTTAAAAAAAAGATAATTAAGTTTGTTCAGGACTATTGGAAGAGACTTCTAGGATAAGATGCCTATTTGACAGAATTTTGTACAATGGGTTGTATATTTACAAGTGTTACCACTCTGAGGGACTAATGTAAACCTAATGCATAGATGGAAGAAATTACAGAGTGTAAATGGCTGATTAAAATAATTGTTTCTTGGTTGGCATGTCTTGCTTATTCAGAATAAATTAAGTTCAGGTTCTGAATTACAAATATTAAAAAGGGAAACACATCCTCAAATATTTTCTCCAAATTACCATCTGACCCTTGTTTATACACCTTGTAACTAAAAATTTTAAATGCAGTGATGAATACAAGGTAGAAATGTGACATGACCCAGTTAAGTTAGAAATTTTAAATACTAGATTTGCTCATTAACACCATTGCTCAATAGTTTGTTTTCAATCTGTAATTTTTTTTGCCATTACTATGGATGATCAATAGCTCAGCAGTGATGACAGAGAATCATGAAAGATAATAATTTCTTAGAAATTGTAAAATTTGACTGGTTATATTGACCAATCACAGGACACTGTTTCTAAAACTAGACATTTGGGAGGCTCATTTGGATATAGGAGTGTTCATTGAGTTGCTCAGAAATGGATATTCTTATTAAAGAATGAAGATGTGATTTTCTTTATGTTTTCAATAAAAGTTACCCCAGTATGCACAGTGGTTTAAACATTAAAATTTAGAGTTTTAAAATGGAAAAAGGATTGACTTTCTAAATTATTTTGATGACATTTTAAAGAACAATTTATTTCTTTGAAACAGATGTTCTCCATTTCTATTTCAAGGCCTTTAAATGTTAAAAAAAAAAAAGAAAAAGAAAAAGAAAAGAAAAAAGTTGAGACCAAACTGCATGAAAATAAGTATCAGAGACATGCCCTCAATGAGCATACCAAAGATAAGGGTGAGTGATAGCAATTAAGACATTTTCCATTTGGTGGCATCTACCCTTGTTAACAAAGATGTATTTAACTTGGTTAATTTTTTGTTCACAAATCTCCATTTTATATTTATAACCACCTGTAGTGTTTATGACAATGTGAAATAATAATTAAAATATTCCCTTGGAGCTATTGAGCATATGGCATGTTGAATCCTCTGTTGATTTCACTGTGACACTGGTTCTATTTTTTATATGTTTTCTCAACATGGTTATTTTAAGTTTTGCTGAAGCTTCAGCGATGAGACAACCATTTAAAAAGAAAAGAATTAGACTTCTCATCTTTTTTTTTTTTTTTGCTTGTTGTTGTTTTTGTTGTTAGGGAAATGGGCTGTGTGGTTTCTTTGAATTACGCTTTGTCCAAACTTAAAAACATAACAACTTGTTGTATTTGAAATAATTAGTGTAAGATATCAACGTGTCCTAAATACAGTTAAGACTTAAGAGTCAGGAGCCTTACACACTAATGTCTTTCAGTCATCTTATTTCAGCGTGACACACTGATTTTTAACAATCAGCCCCGTATCTAGATACTGAATTTCCTGCCTACAATAGAATGTTTTGATTTCAAATATTGGGATTCTATTTTTTAAGGGCAAGGTTACATATTAACCTTTATAATTGTGTATTAAAAGCATTATATAAACATTAAGAATATAAAATGTACCATATTTTTTTAAACTGCCCATCAAAAAGAGACCTAGAAGATTTGTTTCAAAATCACATTGTGTTTCCAAGCAGTTTTATCATTGGTAAATCATTCACATCCTTTTCCTCGATGCTGAAAATTCTTATGAGATATCATTAGACTGTTACAACTTATAATGGAAAAATCAATGCAGTAAGAAAATTAAATTTTACTGATAGCCTTTAGGCAAAATGCAATGTTAAAATGCATTTCAGCTTCCCATGTGGTTCATAGGCAAAGGAAGAAATGGAATCTGGGTTAGCTGTCAGTGCAAAATATTTTTTTTAGAAGCCGACAGGCCTGCCTGTGAACCAAACTCTTTCCTAATGCATTTGTTCCTTGATTACTTAATAATGTGAAAATAACCATCCTAATATGATCATTTGAAAGGTCAGAAGTCTGTTCTACTTAAAAAAAATAATAATTCCCTAGTCAAAATCAATGAGGAGATTCTCAATCTTCCCAGGAAGAGGAGTTAGCAGAAAGAAAATGGATTCATCTCCTGAGTAATAGAGGAATGACATTTGGACCCCTAGGGAGAGAAAGAGTGGGGTAGAGATACAAAAAAAGATGGGTGAGAAGGATAGACAGAGAGAGAGACTTGCACTAGAAAAGAAAATTCATCAAGCTGCCACCTGCCTTCTGTGAAGATGTGACACATAGACTACGCTTGATGTGGTTTGTAATCACTGTAAGTGACCACTTTCTTTTGTTGGCAGACAGATATAGCAGACATGGATTGATACTCCTGTATTTTATTCATCTTGCATCTATAATGAAGTCATGCTTTATAAGAGTGATTTAATGACAATGTTCTTTGCTTAATCACCATGGGAAATGTGCAAAGTTAATTTCTAGATCATAAACAAAGAGAATACTGCTTAATAACACCTTTTCTACTTTAGACCATGACTAAAAAATTCATTTATTGCCCTCATTAAATGCAGTGACTAAGTATGAACAGTTTTTTTCCCATTTGACTTCTAGAAAAAATTAGGTTTTTTGAACCCTGCACGTTATTTAATAGTAAAGATTAATAATTCTTTCTTTCATAGAAAGAGTATGTTTTCTTTCTTCAAAATAGAATATTTCATTATATTTAACATTAATATAGTTAATATTTGAAAATTGTTCTTAGCTTTAAATTCTCAATAATGGGGGATCCCTGGGTGGCTCAGCGGTTTAGCGCCTGCCTTTGGCCCAGGGCACGATCCTGGAGACCCGGGATCGAGTCCCGGGTCAGGCTCCCAGCATGGAGCCTGCTTCTCCCTCCTCCTGTGTCTCTGCCTCTCTCTCTCTCTCTCTCTCTATGCCTATCATAAATAAATAAATAATTAAATAAATAAATAATAAATAAATAAATAAATCTATCTTTAAAAAAAAGAAATAAACTTATAAATAAATTTTTCCTAGAAGATAGCCAGTGATTTCAGTAATCTAAAGGATATTGGTTATGATGATTAATATCATTACAATATTATAAATATTTTCCATATTTAAAAATAATTTTTGTGTTTTTTGATGATTTTTTGCTTTGTTGATTTTCTAGCTCACACTGTACCTTTCTAAGGTTGCTTACTATGAGATTTATTTTCAACAACTTGTAGAAAGTCTTTTTAAACTCTTGTAGAGAATCAAGTGAGAAAAGTTAGACCACAAATTATTTAACAGTAGTAATAGAATCTAAGATATGCATTTGAACTATATATAATTTATCTAAAGTAATATGAATTTGATTTAAAATAATATACAAAGTATACTTTTTTTTAACAGATTGTATAAGGATTCCTTTACTCAATTTTGTGGTAAAAACTTCGTCTGTTGCATTGCTTAAACTATCTGAGAAGTATAATGAACTTTAACTCACAAATTTATTGGAATCATAAACTTGTCATATCTTGGCCAAGTCTTAGAAGTAATAGAATTGACCTTTCTCTCTAGTTGCTTCTTCATTTTACTGATAAGAAGTAAACTGCAGAGATGATAGGTAGTTTCTCAGTAGTCACAGATTTGGGATTCAACCTTTACTTCCTGTCTCACCTTACAGTAATTATTTCAATATACTCTGTTGATTAATTTATTGAGAATGAATTAATATTTTGAGGTTTGGTGGTCCCACTTCTACTTTCCTGAAAATCTGGGTAGAAAACTATAATGCAAACTCGAAACTACTAGTTAAAAAAAATCGGGTTGAAAAAAAATCGGATTGGCCATGAAACTACAAAAGTCATAAATTCATTTGCCAATAATTATAGAGAAAATAACCAACTATACTTAAAATGTTACCCACTCTACCTATTATCTATCTATCTATCTATCTATCTATCTATCTATCAATCTATCATCTATCACCTTGGAGATTTTCTGAGCTCTGTGTTCCCGCCAATTTCAACGAGATATTTTAAAAATTATTGAATTTGTTGCAGATGCTTTACACAGGACATTTATTATATTATCTAAATGTCTACTTGAATTATACAGCTAATATTATTGACTTTAGCATTCTGAATCCTTCTATGGTATACCCCATGCATGGCCCATGCCTGTCTAGCGTCATCATACTTCACTGGTTGGGTTTACTCATACTCTTATTTTTTTACCCTTCTGATTGTTTCACTGAAAACAATTTCTGTTCTTTCATATATGCCTTACTTCTCTCTATTAATTTTTAAATTTCATAATTTTCTTAATTATTATTCTTTCTTATTTCTTATTCTCAGCATATGTTTGGGATAGAAGTAGTATTTCTCATTCCCAACAAAAATGACTTGAAATGTGAGCAATACATGTATATATCTGAATCTAAATGTGTAAAGTTACTGGATGTGTATACAGAAGTAAATTTGTTGAATTAAGGGTTTTGAGTTAGGGAAACTTGCATTTGGAGCTGGATATATTTGTCAGAGCTATGTAACATTCAATATCTATGTTTGTGTTTTAACTTTAGAGTAAAAACATATTGAAGTGTATGGATATAAGGCAGCTCAGTCAGTTAAGTGCGTGACTCTCGGTTTTGGCTCAAGTCCTGATCTCATGAGATTGGGCCTCACATTGGGCCCCAGCTTCCCATTCAGTGGAGTCTGCTTAAGTTTCTGTCTCTCCCTCTGCCCTCTTCCGACTCCGGGCATAGGAGCATGTGTTCTCTCTCTCTCTC
The DNA here is from genome assembly GCF_048418805.1 of Vulpes vulpes. Lineage (NCBI taxonomy): Eukaryota > Metazoa > Chordata > Mammalia > Carnivora > Canidae > Vulpes > Vulpes vulpes. Next base: position 43,333,262 of record NC_132791.1, read on the forward strand.
TCTCTCTCTCTCTCTCTCATATCAGTAAATAAATTTGAAAAAAAAATAAAAAGAAATATACAGATATAATTAAAATCATTCCATCTGGTAATATTAACATGTATTTCCATTTCCAGGATTTAAAATCTTGTTTTTCTATTTTTGTGGCCTTTAAGCCTGCTGTATCAGGGACTGCTTATATACTCACAAGTCAGAATTTACGTGCAAATCAAATATCTGAAAATTCTGTTGGAGGTTGCATAGATTCAGTCACATTTCATTTGCAACTCAATGGTCACTTTCTCACCCAAACTAAAACATTAGTTCTACATAATACCCTTCCTGGAATAGATTCCTTCAGCCTCTTTTCACCTTAAATCCTCTTTTAAAAAAAGTGGAGGTACATGAGCAACTAGGCCAGCATATGAAAAGGAAGAGGCGAGCTCTGTGGATGGACAGTTCATTCTGGTTCTAGAGAGACACTAATTTTTATCAGTGAAAGGTATTCACCATATTTTCTTGACTCTTAATAGAGCATTGAATACATAGAATAGTTTCATAGAACTATGGAAATTATTCTTAAAGTTTATTCTTACTCTGAGTTATTATTATATCACAGGCATGAACGACTATTTTTTTTAATTGGTAAGAATAGTTCTTCCCTCATCTACATGCTGACATCTTTATAGTTTGGATACTTGGTGGAATGGCTTACGATTAGTTTCTTACCTCATTGTTTTCAGCTTTGGGAATATCATGCTTTCTTCCAGCTTATCTCATAGGAATAAGTTTAAGATTTGGTTAAATCATTTTCTTCATAGTGTGGTATTGAGATGATTTGTCCAGAAAACAATTCCCTGTCAGTGAATTATTTCACCATAATGTACTTTGTGTTTTAGTCAACTTTCCTTCTCCTCCAGGAACAATACTATTATAGAAGAACCTCTGAATCATGACCCCTTGTGGATGTACAATAGTCCAATGACCTAGACATATTGGCCTGATGGTCATTTTAACTGTTTCACAGCTTTAAAAACACTCATTTCACTGTAATTCCCCCCCTTAAGGCCCTTGAGTTGGGAAGAATTAATTATTCTCTAGAAGTATTGTACTTTTCAGATACATGTGTTTCTAGATCTTATCTACTGAGAAAATATGGTTTGTTTTAGTTTATAAAAATTTAGATGGTACTAAAAATGTAAAGTCCGTTGTTTCCTGTTACCCACTCCTATAGGGCCCTTCACTGGGAGGAATGCACAGCAATTGAAAGCTTTTTCTTCTTTTTTTGGAAAGCTTTTATATGACTGCTTTTCACATATGCAATTTTATTGTAGCATTTTAGGGTCATGATTATGACCAAGTAACAATGCGGATGGGGGCCCACAAAGAACAATGAAATTCCAAGATCACTTATCCAGGTAAGTGACAGAATCTGGATTTAAATCCAGACTTGTCACATTCCAAAGCTAATCTTTCTATTATATTATAGGAGCTTTTTGAAATTAATGAAGCATTTATGATATCTGATGATAACACATAAAATAAAGGTAGCATCCTCTCAGATTATCATCAGGAAAATACCCAAGTGTCTTAAAAATATGAGTGTACTGAAGACAGACATAATGTAAATGTCAGAAGAATGTAGCATTAGTTTTTAATAACTGTGGTAAAGTCTCCATGATGTAAATCTTTCCAAGTTAAATTTTTATATCCATAGATAACCAAATATGATATGTTGGTACCTTCATAAAAGAAAAATCAAATTTAAAGACTAGTGAATCATTAACATCACATATTTTTATAGTATTATATGTTCTTAAAATAACAATATGCTGCATTTTATCTGCAATGCCATAAATATTAACAAAATACTACACTATAATGCAGTAGTCATAAAATAGCAAAGCAGATGAATGAAAATGCCACAGCAACTGGCAGCATGACCTTCTAATATATTCTGCTGCACATTTTACAAGTTTCAGGTAGAGTTCTGCTTTCAAAATCCTTCCATTCATTCCTCTCCCCTACAGTGCTATGGACTAAGGGACATGTACATGTGGGGGAGGGGGAGAAAAGATAGCCATATAGGAAAAAAATTAACCCTAATTAACAAGTGGGCAAACCTCCAGGCATGCCCAAGAATGTTGGCCACATAGGAGATAATAAGCAAGCAGAGCACACAAAGCCTCAGCTCCAGGCTTTAAGACATGATGACCTGTAACCTCCACTACAATAAAGCCAAGTGAATGTCCTGAATTTGGATCAATCAGATTTGCATTTTTTTTGGCAAGGGAAGGAATTTAATTGGCAGCTAGTCCTGGCTAGGAAAATGCTGTAGAAAGCTATCCAGGGAGTAAAATAGGTTCCCTCCCCATTGTGAATGTATGCATATGTACATGCAGGCAACAGTTTTTTCTAGCATTTGATCTAATTCCATTTCAGATTTTTAATCTTACGTAAACATTATTCTGTTCTTCCTCTCAGCACCTTCTCCATCTATCACTATTTTCCTTTTTAGTATCTTTTTATAACAATGTAGTTGTAAAGAATTATGTTGCCTTCTCATAGGATTGAAAGAGAAAGCGTGCATTGCTAAAATTAAATCTCAGTTTAGCTATTTAAGCTCACCATGATCATTTGTGACCTTTAGGCTACTTTCTTATGGCGAACACTGGATAATATCCTCTAGAGTTCTTAGTAATTGAGACTGATAATTGAGACTGATATTATTTCTTGAACAGTAAAATATAATGGATATTTCTGCACATTCTAGTTTATCAAAATAGGGAATGTGAGTAACAAATACAAAACAAGTGGTATAGGTCCACTGGTTTGTGAAGAGGATAGATGGGTGAGAGAGAGATAGCTAAGGATTCTTTTCTTGAGATTCTTTCTGAAAATCTAGGAACATAAATTAATAATTTGACTTAGCACTTTAGACAAGATATATTATAGTGTGATATGAAAATGATATATTTAATATATGTAGACAATTAGATTAATTCTATATTATAATGATCATACTAACCTTGCACAAAGACTATTTTTATATGCTAAATGAGAGGAGTTTTAACTTTACCCATATATTCAGTTTCCTCAGACATTTTATGTCTTTTTAACTATTCAGATTTTTTTTTACTCATAACATTTTTTCTACCTTTTAAAGTGTGTTCCATTGATTTTCTACCTTTGGAATGCCTTTAGAATCATTCTTTACATGATCCAAACATATGAAATTTCACTTATGATAAAATCTCCTCAAACTCTCTTGGAGAAACCCAATAACTTTTCCTTTCCACGTTTATCATTACAGTCTTTACATTATTTTTCTATTTGCCAAAAGCTCCTTAAGAACAGAGACTCTGTCATTACTGTCGTTTTAGCATGTAGAACAGTCTGGCATTTATAGTGTTCAAAAACTATTTCATAAATTAGTGAAGTGACTTGTGGCCACATCTATTGCACATAGTTGTTGTTTAATATGGCGTTTAAAAAAAGAAATGAGGGATGCCTGGGTGGCTCAGTGGTTGAGCATCTGCCTTTCCCTCAGGGCGTGAACCCCAAGTCCAGGGATCAAGTCCCACATCAGGCTCCCTATGCGGAGCCTGCTTCTCCCTCTGCCTTTGTCTCTGCCTCTCTTTCTGTGTCTCTCATGAATAAATAGTCTTTATAAAGAAAATAAAAATAAATGAAAGTCCATTGAGTACCTATGAGAAAAATAGTTGAATTCCCTTATGCCCTAAAAAACCTTTATTTCCCCCCTTTAATTTAAAATACACTTATTTGTAACTTCTTATGCATGGTACACAGTGTCAAGGGTTACAGGAAGGTATAAGAATTAGGTGCCTGCCATCATATCTCAAGGGGAATATACCCATAACAGAAATATCTACCATGCACATTTGAATGTGATAAATGTTATAGGGGAGCTCTGAAGAAAAGATTATAGGCATCCTTAAGAGAGAGAACCATTTCAGCGCTGTTTGCTCTGTCTTCATTCATTCAGTAATACTTGTGAAATGATTATTGCATGCCAAGGCACTACAGATACAACAGTGAACAATATATCATCTCCACCTCTAAAAATTTATAGTTTAGGTAAGGTTGGTGTTATGTTGGAAATGCAGGTAAGTGGACAAACAATTCTAATACAATGCTGAATGCCATGGTAGAGACTGAACAAAGGAAACATCTATTCAAAGTAAGGCAGTAGAGGTATCACATGAATAGCACTGATGCATCTGTATCACATTAGATGATCTACTATGTGGAAAACATTTTTCTTTCCATCCATAAATATGTTTCAGCTTATTACTTTTACACCTGATCTTAACTCATTTAAAACACTCCCAAAATATGATTTATCTGCAAAATACTTGTTGCATGAGAAATAAATAAAGCACAATTTCATAATTTCTGCACTTTGAAGAAAGAAATATGTTTGTGATTGAACCTGACAGATTTAGAAAATTAAGAAAAAGTGGGATGGAGAGAGAATGTTATAATGAATTACATAGCTATGAAAACAATAATAATTTATCAACCTAGATGCTAGGTAAATTTGCAATATATTTAGATTGCATCTAGTAAATAGAAGTAAAGGCTGTTGTGTATATGCAGATATACACACAAATATACAGGATGAATTTTTAATAAATGAGATCAAAGAGCATACCTGCAAATAGGTTAATATGCCAATTATTAAAGAACCAGAAAACCAAAACAACAACAAAGACACAAACCAGAAAACCAAAGCTGGAAGGGGAGAAAGTACAGATACCTTAACTAAGAATGTTGGCATAGTTGTTTGGTATTAGCTGAGTCTCCTGGAAATAAGAACAGAGACTTATTCTTATTACAATGCAAAGAACGTATTAATTAGTTTCAGTCATTGAATGATGGAAACTGTTGCATTTATTAAATTATGACAATTGAAATTCTGAACTGCATACGTATATAATCAAAAAGTTAAATATCAAATACCAAATATGCAATAGACTATCAAATAGAACAAAAATTCAGAGATTATGATATTTTGGTTAATGGAAGTAAGGGTCTTTAAAAAGCAGTATGAAAAAAAAATAAATAAAAAGCAGTATGTATTTATTTATGTATGTCTCTACTTCCCATACTACATATTGGTGATTTTTGCACTGTATTCCATTTAGTTCTTAGATAGCAAAGAGAGAACCTGATTTTTTTTATTGTTTTAAAGATTTTATTTATTTATTCATGATAGACACAGAAAGAGAGAGAGAGGCAGAGACACAGGCAGAGGGAGAAGCAGGCTCCACGCAGGGAACCCAACGTGAGACTCAATCTTGGGACTCCAGGTCCACACCCTGGGCCAAATGTGGCTCTAAACCGCTGAGCCACTGGGGCTACCGCAAAGAGAGAACTTCAGAGATAAATCATGGGTATCAAGGAAAAGGGTCGGGGTAGAGGCCCTCACCCCCAAATACAATCAGACCTGCTTCAGATTGTTTTCCAAAAGAAGATCATACTGCAGGGAGGTACTTTGGAAACTACTTACAGAGAGTATATGCTAGAATTACATTGGAAATCTTATCACATAAGTAAATGGAGCTCAGTATTATTATTGCTTTAATTTTAATCAAGCTATATTTTTCTAGATAACACCAAAAAGTGAGAATTTGTATGATTATGAATATACAATAGATATTCCTTTTAAAAAATTATAAATATTTAATATTGAAAAAATATTAAAAGGCATTTTATTTGATTTTTTGGCCAAAATAAGATTTAGAAGAGTATGAATTCTTGGGGCTCCTAGGTGCCTCAGTGGTTGAGTGTCTGCCTTCAGTTGAGGATGTGATCCTGGGGTCTTGGGATCCAGTCCTGCATTGGACTCCTCACAGAGAACCCTGCTTTTGCCTCTTGCCATGTCTCTGCCTCTCTCTCTCTCTCTCTGTGTCTCTCATGAATAAATAAATTATTTTTTTAAAAAGGGAAGTATGAATTCTTGTACCAATCATTCTAAAAATGATTCTAAGCATATAAAATATAATCTTTGCTCTTAAAGGTACCCAATAAGCAGATTTTTGCAATATTTCCTATTAACTTTTAGGAAAGAAAAAGGCAAACATACTATGGAAACAAATGAGGGGAGGGGCGTGTGACCATGTGACATGGAGATTGCTTAGGAAGGAAATAGGGGATTTCACATTCTTTGTAGACCAAATAAATCCTCTTAACTTAAATCTTAAGAATTAACATTAAATGTTAAGTGGGAGTTAGCCATATGAAAGTGGAAGGGAACATTTTTTTTTTTTAATTTTTTTTATTTTTTATTTATTTATGATAGTCACACACACACAGAGAGAGAGAGGCAGAGACACAGGCAGAGGGAGAAGCAGGCTCCATGCACCGGGAGCCTGACGTGGGATTCGATCCCGGGTCTCCAGGATCGCGCCCTGGGCCAAAGGCAGGCGCCAAACCGCTGCGCCACCCAGGGATCCCGGAAGGGAACATTTAAAAAGTATACTTTTCTATATGTTTGTATAACAACAAGAAATATTTAAAAGAATTTGTACCAGAGCTAAGAAATTTAATATACAAAAGCTAAGTTGTATAAAAGAATTCTTAAAAATAATAAATCTGGGGATCTCTGGGTGGCTCAGCGGTTTCGCGCCTGCCTTTGGCCCAGGGCGCGATTCTGGAGTCCCGGGATCGGGTCCCGGGTCGGGCTCCTGGCATGGGGCCTGCTTCTCCCTCTGCCTGTGTCTCTGCCTCTCTCTCTCTCTATGTCTATCATAAATAAATAAAAATAAATCTTTAAAAAATTATATAAAAATAATAAATCTGTAATACACTAGTTTGCTGTATCAGGTATAAGTTAGGTAAGAGAGAAAGCCAGGTTACTGAAGTTTTTATATGTAATCCTAATCCTAAGAAGTTCTTTCTTTTTTTTTATGTATACATTTTATTTATTTATTTATTTTTAAGAGAGAGAGAGAGTACCTGTGCGTGAGAAAGGAATGGGTCAGAGGGAGAAGGAAAAGAGAGAATCTTTAGCAGGCTCCACACCTAGCAAGGAGCCCTACAAGGGGCTGATTCATGACCTGAACCAAAATCAAGAGTTAGATGATTAACCAACTGAGTCACCCAGGTGTCCCCCTCAATAGTCCCTTTTAAAATAAAAATTACAATACTTACCATAACATTTCCTAAATTATTTGTTGGACTGTTTTTTTAAATATCTATCTCTTTTAGCAGATCATATACTCCATGGGGGCAGAACTGTATCCAATTCACCATTCTCAAGACATTCCACCTGGTGCGTAATCATTGCTACAAAAATATTTGTTCAATTGTAGGTATAAATCTCAAAGATAATGAAGAAACATTGATGGATTTTTATATATTTCAAGAATATATTAGAACAGTGAACTTGAACATCAGGGAGACATGTTAAGCTTCTATTTCAGTAGTCTAATATGAAAATAAATTCAAAGTTTATAACTTGAGCAGTTAGGTAGATGATAAGGCCTTTGGTGAAGTAGGTCTTTAGACTGAAATTTGTGCCTATATTTGTGTATAAAATTTCTGTATTTTCCAAATTTTTAAATTTCTATATTAAAAAAATATTGAGGTATAATTGACATACAATGTTATGTTAGTCTAGGTGTACAACATAAGTGATTCATCTTCTCTATATGTTATGTTCACCACGAGCATGGCTACCATCTGTCACTCTACAATTCTTTTATTTTTTATTTATTTATTTTTTAAGAGGGAGACCACTTTTATTGCTCGCCCTGGACTGGAGCCCAGTGTGGGTGGGACAGGAGGGGTTAGGACCTGCTGTGGACAATAAAGGTGCCCTCAGTGGATGTGAGCCTTGTCGCCAAGAAAGCGCGTGTTCATGCAGCCGGTGCAGAGCTGGTCCATCCAGAGCGGCGCCTCATGCTGCAGGGGCGTGCGGCGTGGGTAGAAGGTGAAGTCTACCCGGTAGGTGAGCAGACAGCGGAGGGAGGCCAGGTAGAGGTCAGAGGAGCGCACAAGAAGCCGGGAGAAGGAAGTGGGGCTGTGGAAGGTGTGGAAGATGCTCCCAAACTGAGCATTGAACGGGGCCTTGGGGATGCACCTCAGCTCCTGCCGCTCCTTCATCCAGGCAGCCGGCGCCTGCCGCGACTCGGCATCCTGGTAGGTCTCCCGGGGAGCGCATGCACTGCTCCGGGCGGATGATGCGGATCTTGCGCTCCAGCTCGGGGATGATGTTCGCCAGGTCCCTGTACAGGTGGTCTCCGGGGTAGAGCACGCGGGGTCCCGCCGTTCTGTCAGGCGCAGGAAGTTTCCCTGCCGGTAGATTTTGCTCTTCTCCAGGCGGGGGATGCGGCCCCAGTGCAGGGAGCCCTTCTCATGGAGCTTTCTGAAAGGCTTGCGCTGCTCAGTGAAGAAGCTGGGTTTGTCCGCCTGGACGATGACCGCGTCAAAGAGCCTGCGCCAGTCGGCACCCACCATGGGCCTCGTGCCCTTGTCCACGAAGCTGGAAGGGCTGTTGGTGATGAGGAGCAGGTGTTTCCCATGTGCCACCAGGCGGCTCAGGACGGCGAACGCCTCGTCCCCTCCCAGGATGTACTTCTCCATATCCCGTTCAATCCACTGGGTACGTGAGGCCCTTCACATGCACGTCTCGAATGGCCTCCGTCACATCCTCGTAGAGATGCGCTTGGTCAAACCCCAGGCCGTGACCCCGAAAGTGGTCTACCAGGCAGGACAGCAGCGCCATCTCCGGCAGCGAGAAGATGTCCATGAACTGCTTGATGGAGGGACCCTTGCCTTAGAAGCCGCTCACCTGGTACAGAGGGGTGTGCTGGGTGCCCCCATATGCATTGAACACCTCCTCCTCATCAGGCACAGGCTGGAGGCCCCTGGAGGCCATCCCCAGCTGCAGGTAGTGAAGGCTCTCAGCAGGGTTTCATCAGGAGGCTCTTCTGAATGTCGTAGTGAGGCCTCGGATGGCAAAGCTGGGGTCGTAGTCATACTTCGGATCCCCTCTGGGTACTAGCAGTGCTCCATCAGGACGGCACGGGCAGCGCTGAAGATCTCGGGGTGCAGCGCGTCTGCGACCTGGGCCAGCGTGTGGTCGTAGTCGAAGCCATTGACTTCCACATCACGCAGGCTTGTCTCGTTGTTGGCATAGATGGCTGCTGGGTTCAGGAGACTGCAGACCTCCGGGGGCAGGAGGTCGTGCACCAGTCTCCGCATGTCCTGGCGACAGGCCCACAGGTGCGCGCTGAGTTCGGCACCGCGGCGGGCGCAGAGTGCAGGGCGCCGGGGCAGTGGGCGCCGGGACCCGGGGGCCGCAGCCAGGGCAGGAGGGCGAGGACGAGGCGGCTCGCGGCCCGCGGCGGCCCCTGCACGGCAGCCAGCGCCCAGCGGCCGCCCGCAGCCCCGCACCCGCCAGGTGCCGCCTGTGCAGCCCTCGGCCCGGCCAGGCCGCCGCCCTCTGCCCAATTCTTTTCATAATATCATTGACTATTCTATATGCTGTGCCTTCTATTCTCACAATTTATTCATTCCATGACTAGAAGTGTCTGTCTCCCACTGCCCTTTGCCAATTTGCCCACCCCCTTACCTCCCTCCCCTTTGGTAACCAATAATTTGTTCTCTGCATTCAAACATCTAATTATTGGGACGCCCGGGTGGCTCAGTGGTTTAGCTCCTGCCTTCAGCCCAGGCCGTGATCCTGTAGTCCTGGGATCGAGTCCCATGCCAGGCATGGGAGCCTGCTTCTGCCTCTGTCTGCCTCTGTCTCTCTCTGTCTCTATGTCTCTTGTGAATAAATAAGTAAAATCTTAAAAAAAAATAAAAATAAACATCTAATTCTGCTTTGCAGGGCACCTGGGGTGGCTCAGCGGTTTAGCGCCGCCTTTGGCCCAGGCCGTGATCCTGTAGTCCTGGGATCGAGTCCCATGCCAGGCTACCTGCATGGAGCCTGCTTCTCCCTCTGAACACCCCTTCTCTGTGTCTCTCATGAATAAATAAATAAAATATTTAAAAATAAACATCTAATTCTGCTTGCATTTGTTCATTTGTGGTTTTTTTTTCTTTTTTAGATTTCACATGTGAGTGAAATCCTGTAGTATTTTTCTCAGTCTGATTTATTTCACTTAGTATGACCCCCTCTAGGCTCATCTATGTTGTTGCCATGGCACAACCTCATCCTTTTTATGGCTGTGTAATATTCCAGTGTGTGTGTGTGTGTGTGTGTGTATGTGTGTGTATTACATTTTCCTTACTCATTTGTCTATTGATGGACATAGGTTGCTTTCATATCTTGGCTATTGTAAATAATGCTGTAATAAACCTAGGGGTGCATGGGTCTTTTTAAATTAGTGTTTTTGTTTTCTTTGGGTAAGTAGTAGTGGAACTAGTGGATCCAAATTTAATCTTTAGATATTACACTTATTATATATAGGCATAATGACTGTGGACAAATGATAAACGATCTATAGCCTTTGGGAAGCATTATACATTCTTTACACAAAGTCCCTTATCTAATAGATGAGAAAATTGAGGCCAGAATGTGTCAAATTCAGCCAAGCCCTCTCTGTTGGACATCACCTCCTTGTATAGTCAACTGGTTATTTCTGGTAGACAGAAGAGGATATTAGGTGTTTTTTTTTTTTTTTTAAAGTAAGTCACATATCTTTCTTATGATCATAATGAAAAATAAAACAAAAATAATGCTGTATTTGTATTTGTCAGGTTCTAGTTATTGAAACAGAAACCACTCTTCACATTTCACATGAGGGAGTAAGGCAGTACAGTGACCTGGTCACAGAGGAATTTGTAAGGATAGAATAGCAAATGGCAAATGGAGATGACAATTTGCAAGTTTGTGAAAAAAAAAATATTGGTGAGCCCATAACTCTGCACCTGCTTCTCTGATGTTATTCAGGTATTCTTGGACTCAAAAAGAAATTTCGCCTCTCTCAAGGCTGAAACTACTAAAAGGGGATGTCTCAGGTTACCTGAGTCTTGAACAAATCACCTCAGCCCAGCCAATCTTATGGCCATTTCCAGGAAGTGCCATACCGCTTTTATCAGAAACAGAATATTTTTCTCTTTCTTTTTCCCTGCTTCTTATTTCTTTCTAGTGCCTCCTATTGCCAACATTTGGAGGAAGTTTGCAATTATAGAAATCTGCAAATTATAATTCACTGGAAAATGATCTTATCAGGTTAAAGAAGTTTTAAGGAGTGGTTATGGGTCTGGAAAACAACAGGTAAGCAACTAGCACAGATGATATTTCAAAATATGTGGATGCATTATGATTTCTCTGTTAAAGGTAGTTTTATAGAAATTACTTTTGAAAGACATATTTCTTACAAATGCTATAAGAATAATGTGATTTTATAACTAAATCAACGTGCTAGGAATTCACTTTGAATAGTTTTTTCTTACTTAACAGCAAAATTTGTTCAGAAGAAAAACATCATGTTTTTACAATCTTTGAGAGTGTAAAGATAAAGTCTAGGCACCCCCACCTAAACTTAAAAGAATGAAAGAGAACAACCACTGTGACAACAACACCCTTTCAATAATACTAATCATAGTATTTGGGCATAATTTTTAAAACTGAATTTTTATATTAAACATATACTTTAAAAATGATTGTAATTCATTACCTAGGAATTGTTTTGATGAAAGTTAGAATTCTAGTTGAGCTAGAATCAGCTTAAATATGAAGGGGAAAATACTGGTTTTGCAAAATCAAACCATAAGAAATATGTAGCCTTACGACTCATGAGGCATACATTTATACCTGTGTCTTGTGTGTGTGTATATATATATATATATATATATATATATATATATATATATATATATATATTTCAGTCTCTGTTTCTCATCTCTTCTGTGTGCCTTCTGCCTCCCTTCTTTTTTCTGGCTGTTCATATGACCTTGGATCCATGATGAATGGCACATTAGAGCTTGTTGTTCATAATTGCAAGACCAAGTGCAAAGGATTCTTTTCTCCCAGCTGGATTTTAACAAATTTTAAGGAAGAGTTCTAATTGTCCCAGTTTAATGTGATCTACCTTAGAAAAAAATATGATTGAGAATGAGGAATACTGCACTTGTCTTAGCATAGTTCATTCTTTACCTATTCCAGGAAGGAACAGTTTTCTGTAAAGTGGATCCTAGAGGACCTTTGAAAGATGAGAATTCCCTTCAAATTACATCTAGTCTGTATAATAGCCTCCCCCTCCTATATGGCCCTCATGCTAGCAAGTTTTCTCAACACTTCCATGAATTTATAAAAAAAATTGCTAATCTCATATTAGTTAGATATGTTAAATATAGTTAACATCATAGCTGGATGTATATTGCTTTTCATCTTACAAATCATTTCATAAGATATGATATAAAGTTTTCTAAGCAAAGGTGCACTATAAATCTATTGATGTGTTTTGCGTCTCTGGGCTTAGAAGTGGCCCTGCATTGATTGTATTGTAAGATTCCAACTCACTGCTGAGTGCCCTTTGCACTACTCTACCCATGTAGAAAACTGGAGTCAGTACAATATTACTTATTTAGATGGCACAATTAAAATCAGGATTTTATATAAATTTAAGGGAAATACATTTAATGACTTAGAGTTGTATTAACATCCTGAAGTATATCATTCATTATTCAGGCATTTTACTCAATTTTATTCATATTCATACTCCTATGATGTCAGTATAGTAAAAGAATTATTCAGGATTCCAAAATGTTCCTATTAAGTGATTTAAATGTTGATTCCTGTGTATTTCAAGTGTCTGCATAAATTATGATACTTCACTGACTTTTGAGTGTTATTGCAGCTCTCTCCTTTCCTTAACAAAACAATCACACAAAACACTTTCTCCAAAGACTTTTGTTGTTTCTAATTATGGACCACAACTACAGACACTATAAAACAATAGTGATGACAATGACAACTAATAAACATTTCTACGGTTTTCTTAGGCAAAAGGGGAATTGGATAATGTTGAATACTTCTGTTCAATTTTTGTTTGTTCGTACAGTATTTCCTCATAGACCTAATTACTTGCTACATTTTTCTGAGGTTATGAACAATATCATATTGTCACATTATAAGTGATCCTAGATTATTTTAATTTAAAGTGGATGGAATAATCACTAAAAGATGTTGCAACTTGAATTCTGAGAAGCAGGCACAGTGTACTCTGGCACGATACCTTCTCTCTAAAAACAGACCATCTTCCAAAGAGTCCCTCAATATAAATGACTTACCATATAGTGTAAAAGGATTCATAATGAGATAAAACATTAAAAAACAAGACAAGAAAAAAAAAACTTATTTTTAAAATGGGCCAAAGACCTTAACAGAAACCTCACCAAAGACTTGTAGATTGTAAATAAGCATGTGAAAGGATGTTCTACATCATTTGTCATGAGATAAATGCGAGTTAAAACAGCAGTGATAGACCACTACACACCTACTAGAATGCCCAGCATCTGGAACACAAACAACACCAAGTGGTGGTGAGGATGTGAAGCCACAGGAATTCTGACTCATTGCTGGCAAGAATGCAAAATGATTCAGCTTCTTCAGGAGACAGCTTTTAGGTTTACTACAAAACTCAACATAAGATCTTACCATGAGATCTTGCCATCATGCTCTTGGTATTTACACAAAAGAATTGAAAACTTGTCCATGCACAAGCATGAAAATAGATGTTTATAACACCTTTATTCATAATTATCAAAATTTGGAAGCAACCAAGATGTCTTTTAGTAGGTGAATGTTTAAACTGTAGTACATTAAGTGCAATTTTATTCAAAAAACAAACAAAAAGAGCTATCAATCCATGGAAAGACATGAACTAACCTAAGATTCATATTACTAAGTAATAGAAGCCAGTCTGAGAAGGTTATGCATATGATTACAGTTATATGACATCCTAATAAATGCCAAAATATGAAGGCAACAAAAAAGATCAGTGATTACCAGGGATTTGGCATGGGAGAGATGCATAGGGTGGGCAGAGAAGTTTTTAGGGCAGTGAAAATACTCCCTATGATATTGTAATGACGGATTTATGTCATTATACATTTGTCCAAACCCAGTGAATGTACAACACTGAGTGAACTCTTAAACAGACTTTGAGTGATTATGATGTGTCAAAGTAGCTTCATCCTTGGTTAAAAAAACAAACAAACAAACTGTTCTGACAAGTGATGCCAATAATAGTGGAATCTATGCATGTGTTGAAATGGGGGGCTTAGGGAAAATCTCTGTACTTTCCTCTCAATTTTATTGTAAATCTAAAGCTAATCTAAAAAAGAAGTCTTAAAAAAATAAAGGAGAGACAATGTTTGACCTCTCTATCAATGTTATCAGTTCATGTTTTTCAAGTATTATTTTTTCTTTCCATTTAACTATAAATATAAATGTAACTTTCACTATTCCTTCAAACAAAAAATAAATAAAAATAATGGTAAAATTGAAGTATTGTGTGTCATTAGTTGACCTCTGAAATACTTAAAATATGGTGTCAAATATGTAAGAGGTCTTTATGTACCCGCTATAAAGTTTTATAAATGGAAGACACTTTAAAGCTGCATTCCAGAGAATCAGCTAGAGAAGAGTTTATGGATTCTGTTATTTCATGGAGGAGAATACCTAGGACAGAAATATGATTACTTAGGGTCACGAAACAAAAAGAAGAACCATATATATTTATTTTTTCCTCTATCCATTGCTCTCTGCACTAGATCACAGAGATTCAGGAGTCCTGGGATATATTCCTTGGTCTGCATTTACCTCCGTGTATAGCATTGGGCACATATTCATGCAACAGATGTTCATTGAATGACTGTTGTGTACTATGTGAAATTCTAGGAAATGGAAATATGAAGATGATAGATGTATATAATCACGTTCAGTATGAGGTGCAGTGGGAAGACAACACAAATTCTCCAGTGTTTACAATAGAAATTTATTGGACATACTGGATGGAATCTAAGGCTCTTCTGGTCAACGTGTTACTATATTTACCACAGTATCTCAAATGTGTTACAAAAGCATTTCAGGTCTTTTGTTTCTAATTTATTAAACTACCCTAATAAGTGTTACTATCACCACTTTACATATGAGAAAGTCATTACTTTGCCAAATATTGCGAGCAACTGAAATAGAAAACCTGACTTCAACCCTGGTAAATCCAAAAGCTAGACACTCTCTATAATATCAAGTTGCTACTGATTTTCACTTTTGTTTTGAAGGAAAGTTTACATATCCGTAGAACTGGTAATTGGGAGAAAATTTAAAAGTCAATCTTATGCTTACTAGGAAATAGATTTAACCTTTCTCTGAAAGCAGTGTTCCCTCATGCATGTGCACCACATGTACCCAGGTCACAATCCTTCCACTAGGACAAGAATTCTTCAGGGTCAATGTCAGTGCTGTGTAATAGAACTTTCTGAAATGATGGACATGTCTTATATTTTCACTGTTCAGCATGGTAGCTACTGGCCTCATGTAGCTATTGAACACCTGAAATGTGGCTAGTGTGACATGGAACTGAATGTTTGATTTTAATTGATTTAAACTTAATTTAAATGGCTATGTGACTGTTGAGTACCTGGAACTTGGCTGGTAATACCGAGGAACTGAATTTTTTAATTTAAACAGCCAGATTTTCTTAGTGGCTAGCAAAATTGCTAGTGGATATTGCAGGCCCATACACACTGGAATGTGCATAAATGTATTTCAAAAGACCAGTAGATCTCCTAGAATTGAATACTATAATATGTGTGTATGTGAAATTTTCTTAAAGTAAGTTTTTCTATCACATCCTGAAGGGATTCATATAAGTATTAAGAAACGTGCCTCTCCAGAAGGGGCATGGAAATTCTTGTTTTTTGCATTTTCTAATTCCTGTATTTAACCTATACTACATTTGCTTTTACTCTAAGGAAGTTGACTCTTATTAAACTTTGCTTCCAAGTCTGTAGATATTGAAATCTCCCCACCACAATGTATAAAAAGGAAATGGGGTTTTTAGTCATTTTGGTAAAACATGATCAAACTCTTTTTATTTGCATACTTTTAAAGATATTATTCCAAAGAGGATGTGGAAATAAAGCGTTCTAACTCCAAAACTATGCTATTTTGATGATGTTTGCTACTGTTCTTAAGCAAATATTTTGTTCTGGATTTTAGTAGGTGAGGGAATATAGTCTTTACAAGTGTATCACCACTTTCAAAAATTCTCATTAAATGAATCTATTCATCCTTCCATTATTCAAACACATGAAAAGGTTGTACTGTGCACTGGTCATTGTATTTAACACTAATGATAAAAATATAACCAGGAAGTGGTAATTTTTAGCAAGGACCTATAAAGCAGTAGGGTAAGTGGGCAAACAAGTGACATAAATTATAACACATCATGGTAAATGTTATAATAAAATACAAGTGAAGTGTTCTTTAATTCTTATTTAATATCAGATACTGTGCTGAGTGATGATGTGCATTTTCTTTTTTTTTTAAGATTTTATTTATTTATTCATGAGGGACACAGAGAGATAGGCTGAGACTCACGCAGAGGGAGAAACAGGCTCCCTGCAGAGAGCCTGAAGCAGGACTTGATCCCAGGACCCTGGGGTCATGACCAGAACTGAAGGCAGATGCTCAACCACTGAGCCTGATGTGCATTTTCTTCTGTAATCCTCACAGCATGTCTTTCTAGCTTGTTACTATTATTTTCTTACATTTTACGATGATTGAAATCAAGCCTGAGAATTGTTAAGTAACTTTCGCTTGGTCACATAGCTGTAAGTAGCTGCAACTACTATATTCTCAGGCTAGGGAGAGTCAATAAAAAGGTCACAAAGAGTTGGGAGAAGGCAGTGAAATATATGTAAAGGTACATTTTTATTATATCTCCTTGGAGGATTTGCTAAGCACTAGGGATTCAAGAACAGTATCAAGACTCTTAAAATCAAATTACTTTTACCTGGACTCTGAAAGTTTTATAATTTTTTTCCTGTCATCTACTTCTAATTAATATCCCATCTAAATTGATTTATATCAAAGATGATTGAATTTTAATATAATGTAAGATAAATGGTGATACTTCATTATATTATGCATATTAGCATAGTCTTAGGTTATTGTTTTAGAATGTTAGTGCCTACTTTTATCCTCTGTTCTTTAGTGCCCTGAATCTGGAAGAGACAAAAGGGCTCAGTTTTAGCAGATTAGACCTATCCATTACAGAATCTTAAGTATCTCAGAAACAAGGACTGTGTTTGGATCCAACTATAGAATTTTCAGGGCCTACTGTGAAATGAAAATGCAGGGGACATTTGTTTAAATATTATTAAGAATTTCAACAAGGCCACAAAAAAAGCATTAAACCAAACACAGGGCCTTCTCTGTGCAGGACCCTGTGCAAGAGTACAAAACATGAGCTCATGAAACCAGCCCTGATGTTTTTCTGTAAAACACTTATGTGCTTCTCTAAATGTAGCATAAGTTTGAAGTACCTATATCTCAAACTTTATGCCCTTTCTTTGGCGATGACCTCCACAGACTTTCCTGAAGGAGCTGATGCAGCTGCCTGTATTCGTGTGAGGTAACTCCATGTGTGACATCAGATGATAAATCCAGGGGTAAACAGCTAATCCAAACTAAGACAATCAGATTTCTCCCTTGAGGAACCAGGAATGTTTGAACCTGGAACACAGTAACATGTTCAAAGGTTCTAAATAACTGAAGCTTAGAGTTTGGGAGATTTGGGGATAATGAGAGCAGTATTCAAAGCTCTGTAGATAAAACTTTATGGGAAAGCTGGATCTAAAACATTATGTTAGCCATGGGTTGTGGAGTGCAACAAAACCAGAGATAGCAAAGAGAGAAAGAGGGAGGGAGGAAGAGAGGAAGAGAGAAGGATGGAGGAAAGGGAGGGGAGAGAATATGCTGTATGGAGAATGGGTGTTTATTCTCTTATAAGGCTTTTAAGAATTAATACCATGTCAGTGAGGTTGGCATTTTACTTTTTTTATATATATACTTTTAAAGGATAGGATATCCTTTAAAAATTATTTATTTGGGCAGCTCTGGTGGCTCAGCGGTTTAGCACCGCCTTCAGCCCAGGTCGTGATCCTGGAAACCCGATCAAGTCCCATGTCAGGCTCCCTGCATGGAGCCTGCTTCTCCCTCTGCCTGTGTCTCTGCCTCTCTCTCCTTCTGTGTCTCGAATGAATGAATGAATGAATGAATGAATGAATGAATGAATATCTTTTAAAAAATAAAAACAAATAAAAATTATTTATTTGAGAAAGAGTGAGAGCAAGAGAGAGCACAACCAGGTGTTGGGGCAGAGGGAGAGGAAGAAGCAGAGTCCCCACTGAACAGGGACCCCAACTTGGGGCTCCATCCCAGAACCCTGGGATCATGACCTGAGCCGATGCAGATGCTTCACAGACTGAGCCCCCCGGGTGTCCCTGAGGTATCCTTTTAAATGAGAGAAATGGAGTGTAGATGCTGATTACAATTTTCATGAACTCCTTTCAGCCTCATGTGTCTTCTGTTCCCTTAGTATGATCCTATCACTACTTCTGTTAGTTTGAGTGAATTGCCATTTCTTTCAGTCAACTAACCCTTGATACCAAAAGCTATGCTGGGATTCCAGTTGCTTGTGAAACTGAAGTAAAACTAAATCCAGCCTGAGTTTCATGAGTCGTGACATTTTCTACTGTGAAAATTGTGACCATATTACAATATTAGTATTATTACTCATTTGAAAGTAATGAAAAAAATAAACCAGCACTTAAAGTCCAGGTAATTGGCACAGAATAAGAGCTAAAATTGGGACATAAGGTCCCTGTTTCTGTTACAACCATGCAGGAATATCACTTTCCAATACATCCTCAATTTCATAGGATGTCCACTATTTTACAGGAATACTACTTGTACGTTTCCATTTCCTGCATATTATTTTTTCAACATTTCAAACCAAATTATTAGTTTTTCACTTTTGTTCATTGATATGGCAGATTGCTTGTTCTGTTGCTTTAAATTAGTTTATCTATTTTTACTATATCAATCCACCTTGCGGCAGTAAAATTTTAAAACATGACTATGCATATACTTTTGTTTTAACCATTTATTTGCCCACAGATGTTGCCAAACTGTGGACTGACAGTTATTTCTATAACCTTTTGCATTTTCAATAGGAATTTTAAAATGGAGGAAAATTTAGGGAAATGCATTAATTTTGACAGTGAATTGTCCTTACTTTTTCCTTAAATATACTATTTTAAGTGGTCTAATGAGATCTATAAATCATGTTGAATATTTTTAATAATCTAAAAGCATGAAGAATTTTTAAGAAAAGAGACAATGGATTTTTCTTTGTGTTTGTGGAGCATATTAAAATTCTATTTTTCAAAAAGCTGGTATGATTCAAGGGCACAGTTAAAGTCAACAGCATTAATGAAGAATTAGACAGGACTTGTTAACTTTTTGGCCTTCCCTAATTAGAAAGTATCATTATATGAAACAAATTGTACTTTTCTTATGTAAATGGACACATAGGTAATATATGTTCCCTGTGGAAATATAGAATCTGCATAAAACTATACAGGGTGATGAGAAGAAAAAACAAAACAACCTTATAATACTTACTTTTGTAACCAGTTTTATATTTCCTTCTATGTGTATTTCCTAAACATTTCCTACTTTATCAAGATCACATTCCATATGGAATTATGAATTGTTTAATTTTTACCTAACATCTTGGTTGGTCATTTTATAAATATGAAGTAATTTAAAATTACTGAAGTAATTTTATAATTATGAAGTAATTTCCCTAGTATTTGACATTTAGCTCAGTCTTAATTTTCGCTACCAAAAAATACTCTGTGGTAAACATCATCAGTTGCAAATATTGTTTCAGGTTTCAGATACCTTTATAGGAAAGCATCTCAGAAGTATAAAAAATAGTTACAAAAGCTATTTATATATTTAAGGTTATTCTGTATTTACTAAAAGTTGGATTCCAATAGTTTATAATTAACATATTCCTACCAGTAATGCTATTTCATTGTTGTTTCATAAGCAATTTTTTTTCTCTTTTCTCCATTTTCTTTTCTCTTTTTCTCCCTCTCTGCCTATGTCCAGTTTATTGTTTTCTTAGTATTTATACTTCTTCACAATGTCTTTTTACTGAAGAAAATATATAGGTCTCTAGTTTCTTATATCCATTTTTATCTTAATGCTTATGTTTCTAGTGTTTGTCTATACATTTTTTTATTTCAAATGCCTTAGACTCTCTGAATATTACAAATATTAGACTTTATTTTTTATCAATAAAATATGTTTGTATTAATAAAATAATACTTTTTAAAGGACAGTAATTATAATAATGGGTATTCTTACCTTTTGCAAGGGACTGGGTTACTCTAATCTTATTTGGATGATTTTTTTTTGTGAAAGGGATGTTAAGGCTGTAAAACCCAAATTCCTCCTAATGGTTTGGCTTTCAGCCCAGAACTACAAAGGAATACCCCCAATCAAGTTAAAAACACATCTGATGGCTAGCTGCTATTGTATAAAGGTAAACTTCATCTGCCTATTGATGCAATTCAAAGTGGGATAAACTATTCCTGATTTACATGATGAAATGTTTTCCTAATTTTATTTCCTATACATTACTGACAAGTTTGTCTTTTTTATCTCCCTCTGGAAACACTAAACATTTTGACAATATGTTTAGCTTGGTTTTACCAAAGTAAAATTGGATACGATAGTATGACTTGAAATCAGGAGTCTTTGGACATTTAAGTTTGCAAATGGAAAGGTTTTTTCTTTAGCTTAAGGGATTTTTGATTGACCTTTTATAAAATCTATTGTTGAACCAGACAAGGAAGTCATATCACTTTCATAATTTAGGCCAACTGAAATGGATGATAATTAAATAACCACTTTAACACATTATTTTATAAGTGGTAGATGTTGTATCCTTAGAAATGTATAAACCTCTTAATAGCAACTGTCAAGTGATATATTATCCTGGGAAAACAGAATCCTCAAATACTGGATGCTATTATGAATATAGAAGGTGAAGGCAGAAACCATGAACAATACTCAGTGATCAGAAAATTGAACTGCAGTACTGCATCAACAATGAAAGAGAGTAAAACATTATTCTAAAATTTCTAAAATATATATTTTTTCTTTTTATTCCCTTGTGAATCTGTATTTTACAGATACACACAGATGAAAAAAGTGTAGTTAAGAAGTTTATAATTGGGCAGCCCTGGTGGCCCTGCGGTTTGGCACCACCTTTGTCCTGGGGTGTGATCCTGGAGACCTGGATGGAGTACCACATCAGGCTCCCTGCATGAGGCCTACTTCTCCTCTGCCTGTGTCTCTGCCCCTCTCTCTCTCTCTCTCTCTGTCATGAATAAATAAATAAAATCTTTTAAAAAATACTCAAAAAAAAGTTTATAATTGGAAATGACCCTGGAAATTATAGTTTCAATCAAAATTTTTCCATAGAAGAAACTAAAAGCCCATAAGATTATCAAATGACAAAAAAAAAAAAAGATTATCAAATGACTTCTCCAGAGAAGCTACATTGAAGATAAAAATAATACCTTGAGAAAAGAGCCAGTTTAAGTGAAGAAACATAATACCATTTCAGAATTAGGAATAATAGAGTTCAAAGGCATATGAAGAAGATTCAGCCAGATACTGGATCATAATAGCTCTTAGTCAATCATATTTGGGATGGGAATTTGCAGGGACCTGAAGATTAAGAAATTGAACCCTATGACTGCTGTAGTATGGAAGTGAGATAGGCAAACCATGACAAATAGATGTTCCTCACAGTACCTATTCAGGTAATAATAAGGGTATATTGAGAACAATATTGGTAGGAAGTAAATAACAGCAGTCTCCTAGGAATTTGAGAATAATTACCCAAATGTAAAATTGATCATCCTCATCCTAACAGTTTCACTTCTATAAATCTAATCAACTAGTATACCTTTACAAGTCAGCAAAAATCTATATTAACAGCATTCACTGACCAATTTGTGTAACTGCAATATTAAACACACTATAAACATCCCCTGATAGGAGAAGTAGTTAGGTTATTATTATATATATGCTCAGACCTTAAACAAAATGGGTTGAATTTATGCATGCCAGTATTGAGAGTGTCCTAAAATATATTGACAGGTAAAGAAAGCCAGTTGGAACTTTATTGTATATGAGTCTTTGTGTTTTAAAAGGGAATGTGCATGTGAATATCTATTCGTAGGGATATTTGGAGAAATTCTTTAGAAAAACAGGTAAAATAGAGATGTTTCTTTTAGGGATGCAATGCAGGGATAGGAAGATTGTTTATTGTGAGGCGTTTTATGCTATTTGAATTTGTTAATGTACATGTGTTGCCTTTTTAATTAAAAAGATGAAGATAGTTAAAATAAGCTCACAGTCCACAGCCTGGGCCCTCTCAGCAGAATCACAGAAATTGAAGCATCACTCAGGGTTTTTTTTTTTTTTTTTTCCCAATTCTTGACAGGGTCCTTGACACACTTAAAAATGATGTTCCACTTGCAACTGTTACATTTCTAAGTATTGCCTTCTGCCTTGCTAAAGACTGTTTTGTCTTCTACCATATTCCGGACTTGCTGGGTAGGATAGATAAGAGTATGACAATTCCTGGATGTACTTCTGTGATTCTCTGCATAGAGGGATTGCTAGAGATCACTATGCTGAGCTCAGGTCAGTAGGAGGCACAGATGCTGCCTGAGCCCAATTTTGCGTCTCACTTTGAACTTAATATAACCTATATATGGGTTAACATTTTAACCTATATATATCTATACTTTATATAGCTGTATATATTATATGTATTTTATATAGTTATATGGAGTTAAATACAATATAGGACAAATAATTATCACAAATTCCATCATCATGGATGACTATAGCAAACAACTCAAAGTCCCAGAAACTGGATTGCATCCATTGGGATAATCACAAAACACAATCCAGGACAAAGGTGGGTTTCTTTTTCCCCATATAGAGAAGGTAGGCATGACTTATTCTGTGGCTAGTTTAGACTTGTATTATTATCCCCTTGCTGCTCCAGTGTGAGGGTCTTTTTCCTTACATGGGAAAACATAATTGTCACTTCTCTCTTTCTTTTCATTAGAAGACTAAAAGAAGAAAGAAATCTCCCACCATAAATCTGTAATGGCCCTCTTCCACTCAGATGTGTTATTTTTGCCAAAAGAATGGAAATTGAAGAGGGGAAAGGTAGATTGACTAATTAGAGTAGTTAGTGCTAGAAATTTAACTGTAGTGCATTATGATATTCTTGGATGGGTAGAGACAAGAGGATAAAGCTGTAAAAATTGACAGACACAGAAGAGTCAAGAGACTATTAAACATGATAAGTAGAAAAAAGATAATGGAATAATGAGGTAACCAGTGTCAAAATAATAGGTCTGGGTCAGTAGGGTAATAGAGTTTAAGGTTTCAAGATTCAAGCAGTTCTTCTTGATGGTAAACTTGAGAGTATAGGAACCCAAATAAATTTTCAAAGAGTGATGTGAGAAGTCACTGATGTTTAGGGAATTTAGAAACTTTTGTATTGAGATGTTAAAACAACCCAAGTTCATAATAAGGAGGAAAAGACAGGACATTTACCAGGACAATGTAAGGAAGTGACCTACTAGTTAGTAGAAAACAGAACAAGGGCAACCCGGGTGGCTCAGCGGTTTAGTGCTGCCTTCGGCCCGGGGTGTGATCCTGGAGACCCAGGATCGAGTCCTGCATCAGGCTCCCTGCATGGAGCCTGCTTCTCCCTCTCCCTCTGCCTCTGTCTCTGCCTCTTTCTCTCTCTCTGTGTCTCTCATGCATAAATAAATAAAACCTTTTTTAAAAAAAAGGAAAACAGAACAAAATGAGTTAAGTTAGTCATAATACTGGCTGAAGACTTTAGTATGGAATAGCCTATATGCATCAGTTTGGAGTTACATGCATGATACCACCACCGCAAAGGACCATTGACAGTGTGAATGCAAGAATGAACCTCTTGCAATTACAGCAAAGTTGTACTCAGGAAAAGAGACAGTCATGAATGTAGGGAAGATGATACAGGATTAATCCTTTGAAGAAGCAAAATATAAAGATAGCATTTGCATAAAGACTCCAAAGGATGGAGATGCTTGGTGAAACTGGCATGATATTGAAAACATGAACGAATGTAGGGGAGCCTGGATGGTTGAGTCAGTTAAGCATCTAACTGCTGGCTTTATCTCAGGCCATGGTTTTATGAGTCATGATCTCATGGGTCTGAGATTGAGCCCCATATCAGGCTCAAAGCTCAGCACGAGTCGGCCTCAGGATTCTCTCCCTTTGCTCTTCCCCCCATTCTCTCCCTTGGTCCTTTAAAAATCCTTTAAATAATATATAAATAATCCTTTAAAAAATACATGAATGTATGGTAAAGACTTAATATTGAGAAGGTATGTGGAAAGAGATTAATTGAAGGGATAATTAAAGATAGTGGAGATGAAAAGCAGCTTGTTCCCAGACACAGGATTCTGAATCTAAGTCAATAAAGTCATTTTTGACTAGTTCTTCTTCTAGGGGTAAGTTGTTACTTCTTCATCTTGCCTTATGCCAGAGCCCAAGGTAAAATGTGAAATGGTCTGAAAGCAAGAATGAGAAGCAAGGAAAACGACACATTGTTGTAAATTTGCAATTTTAGTTGTAGAGGTGTATTAAGTCTATGCTATTGGAAGAGGGTTGTTTTTTTTTTATTTTTTATGAGAGAAATGTTTGGATAGTGGTGGCAGAATAAAAATTAATACCAAGGTGAATAAGGCTATAAAAATTAGACAAAATGGGCAATGACATTGTGGAATAAATAATCTGTAGAGGTGGAAAAGAAATTCATGTTTGGCCACTTATGATCGATACACTCCCACTTTGCATAATCAGTTTTACAACAGCTGTGGTGCAGAAAGCCAGCATCCTTCCTGAAGCACACATCATAGGATATTTCTCCTTCTCTGCCTAAGGGTTTCTCCAAGTTACAGAGTCTCTCAACACACAAATGTGAGTGTGTGTGTGAGTACGGCTGGAAGTTAATGCTCCCAAAGGCCATCTTCAACCAGTGGGAGAAAAGTGTCTATAGATAATTTCACTGGGCTCCTTCCTTTAAGTGTGACTATTCTGAGATGGGTTCTACAAGACTCCTCAGAAGGTCTCCACAGATCTCCAAAGAAATTGATTTCTAGTTGCCCAGATCAGCAACCAGCTAAATGACGTACACTTTATTGGCTTTCAATTTCCCTACTTTCTTACTTCTGCTTGCTAGCATTAACTAAAATTATCTAACTACACTTGAATCCTCATGTCAGGCTCTCATTTAAGAAATCCATATTAAGATCGTACTTTATTTTCTCAGTAAACAGCTTACCAATGGGAATTTGTGGATAATGATTAATGTCTGGAATAGAAAACTAGTGAACTTTCTAGGGAAATTGATTAGCAGTGGGTTATAGTGAGGAACAGCTTTGTATTTATATTTATAATTAGAAAATCCCTTGAGTTAGTCTTCTTTCACATTGATGTGCTTTGATTTCATTGTTCTGGATTGTTACCTATGGAATCCCACCTATCCATCCTCATCAGTCCCTCCAGAGGGATGAAATTCTTCGAAGCACTTAAGGCACTAGGATTAAAGGGAAGATGAAGATGGGTAACTTGATTAAATGGAGAAAACAGTTTTGAAGAATAACAAACAGTTTAAGAGGGAGCAGGAGGCTGTTATATGAGCCATTATCTCCTCTTTGCCCATTTGTCCTTACATTTTTGTAAGTTAAATTTTTATTTTTATTTTATTTTTAAAACTAATCTCTTGTTTCCCTAAATGTAGTAGGAAACTCTCAAAAGTTATCAAGTAGTTTCTATGAAGAACACAGAGAATATAAAGGTAAAGATGACTCTACCTAGATCTCAGGATTTACACTCTCTTTAAAGCAGAGAGATAATCCTCTGCAATGGGCATAGACTGATGAATAGGGAAATAGTCCCCAGAGGGCTAAAGCAATGAATCTGGCTAATTCTGTAATTCTTAGTCAGAATTTGTTATCTAGCTTCATGCTCCAAGGTGCACCTAAGCTCTGCTGCAATCAGTTGTGCCATCTTCTTCCAGGCTCTTAATCTTTTGGGGAAAAAGAGAGTGAGGGTGAAGCTAGAGATTAATTTGGACTAAACACAGATTAAAATTTCTTTCCTATTTTCCCAACTCTCCCCTTTCCCTTCAGCCAAAATCTGAGACCCACCAGAGTTACCTGACACAACCATGCATATATTCAACTACTATCACAGCATCCTTTCCTTAATAAGCATACATGGTTTAGAGTTAGGAACTCTAGGAGAGAGACTTTTTATGTGCTGTATAATACTGCTATTCTGTAATTCTGAGTACCATATAGAGCATATATTGATAAGACCAATTAGCTATACATTGATTTAACTAATAATATTTTTTATCTTTCTAAATTGAACAAAGATCATGACATTTAAATTTGCCATAATTGTGTCACATGCGAAGATACTTGTGGGCAATGTTCAGAACAGACACGTAATTTTTTTCTCTTATTTTCCTGTGTGATTTATTGGTTATGTGTTCACAGTTGGTTGCTACCCAAAATTTAATGCACATTAACAGCGTCCTAAAGATCATTTGCATTACTCTCGTGACATATTGTGCTTCTCTCCCCTGCAGAGACTCTATAATTATGCTGAACCTTTTGTCTGTGACACTGGCAGTTCTCCTGGAGTGCACATATCTCCCAGCATCCTACAGATGTTGCTCAAAGTTAATCTAGTGGCAAAGGATGCCTGTTTTTATTCACATTTTGGGAATCACTAGTGAGAATCTCAGTGCCACCACTTTTATCTTTGTCTTCAGAATTTGCACGAGTTATTTAAATCCTCTGTGTGATGCCTGGAGCCAGGGACACCACATGGTCAGTGGCTTATGATGAGACTAAGCTGTATTTTTAGGTCTTTCAGATGTTTCACTCTTCATGGCTTTCACAGAACAGCTGAGCCCTCATTGGTGGTAGCTGAGCCCCATGGGTTCCCATTTTCAAGTACTTAAGCTCCTATGGTGATTGATACCATAGATGAAAATACATCAGTAGGCCTGATAGATGAAGTAGAAAATGTACATTCCTCCATTTGATAGCTGTGTAGCAGAGAGTATCTACTTCTGTGTATGATTTATAACCAAGGTCTCCTTATTCTTAGGAGGAGAAACAGCAACAACTTCTGTATAGAGAGCAAAAGAATCTTTAAATTTAAAAGGAGACCTTACTTTATGTGTGTGCTTCAGTTTCATATTACGTATTACTTCAGTCAATTAATGTATGAGCTTCTCTCACATACCAGACTTGTGCCTTACATTACACATAGTTAAATATTCTAATTTAAATTTTAATTTCTTTTGACAAGCTTTGCAAATGTTGAAGTTCATTGTCTGAGTGCTCTGAGAAGGCTCATAAAATGTTTTGCCATTCACAGCTGCCACTAGAACTCTGCCTTTCCTCTCCCTCAATAACCCTTCAGATTAATCTGAATTATCATAATTGTAAATATCTTTATTCCAGGATTGATTATAACCTTGGAGAGATCTGTTACTAAAACTAACATGTAACTACATCTCTATTAAAACACTATCACAACCAAATAGCATATTGTTTCTCATATAGAATGAGGGGACAAAAAATATATTGCAAGTATTCATCTCTTGGTAAACAACAACAACAACAGTCTATTTTTGTTCCTTCCACTATTATTTTGCATCTTCTTCTTCTTCTTTATTTTTAAATTTTCCAAGTGTTGATAAATCCACAAATGTTAACTAATTCAATGATTTGGGGAAAAAAATCTTGATGTTACAAAGTACTGCTTATTAGAACATATACTAGAAAGAGATATACACCACAAATGTAAGTATGTGCATTCCTCATTTGCAGTAAATGTGTCAGGTAAGAGGGGGATGAGTTATTTTTTAGCTTATTACTCAAACAAGGAAGCAAAGTTTGATATAACTGAATCAGTGATACATGTAATTCTTTCTAAATTTTGATCCAGAGAATTGTGACAAATAGTATTAGTTACACAATATCTATCTTCTCTCCTTATTTTTTACTAACAAATTCCAGTTTTTTTTGAGATATCAGTGTTCCCAATTAAAAAATTTATTTTTTGGACCTCTTTGCAGTAAAGATGTTCATGTGACTCAGGTCTGGTCAATGAGCAACAAACTACAATTCGCCTTTTTTTTTTTTTTTTTAGATTTTATTTATTTATTCATCACACACACACACACACAGATTGAGAGAGAGAGAGAGGGCGAGAGAGAAGCAGAGACACAGGCAGAGGGAGAAGCAGGCTCCATGCAGGGAGCCTGACATGGGACTGATTTTCATGTCTGTGTTTTCATTTACTCGTGGACCAAACTATCCCCCAATATAGAAACATTGGTCCTTAGAGCTATTTGTTATTATCATAATAAAGCAAATGTGGTAGTGCCTGTTGTTACATAAGAGTTGATGAAAATATGCTTTTCTAAATTAAAAAAAAATAAAATTAATTATGTCTGTGTGACTTCTTATTCTAGTATGCTTAGATGCATTTTTATTTTTTAAGAGGGGACTATAAGATAGTATTTTAAACTAATTTGATCAGGGAATCCATTTCCAGAGTTTCTGCTACAACTAGTGTCCCATGGAATGATGGCACTAATGTAGAAAAACTCATATATAAGCATAAATTAAATATAATAGAGGAAATGAAGAAATAAATGCAAGTAATTCTGTTGTTAAACAATGAAAGACAATTTTGCTCATGTTGGAGTTCAGAGAGACTTTCTGGGAAAGGTGAACAATTATTTTTCATTTATTTTGGTATATTCGGTGATCTATTCACACTACTTTGTGCAAATCCCTCTTGGTCTGTATGTATTTCTTTTTCTTTTTCTTTTTGGTGTAATTTGCCAATTAAAAGTTGTATCCCTTGAAGGGAAGAAAAATTGTATCTATATCAAAATAAATAAACACACTGAGGATTAAAATAAGTTTTAGTTTTCTAAGCTCTGTGCTATAACCAGCTGAACTAATTGGCCATAAACCAGATTTTATTAAGGCCTGTGTGTATAGCGTAAATAGCCTTTTGCAAAATCATGCTAAAAATATCTAAAAGACATGACCATGAAAGCCTAAAAACTGTGTAAACAAATAACACACTTTGTACTTTTCATCTTTATAGTGGGCTATAAGCAGGCACAGGGAGAAATCTCCCCACCCTTCATCCATCAATCACGGCACTTGAGTGAAGTCCTTAAGATATTTCTTGACATTCAGCACCTGGGCAGGTAACACATGCAGGCTGTAAATGAGGAGGGAATCACTGAAGAAACCACTATGGTGTGAGAATTTCCTCTGCCTGATTGTCCAGAATTCTGTCTGTACTTAAAATAAGACCGTAAGCTATGCCCTCACTGCAGTTCAGTTTCTTAGCATTCTCCTTTTTTTTACTTGCCCCAAATTTAAACTTTATAAAGGTAAAGAAAAGAGTGATGCAGCCCTTCCCTGAACCAGAAAAAAAAATCAGATTATTTGGTTTGATTATATGTTTTATTTCCTAGGCAGATACAGAACAGAATATGAGTCCTGAAATATGATTATATATCTGAAGAACAGTTTCATACAATTTTATAAAGTAATGCACAAAATTTTTAAAATGTATCTTTTTTATGTTTGAAATGTAGAAAGTGTAGATTTTGCTTATAAGCCCTACAGTGAATTCTAGATGTTGGCTGTTACTTCCTATATCCAAGCTGCACTAGGGTCAATAGGAAGAAATGATGCTTTTCAAAAAGCAGATGCTGTCAGACTACACCTTTAGTACTGATGAATCTTGTAAAATGGTTATCTGACCTGATGAGTATTCAGATGTGGAAAGTGGTTCTAATTCTAGAAACTTTAATACTGGCTGCTCTTTTTTTTTTTTTTTTTTTTTTTGAAACACATATATATTTTTTTATTGGAGTTCAGTTTGCCAACATATAGCATAACACCCAGTGCTTATCCCATCAAGTGCCCCTCTCAGTGCCCGTCACCCAGTCACTCCCACCCCTGCCCACCTCCCCTTCCACCACCCCTTGTTCGTTTCCCGGAGTTAGGAGTCTCATGTTCTGTTACCCTCTCTGATATTTCCTACTCATTTTTTCTCCTTTCCCCTTTATTCCCTTTCACTATTTTTTATATTCCCCAAATGAATGAGACCATATAATGTTTGTTCTTCTCTGATTGACTTATTTCACTCAGCATAATACCCTCCAGTTCCATCCACGTTGAAGCAAATGGTGGGTATTTTTTGTTTATAATGGCTGAGTAATATTCCATTGTATACATATACCACATACTGGCTGCTCTTTAGCAAATGATCACATCATCATTTAGAATATATTTTTAAGTAGATTATAGAAGATAATAGATTTTCTTCTATAGGTTATAGAAGAAAAAAGCAAAAATGAAAAGATTTTATTATAATAGTATATACTGGTAATATATCATTTTTGCTCTGCTTATGTGATACTTTTTGTCTTCTCACTTATACAAATCTTTTCTAAAAGAATAACATATTTTAGACCATTTTATGAAACTCTGTCCCTGTCACAATTTGTCCTTCAGCATTGTATTTCCAGGGACAACGTATATAATAATATTTTAAAGATAAGCTTATGATATACTAAAGACATGTTTATCTCAGTTTTATCTTATATACATAGAAAACATAAATATGTTGAAAAATCATAAAGTGGGAGAGGCAATTATAGTTCCTCATAAGTAGTAATTTTACTTGATTCCCTTTTTTTTAAGGTGGGCTCCATGCCTGATGTGGGGCTTGAACTCACAACCCTGAGATCAAGAGTTGGATGCTCTAACAACTGAGCCAGCTAGGCACCCCTTAATTGCTTTCTAAAGTTATTAAGACTGTGATGAAACATCCTTAGAGAAAGTAGTTAGAATGTGATGGAAATTTTGGTGAGATCTTGAATCGTGCAATCACAGGACAGAACTTTTCTTCATGATTGACACCCTCCCTTCACCCTTATTAGACCCCATTTTGGCTCTTTCCTGCCAGAAAGTGATTCTCCCACATATTAGAGCCTGGACATACCTCTGAGCTATAGTTCAAAGTCTACCAAATATTTCTGTTGAGATATTACATTGTAGTTGTTATACAACTATCATTTGTGCTATCAGAGCAAGACTGTTCGGAACCAGAACAGAGTTTCCCAGGTCCTGGAAATTTATTTTGCTAAAACTTGGAACTCATTCTGATATCCTTTTTTTAAGAATATAGCACATCTTGTGTTAAAGCATCATTTATTAAGATACCTGAACTTATTTTCCTATAATGCATGTAGATGAGGAACATATTCATGGTTATAGAAATATTACCTTTAATTCTCAAGTGCCTAGAGTCAAGAAAATCAGGATTCTAGTCTTTTCTCACACTCAAAATCTGTGACCAAATTTTTCAACTCTGGAAAGTACTTTAATCAACTAGAAAATTTGATAGTTGGAGTAGAAGGTCATCAGGGATTCTTCCCGAGTCCAATAGTACATCTGTAGACACATTGCCTAAATATGAAGATAGACAAACTTATTTTTGACTTTCTCTCCTTCACTTTACTATGTAAAAATGAAAATATGACAAATAATCATGTTATAATATTTCATTATGAAAGTACATTATAAAACCAAATAATAATTATTTTTTTCAACAAATAATACTTATTATATCTCTGACAAAAGATTAATAAAGAATGCTTGTGCATTGAAATCATCTTAATTGACTCAAGTAAAAAGGCAACATTTCCAGGTATTTAAATAGTAAAATTATGTGATATTAGCATGTTTCAAAAATTCAGGAAAAATTTGTTTATAACTCTATGAAATATTGGAAAACTTAGTTGAGAATGACAAAGTTTTCATATAGAGTACCCTGAATTAGCTAATATTTTAGGCTTATGTTGTTACTTTTCTTTAAATCCTTACATAGCAATTAAAGTCAAGCAATGGCTGGATAGTAAATAGAAGACCATATTTCAAATCCTTTCAGTGAACTAATAAAAAATTTATGCTGTTTTATAATACAGTATGAGCTGATGCAGAATTACCCAGGATTGGCAGGAGAAGGCTATTCTTAGTACAAAGAAGCTGTGTTTATTCAGTAAAAATTGTCATTACAAATACAAGTTGAATTTGACCAAATTTATAATATCAAAAGTATATTTTATTAATCTTTTAAGGTGAGAAGGAATTACAAAATGCTGCAGTGTTAGACTTCTCATGTAAGAAGCAATTGGCTATTGATTTCTCAATTGGTATGTTTAGAGAAAATGTTGGAACATATTAGGAAAAAAAAGCTAAACAACATAATAATTATGTCAACTAATATAATTTCAGTTTGATCTGCGCAGGGGAAAATATAAAATAAAATTGTCAAAGTTGTAAACACTCTTACATTTTTATTGGTATATTTTGACTACTTATATTTTATCCATTTGGAAGGGTCTTCAAGTTATATGTCATGGACTATTTATGATAAATATCTCCTTATATGACTATATTTTATAGAAGCTAAATGACCATAGAATCCCCTGATTAATGTATTAGATATGGTATTATTTTTATCTTTAATGAAATATTTATTCATATAAAATGTTAGCTATTAAGATAGTAAATAAATATGAAGAATTATTGAGATATCAAGTTATAGTTTAGGAATGGTTTTTTAAACTATTGTTTTATTGACATAATTCATTATTTATATGTTGAATGAAAATATATAAAAAGATAAGGATCAGAAAAAAACACCACACAAATTCATGATTTTAGTACTTTATTTTTTTTAATAATAAATTTATTTTTTATTGGTGTTCAATTTGCCAACATACAGAATAACACCCAGTGCTCATCCCATCAAGTGCCCCCCTCAGTACCCGCCACCCAGTCAACCCACCCCCCGCCCTCCTCCCCTTCCACCACCCCTAGTTCGTTTCCCAGAGTTAGGAGTCTCTCATGTTCTGTCTCCCTTTCTGATATTTCCCACCCATTTCTTCTGATTTTAGTACTTTAACAATCAAGTCATATTCATTAAAAATGTATTTGCTTTAAGAATTTGAAACATCCTTTTAATCCCTTTATTAATCCTTTAGGATTAAATTATATAATATACATAAACATCTCACATGACCATACACTACTGAAAATTGCTAACATTTTAAAAATGAGTTACATCAATTGGATAAGATGTTTTGTGTGTGGAAATGACAGGAACTTTTACCTGATTTACCTGATTTTACCTTTGGGCTGGCCTATTTTTTCAAAACTGGTGGCTTAGAATGGTGCTATAATTTTCTTCTCATATCAGCATTTAAAGAATAAATAAATTCCCTATTCTTATAGGGTATTATCTTTGGGAATAAAATATAATTAGGTCTCCTTTCATGACATGAATAATACAAGTAAAGGAAAAATATGTAGAGTACTTTCTCTCCCATCCTTGGGTCAGTGTATACTGCACATTAATGTTTAATGGCTTCTTTTTTTACTTAGTTCAGTTTTATTGCTCATGAAATGAGTGAGTGATTGCAGGAACTAGAGCCAGGCAAGCTTTCCCATACACCTCTGCCAGTGCACTGACCTGCAACACCCCGGTACTTCATTCCTTGGCCTCTGCTAAGTGGAGCCTGCCAGCCATTTTAAATGTGCCAAACTGCATAGTGGTTTTGTGATGTGAAAAACATCCATTAAGTTATAGTTTGAGTACACACCACTTCATATTACTTGTAAACAAATCCAGCCCTCTCAACTTCAGCCTTGAGAGTAGTATACTTAAAAAAAATTTTTTAAGCAGATAAATATAACAGCTTAACAAGCATATGTGGAACATCTTACAAGATTTAACATTCAGGGGTTAATTGAATTGAATTTTATTTTTTTACTATAATGCAACTGAATTAAGTCTATGTCTTTTGCCTCAATGTAAGTTCAAAGCATGAGACAATTGGAG
This sequence comes from Vulpes vulpes, assembly GCF_048418805.1. Lineage (NCBI taxonomy): Eukaryota > Metazoa > Chordata > Mammalia > Carnivora > Canidae > Vulpes > Vulpes vulpes. Next base: position 43,367,421 of record NC_132791.1, read on the forward strand.
GTAAGGACTTGCTTATACTTGACATTAGTTTTTTGCCTCCACTACCCTCTACACCCACAAAGGCTTGTGACAAAAGGACTGTCCTCAGACAAAAAAAAAAAAAAGCCAATAAATAAAAATCAACTCTGGACATTATTAAAAGCACCCCCTCATCCTCATTCTCTCTTTTTTTTTTCCTTGAATAACATTGGTATTTTCTTTCTACATCCAAAGAATAAGGAAATTAAAGAAGTGGGTGTCATTTAGTTAAAACACACTGCATGTATATTTAGGACAAAGCCATTCAAATTTATCCATAAAGAAACACCTCAAAAAATAGAAAAAATTATTATGTTTTTAAAGAATTTAGGACCAGCCATGGAAGCTATTGGCCAAGTTAATATTCCAGAGTTGTTTTGAGGCTTAAAAATAGTCATAACCCTTTGTAAACTATTAATCTAGGTAAAAAAATAAAGTGAATATTTACTAATGGATGAGAAGAATCAAGAAACAGTGATCTATTTGTAGAAGTATTGATAAAAAGTATAAAACTAGAACTTATCAAAGTATGCATAGGAAAAGGGATAATAAAAGATAACTTAACATTCCCCTCCCCCCTCCATACAAGATTCAGATTAATGACCAGTGTTTTTGCAGGTACATTCAAACTAATTGAGCAGTTAACAGATTTTGGGAGTGATAACCCAGAAATACTGACTTTACATTGAACACAATTTAAGAAATATGTTATTTTCACTTAGTTTGCTAAACTACACTGAATTAGTATGTGTGAACATGAAGAAGAGTTCTGGAGAGGGAGAAAAGTAATTGTTGCTTAATTGACATACAATGATGAAGGCCGTTGTTGAAGAGACTCCACAGAGACCAGATACACTCTTCATGCAAAATTTGGTTAAATGTCAAGACTGATGATGCAACACACACTCCAAAAAGTGATGAAAACCATTATGACTCATATAATGAGGCTTTTTGGAAAAAGTAGGGCGGGATCCAAGGCAGGTCTGAAAATGGCTTGAGAGAGTGAGGGACAGGATGGCTGCCAAAGGATTTTATTGTGGTTAGTGGGTGGAACCTAGATAAGGCGAACTGTGTGCATATAGGCCAGGGTTTTTGCACAGTTCTAACTTCAGACTGGCACCAAAGAAAGAAGCATCCAAGCTTCCTTATCAGCTTATCCATATGCTGGGCATAAGGGAAAAGAATGGTGGGATTTGAAGCTATTTTCATGTTTGAGCTAAGAGCATTTACTTTATTACAAAGGAAAGCAATAGTGATAAATTCAAATGATGATTTCCCTTGACGGGATTGTTTCTCATTCCACTTTTAGAAATATACAAGATCAGGATGGAGTTCAGGAAGGTAAGTTTTCAATGTTCAGAAATAGTTTCATTACTGTAGAAGGAAATGACACTTTTGATCTAGAGAACAGCCAACACCAAAACCTTACTCCATGGAGAATTGCCTGCAGGCATAGCTGGTGCCCCAGGGAATGACCATCATGGAGCTGGGGGAAATGCAAAAGATGGGAACAATGATGGTAATAAATGACTTCTGTCCTAGGTGCTAAACAACCTAGGAATAATAGTTCATTTTATTCCTCAAGTTAGCTGATGAAATAGATCCTTTTTATAGATGAACAAATTAAGATCCAGAGAGTAACAGCAGGGCAGTGAATCAAAGAGCCAAGATTTGAACTTGTATTTCTTAGTCAGATTCTGAACTCTTAGTTATTTCAAAAACAGTTATGTAGTTTCTACATATAAACTACAAAAAGTGTAGCTTAACATTTGAAAGCATACATTACTTATTACTGTCTCAGTAACTCTTATGAAAATTTACTACTTAAAATTTGCTCTTTTTTCTATGTTTATATCATAATTTCATTGAAAAGATGGGGATAGGAAATGGTATTTCTTTGTTATTAGGAACAGATCAAAAGATCATTCCTAAAAAGGAATGGCCATAATTGGGGTTTGCATGACTTGCCATTTCTATTCTGAATCACAGCCTGTTGTATCATTATTATTAAGGAATAAAATTCAGGTGGATAAATGTGAAGATCTATTTGGCGTAATCAACAAATCTTGAATTGGATAGCATCCGATCTGGCAAGTAGAAGGAGCTGGGAAAAACTATATAAAATGGAAGACTTTTAGATGCAGAAAAGAGGCAAGACAAAGGATAAGTGTATTGTTTTGGGCTAGGTCCCCTATTTTTGAGTAAAAGTGGGTATCTATCCAGCATATTACACTACTAATAGCACCAGGTAATTCCAGATTGACAGGTTAAAGGTCATATTTCTGGGAGAAACTGAAACTGTAGTTAGGTTAGGTGTTAAGTCTTGGTTTGTGGATGTGGGGCTTAGCACAAGTGACTCTATTAGTACCTACTGTTTCTTTCTTTCTCTTTTTAAGACTATCTTATTCTAAAGTTTTGAATGGTTTATCACTACCAATAGAGTTGTGTAAATTTGTATCTCTCTAATTCACATAATAATTCTATTTTCAGAAAGGAAATAAATAAATCACTCAAATTATTAAGTATTACTTTATTGGAAGTTTTATATCAAAAAACTTAAACTTCTGAGAAAATGAGGTAGTGGAAGCTTATTTAATATTGTCTACTGAGTGTGCATGGGGATTCAAAATATTAATTATTCCTTAGTAAATACTATTCAGTTTTAAGATCCATATCCTCAACACATAATTAAAATGTTAAGCATTTAAAGAAAAATCATATCTGAAATATTGTACGTGATTCAGATTAGATCCTAAAAGAACAGGATTAATAATAGAAATAGAAATAGAAATAATAGAAATAAATAAATATATTTAGTAAATATATGCTATATACAGAGCACTTCACCAAACGCAGGAAAGGCCAGAGGGGAAAATCATAGTCCTTATCAGCAGAATTTATAATATATTCAAGAAATCAATCATATAGAACTGGCATGGGGATAGTCACAAAGGAATTACATAAAATAAAGATTATATTTTCAAATATGGTAAAATTGTGTTCAGAGAAGGATGGATTAAACAAGGAAAGCTTCCTGAAAATAACTAACTTTGATCTAAACCTGAAGAAAGTGAGTGGTCACAGATTCCTAGAGAATAATGAGAGTAAAATAATATGAATAGTATCACTTGAAATAAACAGAAAATATTTGTCCCTCAGCATCTCCCTCTTAAAGAAACCTTGAGATCAAGATAGCTTTTTCTCACTACCCTGTCCACAATAGTAGGCTTTTGATTAAGGATAGGCCAATCAGGTTGCTCCATTTATCTGACCACAGTGATTGGTTAAGGATGGGCACTGTGATTCAGACTTGGTCAGTCAGAAGTTTAAAATTATACAAGTTCTGTCTGACTTCAAAGAAAATGGTTTTATATTCTATACCATGTGTTCTCAATTTTTTAAAGATATTATTTATTCATGAGAGACACAGAGAGAGACATAGAGACACAGGCAGAGAGAGAAGCAGGCTCCATGCAGGGAGCCTGATGTAGGACTCGATTCCGGGACCCCAGGATCATGCCCTGAGCCAAAGGCAGATGCTCAACTGCTAAGCCATCCAGGCATCCCAACAAATGTTCTCAAATTTTAATCTGGAAGGCTTTTTAAAATATAGCTTTCTGGGTACCACTTTCAGAATTTCTTATTCAGTAGGTTTGGGTTGGATCCTGAGAATATGAATTCCTAACATATTTCCAGATAACATCAAAGAAGCTGATCTGGCTACCACTTCTGGTGACCACACTATTCTACACAAGACTATAGAGTAGTAATGAAGAGCATAATATGCTGTTGGGTTTAGACATGTAGGATCTAGTTAAAAGGAAACATCTAAGAGGTCTTAAAATACATTTAGGATACTATAATTATAAATGTGGATATAAACTCGATAAATAAAGGATTTGTTCACTGAAGGAGAAAACAGAGATACTTTAATAAATGTTGGAGGAGAAAGATGTAAAGACAACATAAAAGGTTAATGGATAGGAAAAAGAACAGATCATGTGTTGACAGCCAGAGACATAAAAATTGGAAAAAAAGAACATTGAAACAGAGACTAAAAGTTATTTGAGTTTCATTTTTGACAATTTTTAGTTTAGAATAATATATAATATTTTTATATAGCCATTTATTTTCCAGCCAATTATGATTTACATACTTGATGTCATATTATAAAAATAAATACAACAATGCAAATTAACAGCAGAAAAACAAGTTCAAGAACAAAAATAGGAAACAAACAGCAGGTGATGTTAAAATCCTTAACAAAATTTGGAATTAGAGCTGACATTAAGAAGACTGAGTTGTGAGAGATATCATGTCAGCTTAAGAATAAACTGTTTTAGGGGCACCTGTTTGGCTTACATGGTTAAGTATCTGCCTTGGGCTCAGGTCGTGATCTCCAGGTCCTTGGATGGAGCCCCACATCAGCCTCCCAGCTCAGGGGGAGTCTGCTTCTCCCTCTTCCCTCTGCCTCTCCCTCCATATATGCCCCCTTCCCTGCCTATGTCTTTCTTTCTCTCTCTCAAATGAATAAATTTAAAAAATATTTTTAAAAATGTGCTGTTTAAACCACATGACCCAATGGTAAGTATAATCTGATTTTTTTTAATGCATCTTTATTTGGTGACAATAGTCTTATTTTCCTGTTTAGAAGGCTTTCACTCTCAAATGGAACTGATGCTGTCCATCTTACAAGAGTCTATTCCAGGGCTGGATGAGAAATGTCCAACTCAATTATGAGATGGTTTAAGATACCCAAAAGCAAAAGAAGCTTTTGGAATACCTCACTGGTTACCATTCCAGTTGCTGGTTTACGTGAAACTCTAATAGCTGAAAATAAAGCAGTGCCACTTACTAATTAGATTTTTAAAAATTAGTTGAATCATTAAATAGGGCATGTTTGGATGGTAACATTCAAACCTCAGATAGAAGAAGGGAGGTTTTGAGGTATTAACTCCACATTTAAAGAGGCAGCTGTCTTTTTGCTTTTGTTTTCTATTCCCTGGCATGTACCGCAAGCCCATATTATGCAAGCAACACATTCTGCTTGAGCAGGAAGAGACTGTTTCCCAGTATGGAGTGTACATTCTTTATATCAGCACTGGACAGCTCTAGAAAAACAGCTAGAAAACACACTGATTGAGCTTTCTCCATTTGTATCACTTTTATAAGATGCTGTCTGAATAATTAGATCAAAATGCTAGTAGGATAGAGAAGTTTCTTAAGTTTTGTTTTTTAATTATTCTCAAATTGCACATACATAGTAAAATAATAAAGATTACACATTAGTTTAGCTTTTGATTTAAGATAAGTTACATTCCCATGAGTGAGAAACAACAGTTATAGAACATAGGAAACCCTGAAATGATAAGAAGAAGGGGAAAAGGCAGGACATAGAAGAAACCAATTAAGTTCTGTGACTTGCAGGAGAATTTCTCAATGCTGTTACTTTTTAAATGTTCAATATCTGTATAGCAGATGATGTTAAACCTACATTTTTGTGTCTTCCTATCTCAGTGCTTCAATAATTTCCCTGTGTATATAAAACAATAATAGAAAGGATTTGCCTGGACTCACCCCTGTAGAATTATGATTATATGGATTAGGGCTTGGCCCAGGAATCTTGACTTCAATCTAGCACCATAACATGCCACTCACAAGTGTTGTAGGAGAATTTCTTACACTGTCTGAGAAGCTCTGTTACATTCTCAATACTGTTATTATTCCCAGAAATCTTTGTATTTGATTTTTGAAGCCAAAAAAACAACTGTTTGAGTGCTAAGACAAACACACCTGTGTGAAACTTATGTCAGCTTCCTCACTGTGTGACAGTACAGGCCATAAAAATGTAAAAGGGTGTCTTGGGATAGATTACACCGTATGCTTGAATTTACCTACAACACAGAGAGTTGCTGACATTATGCTAGTTATCAGTTTTCCACATGTGCTCTGTAGTGTCTTAAAGACCGAGAGGAGCTACTGTTTTACACTGAAATTTTATATGTAATGAAGAAAATCAAGTTTATTATTTTTATTTAATGATTACCATCATGGCATCCCTATAAATATTCCTGTAGTATAACTTAAAAAAAAAGCAAGGCTATAAAAATCTTTCCCATGGTGGTTTGATCATTCCATTTTATGGAAAACAAGGCACATAATTCTATTCCATTAGCAGAGTTTATCCTTGATACTTTTTCTTTTTTAAAGAAGTTGGCATGCAGCAGACACACCAGATCTCAAATAAATGGCATTGAAATAGCTTACAGCGGTAAGCAGATGTAAATTTTCTAATGAATTAGCCCCAAGTCATAAAATATTTAGTTTGTTTAAGGGAGAGAGTAAGTGGTTAAAATAGATTTCCTATGGTGAAATTTGAGAATCATCAAGATCAAGCGAACAGAAACAAAATAGCATTTGGATTTTTTTCCTCCATTTTTTACTTGAGGGCCTGACTGAAATCCAGCATTCAACATTAAAGCAGCAATCTGCTGCAGAGTGGATGAATTTGTGATAAATGGTCCCTTGAGGTTTATAAAACATATTCTCCATAAAACAAGCCACAATATGTTTCTTCACATTAGTCAGTTCCTGACATTCAGGCTGCTGGAGTTCCAGTCCAGTGTTGGTACCTGCCATCCCCAAGCTGTAAACAACTCTTTGTTTATTGCAGCAAAGCTCATACATCCATTTCAAGGTTTTACAGCGATAAAAGGCTGACTGCTTACATAAACTGAAGTGGGCTGCAATGTTGTTATTTTGTTTATTGCTCTTTTACTGCAGTGGTCAAATAGTCCCTTTGAGACCAGATACCAGTTTTCTGCCATCTGCACAGTCAGTGTCAGAAAACTTGTGTTAACTGAATCACTGTGGGAAATATTTATAATGAGAGGACTAATTAAATGAAATGTTGCCTCCCAAAATTGAATAGGAAATGCAGATGATTAATAACAAATATCAAGTAATCTGCCATTTTTTCTTCTTAGCAATTATTAGTATTTGCCTTAGGGACCTTGACCGGCATAAGTCATGTCTGCCTACCTTGCAAGGGTTGATTAAACATAACTTTTGTCCTTTTGTTTTAAGGTTTTGTGTTTCCACTTCTGAAATTCATATTTCAATGTCTCTGGACAACTTCAACCACATATTTAGGTTTGTGGGCTATAAATACCTCCCTGGAAAGCTCATATATTAAATTACTTGTTTTTGTCTCTAAGTATGTTGTCTGAATCAGCAAGTTCAAAAACAAAATCATAACTTCAAGAACTTCAAGCAAACAGTAAAATTTGGTCATGTAAATGAAAATCATGAAAGCTCATAATGAGTGGAGGTAATCTGTTTTCTTCCAAACAATATCATTACATTTTAATTTGAAATGATAGAGGGTTTTCTCTAATAAAAGTCTAAGTATCCCATATTTTAAATATTGAACTCTATAGAGGGTGGTTCCAAGGTATGATTTTGAGATCTTTTTAGAACTCTGATATTAAAATTTAAGATATGTACCTCAATAAGGAAAGAGTATTGCCTTCTCCAAATCTTACAGAATTTATATAAGCCTTGAACAATTTGATAACAGTAAGGGTTTACTTCAATAAAATATGTTGTAGAAGATTTTGAGGTTTTAAACTTTCAACAGAATTGGTTTTGAATAAAAATAAATTGCACTTTGTATTTAGAAGTGAGAGCAAAGTATATTTTATATTTATTATTAAAATGTTCACTTAGAGGGATGCCTGGGTGGCTCAGCAGTTGAGCCTCTGCATTTGGCTTAGGGTGTGATCCCAGGGTCCTGGGATAGAGTCTCGCATCAGGCTCCCTGCGAAGAGCCTGCTTCTCCCTCTGCCTATGTCTCTGCCTCTCTCTGTCTCTCATGAATAAATAAATGAAATCTTAAAAAAAAATAAAATAAAATGTTCACTTAGAAAAACATTTAAGCACAAACAAGTTCTAATTGAACAATTTTAGTGAAAAAAAGACTTTCTACTGAAAAATCATGAAATTACTTTGTTATGCAATCTGAAATACTTATAACAGTGTCTTCAAGAGAAGGGAGGAAACTAGTATTCAGATGAAATTATGTTTAAAATATGGCTTTGAAAACATAGATAATAATGCAAATATTTTTATTTTATGTTACATTAATACTCATTTATAAGTTCTAAGAAAAAGCTTTTAATCTCCCAATATTTATATAGCGAATGCAGGGCAGCTGGAAGGGTTAGTGTGCATCATTTTCTGATATATATAATATTGCTTAGAAGTATATGATATGAACTTTATGCATACTTTAATATTTAACACATTACTGATTAAAAAAAACACAACAAAGTGTCCTTCCTATCAAAATAGACTATTTCAATAGAATGGAATTATATCAACAAAGTGAGATCCAGTGCAACATTTGTGTATATACCTACTCCATGAGTATGAATTCTCCCCCAAAAGGATTTTCTCATCTACAAATATAGACACAGTATGAAGATATTTTTCATGTCAGTACATAATGAGTTGCTTAATATATAAATGATATATGGATAGATGGGTAGATTTCTGAAAATTTACATAAGAAGCCATAAATCCACAGGAGCAGGTAAATAAATGAAATCCAGTGCCTATGAGATTTTTAGTTATGAAGCTTTACATTTTGTTCTGAGAGTTCACATAAACAGTAAAAAAAGAAAAATATATGTATTATATAATTCTCGATAATATGATGGAATAAAATATGTTATTTAGGAGAGACTTTTTCGGGTACTTGATTTTTAAAGAAATATAGAGTAGTCTTTAATACAAGAGATTTTATATCCCAAAGTGAATTTGAACAGCGGTCTTTAAAAGGTGCACAAACATGAGGAATACTTTTTAAATCCACTATTAAACAAATTAAATTGCATGCAAAGCAGTATGTCCCATTATTAGTAATGTTACCTGTGATCATTTGATTAGGGTAGCATTTGTCAGATTTCCCCACTGTAAAATTCCATTTTCCACTTTACAATTAGTATAGTTCTGCTATAACATTTCTTTTGAAAACACAAAATTGTTCCTATGTGATTGATAAATCAGAGAACTAATTGAGCATAAAACTGTGTTTGTCTATGTGTGATTTTGTTCTGAAGAGGACATTATGTGAACACAGAAAATATCACCCAGTTGGACCAAGCCCTCTAGGAATACACAAAATACACATATGCACACCCCTCAAACATATGCCTACTACCTCAGTTTGCCATGTGAGGCATGGGACAAACCTATCCACATTTGATGTTACAACTTCTTACCCAATTTCAGATAAACTTTCTTCCACCACTTCACAATCACTTACAAGCTGCAGTTCATCCAACACGAACTAGAAGAAAATTTCAAGTCTTTCTCAAGGTAAAATGTCATATTTACTGTAATGTTATCTATATTTAATATATGTGCTTAATATGCTACCATTTTTGTTCTTATATTTTTTGTCACTAATTTTATCTTTGTATTTTCCCATAAACCCAATGGTTTTATTTTGCAATTTTGTATGGCATGGTAACTCCTAGGAACACATTCCATAATAGTAGAACTGGTAACTATAATCTGTTGTAGATGCTTTAAGGCTATGTAAAAATCCTATTTTCTATCAAGATTTCACCATTGATTTTAACATCCATTGGTGATTATTAGCTGGTAATAGGAGGCAGTTTTCTTTTTTCTTTTTTCTTTTCTTTTCTTTTTTCTTTTCTTTTCTTTTCTTTTCTTTTCTTTTCTTTTCTTTTCTTTTCTTTCTTTTCTTTTCTTTCTTTTCTTTTCATTTCTTGAACAAGTGTTAAAGTTTAATTATGGAAGCATCATTTGATGTTTTTGAAATATTATGAGGAACAAGTAATTATTATAAAATAGTTAAAGACAGTTACTGTGAGTTCTCAGCTGCCTTCAGGAGAAGTCACAATTATACAAGCAAAATATATGCCAATATTATTTAGTTCCTAAAATTGGGGTAAACTGTATGCCAACTTATTTTTATGTACATGTCAATTAGGTGACCAAGTAATTGATTCAACCTTCTGCTTAAATAGCATTGTCAGTATGTGCTGGCCATTGAGAGAGGCTCTGAGGTAACAAATTATATAAATTTTATATTTTATATATATTTTAGGAGAATATATACCTATAAAATATATATAAATTTTTTTTTCTTTTTATCATATGTTGACATTGTTGTGCTGGCAACAGATGTTACAATATATCATAGTAAGTTCTATAACAGACACAGCCCCACATTCATAATAGTAGCTAGCAATATAACATTGATTATGTCAGGTAGTGTTTAAGGCACTTACAGGTTTGATCTCAGTTGATCCTCTTAGTTGACTCTAAGAGTCAGGTTGACTGATAGGGAAGATGGAACCCAAAGAGCTTGAATAATTTGTGATGGTTACACAGCAGGTGAATGGTAAAACTGGGAATCAGACCCAGAAAGTCTGGCTGCACAGTCCATGTTCTTTCTATGGCCTCAAAATGAGGAAAGAGAAAAAGCAAGAAAGAAACATTTTGTCCGGCAGGGTGAGGGGTGCGGTGTTTAAAGTAGGATTCACTGCATGGATTTTTTTCAGATCACTCTCCTCATGGGACTTTCACTCTAGTGTGTGTGTATGTTGTAGCATGTGCCTGTAGGAGTTCTGGTCAATGTTTTGAAGAGAAGGTTGTTGAATAAACTGTAATTTGGGGTCACAATTAGTTTTAAGTTTTCCTTATCTTTTCCCTAATTATTATGGATAATTTAAGATATGGTATATAATAAAAACAAGATAACTATAATCAATGTTAAGTCACTCAGGAACTGCATAATTCTCTGTCTCATAATGCTGTAAATATTGAATATCCAAATGTTATCTGGAGCCAGGCAGAATGAATCATGTGCATAAGTAATTTGTGTTAAATAAATTCCTATCCCCTGATATAATGAATCTACATTTTACATGAACTTTAAAAAGCAAATCATTGTAGTTAGTGTTAATAAAATTGTCAGTGTGAATCTTCTTATTTTGATTATATTTATAGGTCCTTAAACTTGATTGAATTTTAGGGAAAATTCTTGAATTAACCTCCTGTTGTTTCATTTTCCAATGGCTTAAATATCCACTGCATCTATCTTTTAAAATTATTATAAATTTACTAGTCCGGATGCTTGTTTAATTATATGACAATATACAAGCCATTTATGAATTTTATTTCCAGTTATGTTTTTCTCTGGCCCACTTAACTGCATATGGAATTAGCTTATGTTCCCATACTTAATTTCTGTTTATTAATGGATGCATCATCTTCATATAATAGTTTATGTGTTTTGAAAATAGACTTGCCAGATATGTCACTATTTATTGTTGCCTAATGTCTTGTCTCTAGCTGTTTTAGGATTTTGTTCTTTTTGGTATCAGTAGTACATCATGTCATTAATCCTCATGCCTCTTTATTAGGAAGCATGAGCTAACTTTGGAGCAAATTTACCTGACTTCAAGATAGAAGAAGTGGCACAGCCTGGAATCAGTTGCGTTGTTTATTCTTAGTTTCTATCTGTCTACACCATAGCCTGGTGCTAAGTAACACCTTTCTCAATTGCATGTATCCTTCCTCTAATTTATTATTCCACAGTTTGTGAGAGCTATGTTAAGTAAATCAGGTTGCTTTGCAGTTGTGCATTATATTAAGTCTTTTCTTGAAGTAGGCTAAGAGAAACAAAAATAATACTAGAACTGAGAACCTAGTTAAAGCATGGATTTCCTGACCCAAGATCCTAACTTGTTGCTGACCTGCAATTAAAATGAGCACATGGGGATGCCTGGGTGGCTCAGTGGTTGAGCATCTGCCTTTGGCTCAGATTTTGATCCCGGGGTCCTGGGGTCGAGTCCCACATCAGGCTGCCCACAGAGAGCCTGCTTCTCCCTCTGCCTTTGTCTCTGCCTCTGTGTCTCTCACTAATAAATAAATAAAATCTAAAAAAATAAAATAAAATGAGCACAAGAAACTTTTTGTGAGAGACATATAACCTGCTTGTTTTGGCATTCCCCTCTCTAGGGTTTGCTTGGTGACTCTATCATTGAAGATTTATATAACCAGAAGCACTTCCTCCTCTATTGCAGTGCTATATCTGTAAGGAGTCTCAATCCCCATTGCTAATAAATAAGCAAGGGGAAGAAATTGCCTTAAAATTTGAGACACTCTTTTATATAGAGAATATCAAGTTAATCAAGTTAAAGAACAGGGGTCAGGGATTGTGTAGGCAGCTTGGAAAGCCCCAGAATAATGAGAAATTAAGAGATTGGGTATAAAAGATTTCTGGTGTGAAAACCCAAGAAGAAAGTTGGATTGTACCCTTTGACCGCACCTCCCCCAGAATTCCCAAATAAATGTTTAAATTATGTGCATTCTTGTACTTATTTAAATAGTTTGAAATCTGTCATTCTCATAAGGTGAAGAAGTACTGGCAATGAATGTAATTTTCAACATTTATAAAATGTTCATTAAAGAATAATTATATTTCTATTTAAATATATCCAATGATATAGTCATGCTCTATCAATATGATACAGTGATTTATCTTCAAAATATGTGCCCAAGCTATACATAATTTTCTGCTTTAATATGTATTTCCTTTTACTTCCTAACATAACTTTATCTCAGTTAAATATGATATTTTATTCTTTGAAGTCTTAGTTATCATTGACCTGGAGACTAGTGTCCCTTTATTTCCCCTCCCAGGTCTTGTATTTTAGAAGAATATTTTCCAAAGGAACATTCTGTGAAATGAGGATGTTCTAATGTGCACTGGCCAGTACAGTAACCACTAACCACATGTCTAGTGAGCAAGTGAAATGGAATTTTTAAAATTTATTTATTTATTTGAGAGAGATAGAAAGAGCACGAGTGAGGGGGAAAGGCAGAGGGAATGGGAGAAGCAGACTTCCTGCTGAGCAGGGAGCCCAATGCAGGGATAGATCCCAGGACCCTGAGATTATGACCTGAGCTGAAGGCAGACGCTTAACTGACTGAGCCACCCAGACACCCAGAGGAATAACATTTTTAACCTTATTTAATTTTAATTAGTTAAAACCTGAAGGGCCACATGAAGTTACAGGCTCCTTTATTGAACACCATAATCTTAAGCCAGTGCTCTCAGTTTAGGATGATTGAAAGATGGGCTTTATTTTTTGTAAAATGGAAGAAGAATGATTGTAAAACTAGAGGCAGAGGAGAGAAGCAGGTGATGACTCTATGGTAGGTGAATTCCCCAGTATAGCATTTTTGTCTGGCGGGGGAGTTGAAACAAGGAAAATCCTCGTGGACTCCCCGCTACTGACTTCTGAAAATCTCAGCCTCCACCTTTGGGGAAAATGTTTTATCCATAATTTTGTGTTATGATTTCTAGGATGAGGTTTGTTTCCTTAAGTATCTTCAGTGAGACCATAGTCTGCCTAAGGCAAGAAGGAAATAACATCAAACTAGGACTATATTACTAAAAAGCTATAAACCAGTTATAGACTTTTAGGTTATGACATGAAATCCTGCACATTATTAGTGGGTTAATATCACATGGACAGTGGTCTGTACCTAGTATGCAATAACTAGATGGCTCAGTGTAGAAGAAGTATTCTGAAAAAGACTAGGATTCTAAAACTAACCAGGAAAATTTTCTTTGGAATTCTTTGCAATGTGGCACAGGTTAAACCAACAGCTATCATAGAAGCTATTCAGATATTTTTAATGATATTATTACAGGCCTTCTTTTGAAATTTGTGAAGAGAAATATTAAGGATCTTTAGCAATTAAATATTTTATGTGGTTTGAAAATATATAGTTAGAATGCTGGGGGATTAAGTAATGTTTTCGATATATATGCTGCCTTTGTTCTTTTGAAAGAGAGGTCTATTAAAAATAATGCCTCTTCTTTCTCACCATATCCTTTGAATGAAAGTAAAGATTACCACCATGGAAACAGAAGCATTTGCCTGTAGAAAAGAAACTTAGGATATAAATTCTAGTATTCTAATCTATCTGATCATGTGCCTACCAATAATACATTATACTTACTTGCTTATTTTACTGTAATATCATAGTTTGTCTTTCTAGTTTACCTCTCTAATTTTTAGTTCATCTACAGTTGTAAGATTTAAAAATAGTAATGGAGAAACTTTTAATGCAAAAAGGAAAGGAAAGTAGATAATATTATATCCTGAATTTAATTGAAAATCATTTGTTTAGTAGTTGTCCTGGATTTGGATTATTATTTCTCAAAATGACACTACAGGATATGAGGGCATAGAAAAATACCTTTTTAAGAAATTATTTAGTTTTTTTTATTTTAATAGAAAAATAAATGACTTCCTCAAAATATATTGAACTCAAATGCTAAAGAGAACATGTGCCCTCAAAGGTAACACACACCTGTTCAAAAAATGTATTTCTTCAAATTATTTTGGACAAAATCAGATATTGGCTTCATGGAGGATCTGGGTTGTTAATAAAACGTTTTGATTTGATATATTATGGTATTAGGAAAGATTCATTTTTTTAATTTTTTAAGTTTAGATACATAGATGTAGTATGTATTCAGATGCAATTTCCTAAATTTAAATTAAATAATAATAACTGATTTTATTATACTCTGAACTACACATCAGACTATAAGCATTTAGATTCACTGCATGTTATGAGATAAATTTTATTATTGGTGTCATTTTGTGGGTGAGGACAGAGAAGCTTACTGAAAAAGCACTTATCTATGTTCATAGAAGTAGTAAGAGGTATAGCCAGGTCTCAAACCCAAGGGTCCAGGCTCCCAAATCCAGGAAGCTAATCTACAACTTCCCTGAATTTAAGAACCAAGTTAAGTGCAATTATATGTTAAGCCTCAGCTGTGATGTTCTTCATATTTTTGATAAGACCATTAGAAATGTATTTAGTGATAAGACTAATATTTTTAAATAATACTTTAAACTTATTTCACAGAAGATGGAGATAATTAATAAGCATAGAAAAAGAATACTCATAGTATGAAACTTGATAGTTACCATTAATTGAAAAAATTGTTCAGTATTGCATAAAAATGTTCACCACATCATTTTCATAAATAAATACATTTGACAGTTATATTTAAGTTTGATAAAGGCAATACTTCTTGCCTGTTTTGTTCATTAATATATGCCAGATTCCTAGAAGAGGGTATGCTGCACAGCAGGCATTCGGTAATATTTCTGAATAAATGAATAATTAGTCTTTCCATATATGAGGGCATTTTAATAAATTTTTATTAATCCCAGGCAGACATGTGTGTAATAATTTTGTTATACAAACAATATGTAAGATAAATAAATAGAATTTGAAACCAGTAGAAATATACTTGAAAAAAAGTGAAAAAAGAATTTGTACTTTATAGTTTTTATTCACAGAAAAAGTTCACAACAGAATCCAGTTTAGAGTGGATGTTGTTATATGAGTATTTGTCTTGAAGACAAGATATGTTACAAAATACTACAAGCATCATTCCAGGTCTTCCACATTTGTACTGCCCTTTCAAACAAATGTAAATGTGGTAGGTATGGGTATGACATCTGCTCCCAAGTTCCTAGTTGCTTCAGGGCATTCTATGCTCTGAACTTTGTCCCCTGCTAAATTCTATGTTGAAACCCTAAACCAAGTGTGACTATATTTGCATATAGGATTGGTAGGAGGTCTTTATGGTTAAATGAAGTCATAGGAGTGAGATCCTAACCTGATAAATTTAGTGGCCACATAAAAAGAAAGGAGAAGATTTCTTTCTCTCTTTCTCTCCACCTGTACACACCAAAGAAGGAGGTCACAGTGAGAAGGTAGTGGTCTGCAAGTCAGGAAAGGAGTCCTTACCAGAAACTCATTATGCTGGTACTGTGATCTTGGACTTCCAGCCTTCAGAACTGCAAGGACAAAATTTCTATAGCTTAAGCCACCCAGCCTGTAGCATTTTGTTGTAATCTACTGAGAGAACATATTACATTTTATTAATTAAATGGCAGAATGTATTGGCATCTATAATGTAGTTACCCTGACTTGAAATAAAAGTTAATAGTATGGTGGTTTGAAAGTATGCAGAGTATAAGGTTAGTCTTTTGTATCAGTTGAAACCTGATTTGTGACCCAATATGTGATCTATTCTAGAGAATATTCCATGTGCACTTGAGAGAATATGTATTCTGTTGCTTTATGATGAAATATTCTCAAATCTGTGAAGTCCATCTGGTCCAGTTTATTATTCAAAGCGCTTTTTTCCTTGTTGATCTTCTGCTTAGATTATCTGTCCATCACTGTGAGTAGGGTGTTAAAGTCCTCTACTATTATTATATTACTATCAATGTGTTTCTTTAATTTTTTATTAATTGGTTTATATATTTTACTACTCTCATGTTAGGGGCATGAATATTTACAGTTGTTAAATCTTGTTGAATAGACCCTTTCATTCTGATATAGTGTTCTTATTCATCTATTATGATAGTCTTTGGTTTAAAATCTAGTTTATCTGATATAAGGATGGCTATTCTAGCAATCCTCTGATGTCCATTAGCATTATAAATGGTTCTCCACCCCCTAACTTTCACTCTGGAGGTGTCTTTGGGTCCAAAATGAGTCTCTTGTTAGATAGCATACCGATGAAACTTTTTTTTTTTTAATCTTATCTGACACCCTCTATCTTTATTTGGAGCACTTAGTCTATTTACATTCAGAGTAATTTCTGAAAGATATGAAGTTAGTGCCATTGTATTACCTGTAGAGTTGCTCTTTCTGTAGATTGTCTCTCTTCCTTTCTAGGCTTTGCGACTTTTGAGCTCTCTCTTCACTTAAAGGGACCCCTTTAGTATTTCCTGCAGGGCTGTTTTAGTGTTCCCAAATTCCTTTAGTTTTTGTTTGTCCCAAAAACTCTTTATCTCTATTTCTATTCTTTTTTTTTAATAAATTTTTATTTATTTATGATAGTCACACACACACACAGAGAGAGAGAGGCAGAGACACAGGCAGAGGGAGAAGCAGGCTCCATGCACCAGGACCCCGATGTGGGATTCGATCCCGGGTCTTCAGGATTGTGCCCTGGGCCAAAGGCTGGCGCCAAACCACTGCACCACCCAGGGATCCCTCTATTTCTATTCTTATATGTAAACTTATGCATAAGTTTATATATAATTCCTATTTTTGAATGACAGCCTTGCGCCACCCAGGGATCCCTCTATTTCTATTCTTACATGTAAACTTATGCATAAGTTTATATATATTTCTATTTTTGAATGACAGCCTTGCTGTATAAGGTATTCTTGGATGCATATTTTTCCCATTTAGCACATTGAATATATGATGCCAGTCCTTTCTGACCTGCTACTACTAGCCTTCTGTTTCTACTCTTCTGTGTTAAGGCCCTCTTGTCTCAAACTGCTTTGAGGATTTTCTCTTTATCTTTGATATTTGCAAGCTTCACTATTCTATGTCATAGTGTTGACCTATTTTTATTGATTTTGAGGGGGTTCTCTCTGCATCCTGGACTTGAATGTCTGTTTTCTTCCCCAGATTAGGGAAATTCTTAGCTATAATTTGCTCAAATAAACCTTCTGCCCTTCTGTCCTTCTCTCCATCTTCTATGACCAATATTACCCAGGTATTATTTCACTCTATGGATTGGCTGAGTTTTTGAAGTCTCTCCTCATGACCAAGTAGTTGTCTTTTTCTCTTCTTTTCAACTTTCTTTTTTTCCATTATTTTATCTTCTATATCACTGACTCTCTCTTTTGCCTCCTTCATCCTCACTTTTAGTGCCTCCATTTGGAGTTGCATCTGAATAATAACGTTTCTAATTTTGGCCTGACTAGATTTTAGTTCTTTTATTTCTAAACTAAGAGATTCTCTGGTGTCGTCTGTGCTTTTTTCAAGTCTAGCTAGTGTCTTTATGATCATTTAAATTCTAGTTCAGACATCTTACTTATATCCATATTAATTAAATCCCTGGCATTGAATACTACCTTCTGTTCTATCTCTTGGAGTGAATTTCTCTGTCTTGTCACTTTGTCCAGAAAAGAGTAGAAGAAAGAAAGAGAAGGGACAACAATTATAAAAGCAACAATAGAAAAACAAGACAGACCAGAAAAAAAACAAAAACAAAAATAAAACAAAATTTAAAGAAACCAAACAAGAAACAAAACAGAAAATTAGATCCTGGGTGTGTTTTTGTCTGTTTGTTAGGAGAAACTAGATCCCAAAATAGAAAGAAAGAAAGAAAAACATATGTGTGTGGGTATATATATATATATATATATATATATATATATATAATAAGGAAAAGAATTGAAAAAATAAGAAAGCTGAAAAATAACACTGAAAGACTAAAGAATAAACACACACACACACACACACACACACACACACACACAATGCTATATAATCTTTTCCCAAGAGCTGAAACTTTGCAGTTCTCTATGATCAGTAAATTTAGTGCTATCTAGTTGTTCCTGCTGGTCTTCTGCTGGTCTCCTGGGGAGGGGCCTGTTGTGCTGCTTCTCAAGTGTCCTTGCTCTGGTGGAAATGAGCCTCTCTTGCCAGAGGGCTGGACTCTGTAAGCAGCTCCAGATTCCACTATGTGGAGCTGTTTTATTCTCTGAAGGCTTTCATCACTGATGATCTGGATGAAAATGGCAGTGCCATACTCTCTAGCATCAGACCTGAAAGTTCACACCCCCTACTCTTCAGTAAGCCCCCACAGAATAGCAGTCACTCTTATCTCCCTTGTTTCTATCTGAACTGTGTGTTCACCCAGCCTGCTACTAAGCATTTTTATTTCAGTCACGCAACTGAGTTTCAAGACTCCAAATTTTACAGCTCCTGTGGCATGGATCAGCACTGTTCCTCCTGGGGGAGGGAGAAAGTGGGGATATCACCAGGCTTCTGCCTTTTGCTGGACACTTACTAGGAGAATAGTCACATGACTATGGAGCAGTTCACAGTTCATTGAAGCCCAGAGCAGAGCCAGTGTCTAGACCCACTGTCCTCAGCTGGCTTCCCTGCTGTGATGCCTGAGAACTCTACCACACTCGGATACCCCAATTCTTCTTATGACCCTAGCAATCCTGAGACCACACTGTCCCACCTGGGGTTCTGCTGTGCTTTGCCACTTGAGTACATTTAATCCAGGGATGTCCCCCACTATAGCAGATTTCTAAAAGTTCTAATTTTGCACTCTGCTGCTAACAATACTTTGTGGTAGCCTCTTTAAGCCAGTTCCCTCCCCTCTGCTGAATCCACTAGTATATCGCTGGGATTCAAGCCTCCACACTTCCCATCTTCCAAAAAGTGGTGGCTTTTCTATTTGTTGAATTGCAGCATTTCTTTTCTCATATCTCCAATTGATTTCACAGGTGTTCAGAATGATTTGACAACTATCTAGCTGAATTCCAGGGGCCAGATGAACTTAGGATCCCCTATGACCCCACCATCTTAATTCATGCCCCATTCTATTTGTTTATGGGACAGAGAAGTGCACTTGAAAAATACTGGGGGTTATAAAGTATTTTTCTCATACTTTTTTTCACTTGTTTATTTTTTTAATTTTTTAAAAATTATTTATTCATGAGAGACACACAGAGAGAGGCAGAGACACAGGCAGAGAGAGGGAGAAGCAGGCTCCCTATGGAGAACCCAATGTGGGACTCAATCCCAGGACCCTGGAATCATGCCCTAAGACCAGGACCCTGGAATCATGCCCTGAGACAAAGGCAGACGCTCAACCACTGAGCCACCCAGGTGTCCCTCACTTGCTTATATTAACGGGTTAAAGTCTATCTTGCTTGCAGGAGGACAAATGCCTTCATTATGATTGCAGAACATGCCTGAGAAAAGACTGAAGTGGGAGAGTGACTGAGCTCGAAGTGTTACTTGGGACAGCTGATTTGTCATTGGTATCTAATATATCAAGGTGAATGGGAACTACACATGCCTTCAGGTGAATCTGGGCTGGCAGCAAAGGTGTTGATGAAATGAGTCTCTGTATACATTGATGTGTTGTGGTAAATCTTAGTAATTATGTAATTCCTTGGAGAATTTCAGGTATACTATCTTTTGAACATAAGTACCGTAATTTTAATGCCATACAATGTACTATTAAAATGTTGCTGTATATTTCCTAAATGTTGCAACATGTAATACTACAACTCTGATTGTATTTTGAAACCTCAGAGAGATTTTGATGAAGCATGTTCATTAGGCTGCATTAATTATACATGCATCAACCATGAAACAGGTGTTTGGCTGTAAGAAGGGTATTTAATCAAAAAAATTGATCCTAAACTAGTATTTCATATTCAATCCTTATTTATGGGCTCCATCACAGAATAAAATTATGGTTAATTAATAAAATTTATGGTTAAACACTTAGATCCTCTTTTGTTAAATACTGTTTTTAGAAGAAGGCTGGCATATTTTACTATAAAACAATATTTTTATTTACATGTTCTTAAAACTTTTCAATTTATAAATTTTGTTCAATTTCACTGTGCTTAAAATCACCCAAGTTGAAAGTTCTTGAAGTGAAAAACCTAAAAATTGTCCAAAAGAGTCTTGGACATATACAATATAGCTAATAAACCTAAATTAAAACATGATTGTCCAGATTGAGGTTGCATATCTCAGTTGGATACATGTTTATACCCTCACACTTACAAGATTCTCTCACTAAATGAATCCCTTCTTATAGGATTTGGAGTCACTTTTCCTACTAGTCCTTTTAACAGGCACAGAGTTCAAACATTCTGGAATAGGTAAGTAATTAGATATTTTTACATCTCCAGAAAGTTCAAGTGTTTGCAAATTACATCAGCTGGTAACAGGTTAAAAGAAAGAAAACAGCTTTTCTCAGCTTTCGATGTGAAAGGCCCTCTCATAATCTTTGCATAAATTTAGAATTATCATATCTAAGCTCAACTGAGGAAGATGCGTGTGAATGTCCAGAGCCACATAGCTGATGGCTCTTTATTCAGAGTCCCACATTTTACTGCTCAGAGATTTTGGAGATGTTGGCCCTGACAATGATTCAAAAAGAATAATTGCTTCTGGGACCCCTTTGAGTTCCTAAATGGCACTCTTCCTTTAATGTTCACAGCTCATCGAGAAGCAACAGGAGGCACTGGCATTGTAGTAAGTCAGGAAGAGTAATTCTTTAGCTCCTTGAAGCCTTGCATCAGCTGAACATTTCCTTCACATCTGAGCTTTCACTCTCTTCTAAATATTATATCTGTGAGCACATAAGCACACACACACCACTTTTCTACAAGTATATGTAACATGCTTATGGATCAAAACATGAGAATATATGCAAAAACTCATCCCTCTAAGCTTTAAGAGCTGGAACTGCCTTCTATCCTTTTAAAATTTTGCCAAGCACTTTGTTAGGCATATATTAATTAAGTGCTAGATGCTTGAAACAGTTTTATTTAGTGTTATTTTGTAATAAGTTTTGAATCTTTAGACTTTTGTAATCTTAGTAATAATGCACAGATACTTACCAGAATGTCTAGAGCATGGTATTTTCTCCAAAAGATAATTCACAGGTCATTTGATTTTGTGGGGTTGCTTTTCTTGCTGAGGAAATAAGAAAGGAGTTCTTCTAATAACTTTTCCAGCTGAATAGAATGACCTAGATTTGTTGTATGCTGGCAAAGCTGCTAGAGGATATTTTTACATTGCCATTTTGT
Source organism: Vulpes vulpes (assembly GCF_048418805.1). Taxonomy (NCBI): domain Eukaryota; kingdom Metazoa; phylum Chordata; class Mammalia; order Carnivora; family Canidae; genus Vulpes; species Vulpes vulpes. The sequence continues at coordinate 43,389,176 of NC_132791.1, forward strand.
CCTCAAGAGTTATCTAACTGATTTCACCATATGAAATCCCTTTCAAGTCTGTCTTCTGACAATGTGGATATGCTATTGGATTTGTAGTATCAGAAAGCTGGAAGGCAAGAGGTAAAAGTTAGCTGAAAATAAGAGATAAGAGTTCATATTTTCTGATTTTTAAAAAAAATCTACCCAGAAAAGAGAATTTAGCAAGATCTCTTCTTGTCCCACCTACTATTTTGTAACAACTAAATGGTTTAATTATTATAAAACACTTTTTAAAAAAAATCTTGAATTACTATACCAGTCTCCAGTTTGAAAATAGATAAAAGAATGTGAATGATGTAAACATAAATTATAACCTTGACCCAGCTGTACACAATTGACTTCTAATGTCTTACTCTAACTTGATGAAATGAAACATCTTTATTTCACATTCAGTTTCCAAAGGACTGATGGTCATACATGATGCTTAATTTGTCCCTGTGTGTACCTAATTAATAGATATGATAAGTGTATTCACCGAATTTTTCAGGTGAGCTGTACAAGAGCGTATGTCATGCTTCTCAGCTTCCCTGGTAAACCATTATTCATGATTTGTGTATCTGGTAGTTAACTAAAAGACAATCTTTTTTAAAGCATAAAATTCTTACTCTAAATTTTCTCACTATTAATATCAAATGCAAATTTTCAAGCAAGCAGTACATAGTTATTCAATTCAGTGCAGTAGTGTTTTGTTAACTAGGATAGAATAATGTATTTTAATTTGAGGCTATTGAATCCCCTGTCTGAATTTCTCTCACCTCACTAACTGGAATGCTATGGAATTTTACCTGTGTGTTTTACTAGTAGAGAACTCAATAAATTCCCAACCTATCTCTAAAATCTGTATCTTAGTATAAGTTAATCTCTTTCACCATACAGAAGAGTAAAACTATGCACTCTTTTTGACCTATATAGCATCTCTAAATATACAATATTAAGTCCAGTACATAAACACTTAGAATTGGAGAAATACATTCTTGAAAGAAGAGATTGCCAGTGTTAACATTTCCAAGTTAGAAAACAAAGAGTCTGACCCCTGTCTCTCTACACTCTACCTTCACCAACAACTGTAGTATCATCACACATAAAAGATGGATGGGTCTTACATAAACACATGGGTAGATAGCTATATCCATACTATCACTTTTGATATTGATATATTTGTATATATTACACCAAACATTAATATTGTGCTGACACTTATTTTGTACAGAATATTGTTTTATTTTACGGATTTGAAAATTAGTAAGAATAGGGATCCCTGGGTGGCGCAGCGGTTTGGCGCCTGCCTTTGGCCCAGGGCGCGATCCTGGAGACCCGGGATCGAATCCCACATCAGGCTCCCGGTGCATGGAGCCTGCTTCTCCCTCTGCCTGTGTCTCTGCCTCTCTCTCTCTCTCTGTGACTATCATAAATAAATAAAAAATTTAAAAAAATTAAAAAAAAAAAAGAAAATTAGTAAGAATAAAAGCAAGAATGGAGGAAAATGAAATGACCTAAAATAATTCATACTAAAGGCATAGTTATTTTTAAAACATTGTTCACGAGACCATAGCACCTACATTGTACTTTTCCCTGTTCTTTTAGCTAGCAATAGTCAATATTACCAAATATCTTGCCTTTTTATGGTATTAAAAAATCAAGTAGTCCATAGTGTTTATTGTTGTTTTTGTGGACCACAGAATCTTTATCATTTGATTTTAACTAGTATGCTTTTTTCCCCTTAACTAATCAATTTAGAGCATGCAAGTGGTGTGGGGAGTGGCAGAGGGAGAAGGAGAGAGAGAATCTTAAGCAGGCTCCACACTCAGTGCAGACCCTGGCTCGGGGCTCAATCTCATGACTTTGAGATCATAACCTGAGCCAAAATCAAGAGTTGGTTACTTAATTGAATAAGACACCCAGGTACCCCTAACAGCTGATTTTAAATAAAACATAAAGAAATCATGTTTCTTTCTCCTCTCAAAATTCTTGAAAATTGGTATCTGAGAAGACATTATCATTAGCAGCAAGCATCTATTGAGATTCTACTTTCTATTGTGTATTTGGTGCTGGGTTATAAAGTGGTATAAGACAATGACTTTTGTAAGGTAAATGTTTAGGCTGGAAAGCTCTACTTCTCTTTGGAAATTTTTGAGTAATTTTACTACATTGTCTTCTATGTACTAACAATGTCCTAGTCTCTAATGTTCAGAAGAAAATATAAAATGCTTTATCTAACATAATATGTTAATATGTTATATCTAACATAATCAAATAGATTTTTGAATTTTTTTTGAATTCCAGAAACCATGATTCAGAAAAAAATGTGGAATATTTCAATAATTTATTGCAATAATATATGAAATAATTTCCTAAGAGAAAATCAAATCACCTTTTTATTTATAAAATGCTTATTTTTAATATATATAAAACTATGTGGTTTTTTTATCTTTAAATATTTTATTTATTTATTCATGAGAGACACACAGAGAGAGAGAGAGAGAGAGAGAGAGAGAAAGAGAGGCAGAGACATAGGCAGAGAGAGAAGCAGGCTCCAAGCAGAGAGCTTGATGTGGGACTTGATCCTGGGACTTCAGGATCATGCCCTGAGCTGAAGACAGATGCTCAAACGCTGAGCCACCTAGGCATCCCAAACTATGTTATATGTATATATAATGAAATGTTCACAAATTATAAATGTTAAAAACCACTAACTAATATGTTTTAGCAACCCGATGTTCTAAACATAATTGTAATTCTTGAAATTGTGATTTTTATTTCCTAGAGAAGAACTAAAAAAAAAAAAAAAAAAGAAGAAGAAAAAAACAAAGGGGAGGAAAAACTGAGCAAAGAATTGTCTATTTTTATACAAACATAAACAAATAAAAATAAATACATGTAGTTTTATTGACTAATTTCATTAATATATGTTTTCCAGCTCATGTCCTGACCTTACTGATTTGTTTTACAAACACAATTTATCAGAAATATAGACTGACTTTGTTAGAAGATAAACATTGACATGGAATCTAGTAGTGTACTTATGTATAGAGCTTACAAACTGGGTGACCATAAAGATTGTCTAATTATTGATACTTAATTCTCTGTGCACTCTTTGAAGTAGCTTTATTGCCACAGTTTCTGCAGTGTTTAGAACTCTGAGAACATCATGGCATATCCTGGTATCCTGTTCATGTTTCTGTCAGGAAGACTAGTTCTTGCTGTGTTAATCATCCCCAAATATCAGTGATATAACACAAAAATGTTTTACTCTTGTAGCCATACTGCCTAACAGGGGGCACTGCATGTTATATGTCCTCAATCAATTTTTGTATCTTAGTGGAAAAACAAAAGTAGAAACTCATAAGTGTTAGAGATTTGTATGATGTGCTGAAGGACTGTAATTCAGAATCAATTCATTCTTTCCAGGGGGATATAGAATAATGAAGAAAAGCTATGGCATTAAGAATTTTAGCATGTTCACTTCTCTGTGGAATCAGGAATTAAAAATAAATATATATGCTCCCCTTCCATCTCTCTCTGTCTTTCCATGTATCCAAAAATCAAATACTTTATCACATGAAAAATTATTTTCATTTCAAAAGCTATATATTAGGAATTTATTGTAAAGCTTTAATTGTCATAACTAAGTTTGACTAACTCCAAAGCCCATACTCTGTGTTTTATTCTGAAATTTAAGCCTACGAGTTCTTGAGTATGACTCTCATTGAGTTCCCAGGTCAGCTGTCTAAGGTTTGAGTACTTGAGGTCAGACTTTAAATTTTTGTAAAATAAATAAATAAATAAATAAATAAATAAATAAATAAATTTTTGTAGATTTTCCAACAAATGGTTCTAGGAGAGTTAGATGTTAATATGTCAAGAAATCAAAATAAGCTTCAATGTATACGTCACATTGTATACCACCATTACCTCAAAATTTATCATAGACCTAATTTCTAGAAGAAAACATTAGAAAAATCAGGATGACCTTAGATTAGGTGAATAGTTTTATATTTGACACCAAAAGAACATTCTGAGCAGGACACTTAACACATATCATACTAGGAAATGTGTTAAAGTAGATCTTATTAAAACTTAAAATTCTGCCTTGTGAAAGAGACTATTAAAGGAATGAAAAGATTAACAACGATATGGGTGAAAGTATTTGCAAATTATATTTCTTACATAGGGCTTATCTCCAGAATATATAAAGATCTTTCAACATTTAACAATAAGAGAGCAAACTATCCTCCAAAAGTGAGCAAAAAATTAATCAGACACCTCTCTCAAAAAAGATATATGGAGACAAATAAGTATATGAAAAGATACCCAACAAAAGTAATCATAAATGTAAATCAAATCAGTAATGAAATACCAGTACACATCTATTAGAGTGTCTACAATGAAGAACAAACAAAGAAAAAGAAATGCCAATAGCAAATGCTGCTAAAGACACAGAGCTACTGGAATTCTCATATGTTGCTGGTAGCAGTGCAAAATTGTCCAGCCACTTGGAAGACAGTTTGGCAATTTTTTATAGATCTAAAGTTACACCTACCACATGACCTAACAGTTCCGTTCCTAGGTGTCTACCTAAGAGAAGTACAAATCTATATTCTATCAAAATAACCTGTCCATGAATGTTTATGGCAATTTACTCTGTAATTGCCCAAAATTGTAAATAACCCACATATGCTTCTCACCATGGAATAGGTAAGTAAATCTGTGGTACATGCATACAATGGATTCTCCAAAATAATAAAATAGACAGACTATTGATTTACACTAAACATAGATGGATCATAAGTACATTTTTACTAAGAGAAAAAAGAAAAATATTGAGGGATATAAATTTCATAATTCTATTCATATGACACTCTTTAAAAAAGGAAAATTAAAGGAAGGAAAACAGATCAGCAGTTCCCAGTAGCTGGGGGGAGAGGTTGTTCATAAAGGTGTACACAGAGAATATTCTGTAGATATGAAACTCTTCTGTATGGAACAGGAGTGGTGGACTCTCTTCATTTGTCAAACCCATATAACTGTACACCACAGAAAGTCAAATTTGTATGTGTACATCTAAAAAATAAAGAATATGGGGGAATGATGGGTGAAAGACTGTGACAAATGACTCTGACTATATCAAAATAATCATACAACCACACTGAATGGTTTGGGGAAGAAAGGAGCTGACCTAAGCAACTTTAAAAGTGGTCTTTGACTCAGAATTCCAAGGCTAAATATTAAAAAAAAAAGTACATAAACACTATACTGTAGTTGATAAATTTGTTTCTCAAAGGGGTGTAGGTTGCAAATTGTGAAACTAATTTACATGTATACTAGAAGCGAACAAATTAATAGATAGTTTGCAGATAATGAGAACTAGTATCTCTCCCTCGGTTAAAGAAAGTACAAATAAGAAAATGGATGGCTAGGGGATCCCTGGGTGGCGCAGTGGTTTGGCGCTTGCCTTTGGCCCAGGGTGCGATCCTGGAGACCCGGGATCGAATCCCACATCAGGCTCCCGGTGCATGGAGCCTGCTTCTCCCCCTGCCTGTGTCTCTGCCTCTCTCTCTCTCTCTCTGTGTCTATCATAAATAAATAATAAAAAAAAAATTAAAAAAAAAAAAAAGAAAATGGATGGCTAGAACAAACTCTGTCATGCTGAATTAGCATTGGAGGTATTAAAATGTATTTATATTTTTAAATTTTACATACAGATAGAGAAATAAATACATATGCGTATGTATCCATGAGTTGGTATACATGCATTTATATCCTAGCTCTATACAAGAACAGATACTACAAGTGCGCACCTAGCATCCAGACCTTGGGTTCTAAATACAATCTTTCATTAAAAAAAAAAAAAATCAAGGCTCCTTGGAAGTCTGGTTATTTCTAGGGCAAAAGCAAAGGAAATGCAATATAAGCCAGATCAGAGAAAATGCAAAATGAGTCTGGAGAACCTTGTGATTGTAGAAAGTACAGAAGTGGAAAAATAGGTATTTATATCCTTTTTATATATTCTTTATTAATATGTATTTTATATTTATGCATAAATATATATTATGCATGCATATCAAAAAGACACAGGAACCAACATGAAAGGGCAATTAATGACTAAAGTTTGAACAACTTGATCAGTAAATAACCACATAATTGGATTATAATCCAAAAATAAGATAAATATATCCAATATTATGTAAATAAATACATAGATAAATAACTGAGAAGGTCACAACTCTTCCTTGCAGAACTCCAGTTTATAGCTGTAGAATGAATGAGGAAAGTAGAGAATCACTCTTATGATACCATATTAAAAATTATTATGGGAAAAATCCTCTCATGGGTTCTAAGATAAGTAGGTGAAAATTCACATGGAATCTGAAGATTTACATAGTGTTACATTCTCTTCCCTAAATTACAAAAGAAAAAATAGTAACTCTACAAGGGAGAATCCTAGCCATGGTTTCAAAGTTAATTTTACCAGAAGCCATACCAGCATCACATACAATGTACTACATTGTGTACAGTGTCATGCACTGAGAAGGGAACATTACCTCAGCGGACTCCTTCAATCACTTCAATCTAATTGTGAGGAAATATCATTAAAATTAAGGTGCATTCTCAAAATTTATTGACCAGTATTCCTTAATTGAGTCATGGTCATGAAAGACAATGATAGATTGAATAAATGCCACTGAGAAATCTATGGCATCTAATACAATGTAGTATCCTGGACTGGATCCTATAACAATAACAACAAGAAAATGCAATACATTCATGGAAAAACTGGTGAAATCCCAATAAGTTCTCTGCTTTCATTAATAGTATTGTACCAAGGTTATTTTCTTAGTTTTGATAAATGTGCTGTAATTATATAAGATGTACATGGGGAAGCTGGGGGAAGTTTGTAGAATTATTTGTACTATTTTTGCAACTCTGTTATAAAGCTAAAATTATCTCAAAGATTAAAAAAAAAAAAACTCAGAGCTTTAAAGTACCCATTCCCCTTTGCCCTTCTACTCTCCTGGATTCATCCAGAATCTTCACATTCTTCTATGAAATGTTTATGAAACAAATGTTGCTACCAGCAATAAATTACCTCTGTACCTGTCTTTTAATGGTACCCACTTGTAATGTAGCTCAGTTAAAATAATATTTATTTGATAACATGAAACTATAACTGGGTAGAATCTGTAACTTTCTGTTCTTCTGTAGAGAAAAATGCAGCTTCAGAGAATGGCTGCTTCAAGTCATGGCATGTCTGGTGAGGCCTGCAAAAAGTGTAAATTTTATAGCAACTCAATGCTTCCTAATATACTTTGTTCCTGCTTTCTGAAGGTATATCTTTTGGTTGTTTCTTGATTACCCAGTGGTGGCAGGTGGGAGCTTCACAGCTGTTTGATTCAGTGGCTGATATGTCTATTTTTTGAGAACACAATTGGCAGTTTGGCAGTCAGCATTCTTAAATGATCAGTGGAGCTCAAACAAGATCCCTTGTTTTATGCAGCTATTTCGTGAAGACTTCAATCTGTGTGCCAGCTGAAAAAAATATCATATATCATGAGTCCTAAACTTTAAATCTCGTGAAGTCTAATTGCCTCTTTGGAACAGAGTCACCACTGACTACAATAGCACTTTTGCAATACCTTACATAAGCTGAATGAATTTGAATTAAACTATCTTAATTGCATTGATAAACCAGAGTGGAGGACATTTTTATTCTTTTAGCAGATACATTACTTGCTGCTCAAACTTGAATGCCTGTTCCTTTTAAAGATTTGCCTTTTTTACTCTTTGGCAAAACCAATTTTTGACAGTATACTAGTATCTCTGGCTATGACAGCTTGCATTAAGACTGACAGTTTCTGAACAATTCAAAATTACTTGACGTGTCTGTAGCACCATCTTTGTAGCATAAACACCAGTGTTAAAATTTAGCTTTTATAGGAACTCAGCAGCACCTCTCTCTCATTCTTTTTAACACTAAAAGTAGGGCTCATGTCCAGCTCCTGATATAACAGCAAGAGAATATTTGGTTTTGGGGTAGACAGAGGATATGAGGGAGGCAATAAAATAAAATGGAAAAAAGAGTAGGGATAAGAACACAGGATTTAGTTCATAGATCCCCAATACTTAGTTTTCTACCTATGGGGAAGTCATTTTAATGTTATAAATCTCAATTTCTTTCCTTATAAAATACTAATAATAGGAACAGTCCTCTCCATGTCATAGGGTTTTGACATTAATGACTTCGGAAGAGTTGCTATGTACAATGCAAAATTCCAAATACATTTAAGTTGATATTGATGTAGTTTTGTTTTGAATTGATATGCCCCTGTATTCTAAGTTCTCATCTTTGGTAATTATACCAACAATTCCTGAATGGCCAAAGTTTCCAAGGCAATAGTACCAGGTGGCAATCAAATAAAATTATTCTCATTTGTTACTGAAATTAAATATATGCAGAAGCCTACTGAATAGAAGAAGCCCAAGTTTTATATTATTTAGAGCTGGATTTTCTCTAGATTTTTTTTAAATAAAAAGGCTAGAGAGTCAGTTTGAGTATTAAGCTTAACACTGGCTTGCAGTGAGACTCATTTTGAGACTATATACATAAAGTAGAGAGCTCAACTTATACATCATCTTTGTTTTATCAATAATCTCTTGCTTTTGATACAGATTTAAAAATCACCATTTCAATGAGACTTTCCTTGTGGATCTTCTCTAAAATTACAATCCTTTTCATCACCTTGACACTTATTTTTCCCTTCCTGGCTTTATTTTCCTCCTCAACACCTATAATTATTTTACTTACTATGTTATGTTCATCTATCTCCTTAATTGGCCTACTAAAGGTAAATTCCAGGAAGTAAGATAGTTTTGTTTATCTTCTTTACTGTTATATCTTTAGCATTTGAGAGGCCTCACAGAGCGGCCTCTCAAAATATTTATTCAATAAATGATAAAGTTTAAAAAAGGATTTAGATCTGTTTTTCTATCTCTATTTTTTCTCCCCTAACTAAACATGTCAAATATCATTGGGTGCTATTAGTAATCTTAACTAAACAATTAAATTTGAATTTATATTTTTGTGCTCATTACTATTTTTGATAAAGAATATTAATATATTTATTGCCTTTAGGGGGTGCCAGGGTGGCTCAGTTGGTTAAGCATCTGACTCTTGATTTCCAGTCAGGTCATGATCTGAGGGTAGGGGCTCCATGCTCAGCACAAAGTTTACTTGAGATTCTCTTTCTCTCTCCCTCTGTCCCTCTCCATGCTCACATCCAAATAAACAAAAACAAAAACAAAAATTATATATATATATATATATATATATATATATATATATATATCCTTTGAAAATGCATTCACCTTGAGTATTGCATTTACACAATTATAAATGTTTAATTTTAATTTTATAAATTTTTGCTACTCATGAATTAGTAATAGTAATGGTCACAATGCAGTGATCTGGATTTATCCATTTAATTCATTAAACTTTCCAAACCTTCCTAGGAAGAAAGGCTTCTTGACAGTTGACACTTCCTGTGTCCCAGTGAACCCCACATACACTTTTTAGCCACCAAATAAGCCATTATTTTAATTCTGTGTATCATCACACATTGATCAGACAAAAATGGAAGTATTGGTCATAGTTGTGGTTACCATAGTTTAAAAAGAAAGTTAACATTTTGAAGGAAAACTGATCATCAATTAAGTTTTTCAATGCAAAACAAATAAAATATTCCAAAAAACCAAAGCAGTGCCTAATGCAGTGGTGAGAATACATATACTGAATCTTTGACCATCTGCTATATACATTTTAGAAGGAATACTATGTGTGTTTTAGAAAGAATGTCTTACAGATAGTGTTAACTACATTACTTAAAATACCCTTCTAACTATCAGATTCTATGATTTTATTACTCTGCTATGTTCTCTAAAATACATTCAAGTGGACCTTTTACAAATTAATGAATTCTTGACTAGTTGACTACAATTAGCAGTGTAAGATATATATTCTTTAAGTATGAAATTATTTCAAGAATGGCTATTTTGACAATAAAAGCATGTCAGTGCTAATTTAAAAAAAAACCTGCAAGTGTTGTAATATTCTTGTTTGTGTGGTGTGTGTGTGGTATGTGCATGCATAAGATTTATTTGGGGCACTATATGTAGTGGAATAATTAGATTTGAGAGATAGCCTCTTCTAGAGTTTTTCACTGACTTTGCCAAAAAAAAATTGAGATGGTGGGACCTTGAAGAACATCAAATAGTTGGATGAAAATCACGCCTTATTGAGTTAACTTTTGCTACTTTTCTGTGTACTGAAGACTTAGATACTACAAAACTTTAAATTTGTGAATAACTATATTAATTATAACCAAATAATTATGTGGTGCTTGAATTTTATATATATTTCTTTTTTAAGATTTTTTATTTATTTATTCATGAGAGACACACAGAGAGGTAGAGACATAGGCAGACAGAGAAGCAGGCTCCCCATGCAGGGAGCCCAATGTGGGACTCGATCCTGGGACGCCAGGATCATGCCCTGAGCTGAAGGCAGGCGCTTAACCACTGAGCCACCCAGGTGTCCCTATATTTCTTCATTATTTATGTATACTGCTTAAATCTGCACTTATCAAATATATATTTCTTATCATTTCCTATCATATTTTGATTATTTACATAGTTACAATTTCTTTTATACAGTTTTAATTTTAGTTTTTTGAAATTGGATGAATTTTTTCTGTTTCAATTTTAAAATAGATTTCACCTAATTTGATAATATTTATTTGAGGATAACTCTTCTTGGTAATTTGAACTGAAATGAGATGGTGATTTTTTTTTTCCTGGGTTGTGATTAATTCTATAACTGCATACTGTTTATTCATCAAAATTAAGCCCAAGTCCCCTATCACTGGTTCCTCTATAGTAATGGTCCTTATTTCTGCACATTAGAATCTACTGAGGAGCTTTAGAAACAGTGATATCAAAGCCCTGTGTTGCACAAATTAAATTGAGATTTCTCATAAGGTGGAGCTCTAGACAAAGGTCATTATTTTTGCTTTTTAACTCCCCAGGTAATTCTAATATGCTTCTACAATTGACAAGTATTAGTCTTTACCCTCTGTGATGACTTTGTCAACAAAGTAATTAGAGGATATTTCTTTTGTAATTGCAACCAGAAAGATGTCCAATAATTAAATTTCCAGTCCGTTCATATACCCTGACGTATGTTGTTTCTTAATCAGTATTAGGAAAGCACTAACGTCTCATCTTATTAGGGTAGAGAATAAATAATATATTCTCAAAGATAGCTTTGTTTTTCTTTTAAGTTCTTCATATTGTTTTAATCATATAATCTTCAAGATTGTTAACAAGCAATGTGAACCGCAAGGTTATCTCATTCTGCTAGGTATGAGTGATTAGGTAGATCAGACCTTCTTTTTTGTTTTAACAGTAGTTTTGTTCACTTGTTTGTATTTTATAATTCATAATGAAAATGTTTAAAATATCAGAAGAGAAAAATAAAAATTACACAATGTAGATGACATTAGAAGAAGCAGAAAAAGGAGTTGCCACTGCTGAAAATATAATTATAAATATGTAGTTTGAGTTAGAGAAAAGTCAAGTTAAAGGAAAATGAGTTTTAAAAGATTAGAAAAAAAATTATAGAGACAAAAGAGATCCAACGTAGGCATAGTAACCCTGAAAAAACATAAATAGATAAGCAGAAATTAAAGAAAAATTAGGAAAAAAAGACCTACAAAAAAGAGTATAATCTACAATTGAAAGGGCACATCATTTCCCCAGAAAAATAATTAATAAGGAAAATTCAACACAGAGCAAAGTATTGTTCCTGGAGAGCAATTCTATGGATATCCAAGCCAAAAAATATTTTTCTTCTTTCAAGATTTTATTTAAGTTCCAGTTATTTAACCTACAGTGTAATATTAGTTTCAGGTGTAGAATTTAGTAATTCATCATTTACATACAATACCAGTGCTTATCACAAGTGCCCTCCTTAATACTCATCACCCATTTATTCCATCCTTTCACCTACCTCCCCTCCAGCAGCCCTCAGTTTTTGTCTCTATAGTTAAGAGTCCATTTCCTAGTTTGCCTCTTTTCTTTGTTTCATGTATGTTCATCTCTTTCTATTTCTTAAATTCCACATATGAGTGAAATCATATGGCATTTGTCTTTGTATAATGCATTTTGCTTAGCATAATACTCTCTAGCACCACCCATGTCATTGTAAATGGCAAGCTTTTACCCTTTTTTAATGGCTGAGTAGTGTTTATTCTGTATACATACCACACCTTCTTTATCCATTCTCCAGTTGATGGGCATTTAGATTCTTTCCAGAGTTTGGCTATTATTGATAAAGTTGCCAAAAATATTGGGGTGCGTTCAAATCAGTATTTTTGTATCCTTTGGATAAATAACTAGTAGTGCAATTGCTGGATTTAAGGTAGTTTTTTTTTTTAACTTTTTGAGGGTGGCTGTTTTCCAGGGTGGCTGCACCATTTTGTATTCCTACCAACAGTGCAAGAAGGTTCCCTATTTCTCCACATCCTCACCAACAACTGTTGTTTCCTGTGTTATTAATTTTAGCCATTCTGACAGGTGTGAGGTGATCTCTCATTTTAGCTTTGATTTGTATTTCCCTGATGATAAGTGATAGATCAGACCTTCTTAATATGAGAATTCTGATTATCTATGAATCCTCTGGAATTCTAAATTTGTATAGATTTTTATATGTATATGTATTTTTTCCTGGGGAAATGAACTATACATTTTATGCGGTTCTGAATGAAGTCTGTGACCTTCAAAGGAGTGAATAATGTTGGGGCTAAGTGATCTTTGAATGCATTTCATTCTACAAAGTTAGTTTTATAATTTCAGAATGCTGCACAGATCAAATGAAAAAAAATGTATCTGAAAGGAAGTATGAACTATAAATACGACACTAATATGTCATGAAAAGCATAGTTTCATATGGGAGAAATCAATTATAAGAAATGTATATATTTCGTGATTTAAAATAGAAAAACATTCTAGTCTTGAAGGATAAAAAGATTGTGGTACTAAAAAGAGCAGATTTGCTTAAAGGAGATAGAAAGAAGGTGAGTGTCATAAACAATATTTTAAAGCTAATGATGAGACTATTCATTTGTCCCCAGGAAGCTCTACTCTCAAAAAAAGGTTGCAGAATCTTAAAAGTAACAGTTTATTTTTAAAGATATACATACAACCTGTTAGATGGCATTTTTAAAGGCCACCCTTTGCCATGTAAGAGAAAATAATACAAAATGTTCTTCAGTAATGGATAATAAAGACAAGCTGAATAAAGTAGAACAGAGTGATGTTAAATAAAGGAATGAGAATACTTCAAGTATGTTTGAAAATTAGACCTCGAATTGAATTTATGAGTGGGTTTATATTACACCTTTAATCACAGTAGCTGATGAATGAACTTAGAACAAAGTTCATTTCTATTTAGCAATTATAGAGCAGTCATATAGAATTAGGTCAGTTGTATGTATTTAAAAATGGTTTTCAAACACTATTATTCATCATTCTGGACAACAGCCTCATAAAAAATAATAATCTAGGCATATTTCAGAAAAACATGAAAAATGTATCTCCTTAACTTGGTGACTATGTTTGGTAGTAACAGATTTTTATTTATTTTATTTATTTTATTTATTTTTTTAAGATTTATTTATTACTGGGGGTGGGGCAAAGAGGCAGAGACACAGACAGAAGGAGAAGCAGGCTCCTCACAGGGAGCCTGATGCTGGACTCTGTCCCGGAACCTGGGATCACACCCTGAGCCGAAGGCAGACGTTCAACCACTGAGCCACTCAGCGTCCTGGTAGGAACAGATTTTTAAAAGATTTTGTGCAGAGCCAAAGATAAGTGAAGACAGGCTGAGTATACAATCTTTGGTTATCCCTAGTGATGATAAGTTAGTGAGTTTAATTGGAGAAGTTTCATTATAAGACCTCAAACTTCATTCGTATAACAAAGAGTAAAGCTAATAACAATGTGTAGTCTGTTGAGCTTCATTAAAATGCTTTGAGTTGATCTGAATATTCTCTGATAATAGTTTTTTAAATTAACTGAGATATGTAGTAGACCAACGTTTTGTTTGGGGAAAAATTCATAGAAGTTTGTTTGTTTTGTAATGTTATTACTGTGGACATTTTATTTTAGTTGTGTCTGAGACTGGTTTTTCTTCCCACATTTTCCCTTGTGTCTCAATCTATAAAATACCTATAATAGTCAAATCATTTAAAACTTTGGTTCATTGGGGCACCTGGGGGACTCTCAGATGGTTAAGTGTGTGCATTCAACTCAGGTCATGATCCCAGGGTCCTGGGATCCATCCCTGCATCAGTCTCCCTGCTCAGCAGGAGCCTGCTTCTTCCTCTCCCTCTGCACCTCCCCTCCTCTTGCTCCTTCTCTCATTCTCTTTGTCTCAAATAAATGAAATATTTTAAAAACAAAATAAAATTTTGGTTCATTCAAAAATAGGTATAGTTAAAAAGTAATCTTTCTTTTCTTTCTGTTTATAGATTTTAAACAAATTTGAATTAAAAGAAAAGGTGATATGACCTATTTTGACCCAAGTTTAGGGAAACCTTCCTTTGATGTTGTAGAACAAATTGGTATTAAACAAATTTGGATTATTATTAAGACCTATAAGGCTAATGGCTGATTTGTTTGGTGTGAAGATATAATTACTGTGTCTCATATTGCTTATTAACAATTATATTTGTATTTGAGAATTTTCTCATATGTCTTGTTTTAGTTTGTTCACCTGCTAAACCATTATGAGGAAGTAATAACTTTGTCTTAATGTATTGAGCCCCCTTTCTATTAAAAGCTAAACATTAGAATCTGAGGTGTCATGTTAGGTACCCAAGAAAATCATGTCTTGCTACTCATTACAAACAGTATGCCTAAAGGGAGTTAAACCAAATCCATGGAACAGCTGAATGTTAATTGTGATATTGCTCTGCAGCTCATTTGGTTCAAATGGATTATAAATTATGCATGAAGCAAGTAACGTACTAGCAATATTTCTGTTAACTGAGGTCACGACCCTTCTTTTAGCTAATCTTTTAATGTGAACTTAATAATAAAAAGTCCAGTTATTAACTAACAGAGTAGGTAAGCAACCCAGTACGTGGTATATAATTTCCACAACACAGTTTTTAAAACATTTTCTACTATTAATATTTTTTAATGACCAGTTACAGGAATGTGGATATTTTAATAAAGCAGTAAATATCAATTTTAGGATAAATGGAAAATAGAATAATTGAAGGAATTATTTTTGGCACATATCTTTCTATCTTCCCTAAGTATATATTTCATATATATATGTAGGTATATGCATATTCATATTCTTTCTACCTAAACATAATTTTTATCCTTAAAAATGAAATTGCTTAAAGGTTTGAAAGTAATTTAGTTTATACAACTATTATATTCATCATAAAAATAAGATGAATAGTATTAGCACTATAAAAATATTAATATTCTGTAATCCAACTTTAATTATAGAGTTCTAAAATACCCAAGTAAAAATATATTTGAATTACATTTATATTTGTCAAAAAAATGGGTGACTAAATTCATTCATTATTTATTAAATTAAGATTTCTTGGGCACATTCTGTATGTCAGCCAAAATATCAAAAGCTGTGAGTATGATGTTAAAACAGATAGGCTTGGCCCTTGATTGTCTAGCATACAGGTACATGTCATGTGGCAAAAAAGAATATGGATATTTAAGTTAGTAAAGCTTCATGTAACAAGTATTCTTAATGCTAAAACAAATAGATTGAATGAATTTGTTCTAAATAATGTTAACATTTTTTCTGATTTATTCTCTAAAGCAAGGGTCATCTATCTTTGGGTAATGTCTCAAAAAAATGCAACAGATTGTAAATAGTGAACTGCATATTTAGAAAATTTTATCTCTCTGTACCTAAATATATTTTTGTCCTAACTGAAAGTTTTTGATCACAGTTTAAATAGCTCCTAGAGAAATCAAATATAAAATACCCTAAATTTCATTCATTAAATAAAATTTATTTTTTGTATCATAGCTATCACTAAAACTGTGATTTTTGGAAAAACAGTGGAAATTATGAATTCTCATATTAGAGCATTAATTTAGAGCATTCTCAATTTTAGAGCATTAATATATATTGTGTACTAGGAACCATTACTCTAAATGAAGAATGTGATAATTTTAAATATATTAATAAATATAATCAAATCTTCATTAGAAAATACATATTATTGATAAAACCAAATATACACAATACTAAAATAAAAACTTGATAAGGTAAAAACTCAGGTAGCCAATCTGTCTTCTTCCTCTATGGAATCAAAAACAAAACAAAACAAAACAAAACAAAACAAAACAAAACAAAACAAATATTTTTCCTAATCAAAAAATTTACCTGACTCAATATTCTGGGTTTAACATTTTAATTAATTATTTTAGAGAGAAAGAACAGAGGGGAGAGGCAAAGGGAGAGGGAGAGAATCTCCAGCAGACTACCTGCTGAGTGCTGAGTGAGGAGCTCCACACCGGGCCCGATTCAACAACCTCCAGGTCATGACATGACCCAAAATCAAGAGGTGGACACCTAGCCAACTGAGACACCAAGGCACCTCCTAAATATTCAAGTTTTAAATAGACCCAGTGGGGCACCAGGGTGGCTCAGTGGTTGAGTGTCTGTCGTTGGCTCACATGTTGATCCCAGGGTCCTGGGATCGAGTGCTGCATCAAACTCCTTGTGGTGGAGCCTGCTTCTCCCTCTGCCTGTCTCTGCCTCTCTCCCTGTATCTCATGAATAAATAAGTAAAATATTTTAAAAAATAGACCCAGCTTCTGCCTGACATTATGTTATAATTTTTCACATTTTAAATGTTTCACATTTTAAATACCCTGTAATAGAAATCAAATTATTTTTTGACATTGATTATTCACTTGTACATTTATAGCTTACAGAATTTCTTGCAGTCTTTGTATTTCTATTTAGGTATTACATGTATTTCTAAGAATGTTAGGAATTTTTAGCCATGTTGAAATTTTACCTCAATTTTATAACTACCTGCACTTAAATGAGATAATAAATACAAGCATTTACAATAGTGCCTAGTTCATAGTCAAAACTGTTAGAATTATCAGACATTACTATTAGAAAGGATAATGCCAGGCACACCCAGCTACTCTAGGAGAATACTAAAAAAGTAGATGGGGATTCCTTTTAGGTGAGAAATTCTCTTATTTCCATAAACCTGGTATCTGGAAGTCCAGAGTCTTCCATCAGCAAAAGAACAATTTTCAAATTAGTGTTGATGTGGATTTTTTCTTGCATCTTACTCTAGATGATTTTTGACTTAGCTTTGCTGAAGAGAGACATTTCATGGGTACCATGCCCCAGTACCCACTTTTAATTCTAAGACACTCCTGCTAGGTCCTTGTGACTCTTCTTTATTCCCCTTGCTTAAGCCTCTTTGTGATTGTACAACATCAAGAAACTGGATATAAGTATAAAAGAAACTTCCTTCCTACAAAAGTATTATAAATTATTTTTTTCTGAAACTTATTCTAGTCTTTAAAAATATTTTATTATTTCATCATAAGTCACCTTAAAAAGGTTATTATGAAGAGATAATTGTAGTCTAATTTCCTTAAGAAAAAAAGGCAAACAAGAATTAGTCAAAAACAATGTTAATGTACAAATTTCTCATACACATAAAATGTAGTTCACATGTTATCAGTTATTTGAATTGAAGCAAAACAAAAAGGCAAAAAAAAAAAGCACTGGTATTCTTTTTTATTTTTATTTTCATTTATTTATTTTTTAAAATATTTTATTTATTTATTCATGACAGACACAGAGAAAGAGAGAGGCAGAGACACAGGTAGAGGGAGAAGCAGGCTCCATGCAGGGAGCCCAATGTGGGACTTGATCCCAGGTCTCCAGGATCACACCCAGGCTGAAGGTGGTGCCAAACCGCTGGACCACCGGGGCTGCCCTATTCTTTTTTTAAAAGCAGACATTTTGTTATTATGCAGGTATGACTTCCAGTAATATTTGACAACCAAATATGCATACTAACAATATGTCAAATGTGTCTACTAGAATTTTTACAGTGATCCATTATATATTATATTTTACTTAGCCGAGAATTTTTAGAAATGAAATTATATAAAAATAATTTTAACATTTCAATGTAAATTATCTGAAACTGACATTAATTATGCTTTGATTACAATAAATGCAGGAAAAATCAGATATATTTGTAATTTTTTTTAAATTAAAGGATGTCTTATATTTGCATTATAATTTGAAAATATTTCAAAGTGTGTTAGAGTGTAAAATTCCTGAATTGGGAGAAAAGATTTGGAACCTGCCTGTAAGTACAGCTGGAAAACAAAAAACAAAAATTGAATGATCCTGGATGTTCAGCTCTCCTAATCAAATCATTGTAGCCTCTTTGAACCTCAATTTTCCTTTAGGTTAACTGAGAATACTAGTATCTCAGTATGCTTCAATAGAATAGTATAAGGCCAAATTCTATTAAATACTTAAAATATAGTCAAGATTTAAACTATTCACATATAAGTTATCTGATTGTGTTGATAGTAATTAGAATAAAGTGTTCCTGATATGGTCTTATATACCATTTATCAGAATAAAAGCACATATTTTTTCTTTTAAAATAAATGCATGTAATCACAGAATTTGATTATATGTTCATGATTAGTGTTTTGATTAGAAAAAAAGAATGAATTGAACTTCACCTTGATTTACTTTTTAACTATCTTTAGGGGATACTGCTTATAAAAATGTAAGAAGAATGTATAATCTGGGCTTAAATTGAACTGATTATGTAAATATATTGAAAATGAGTTGGAGGTATAAATCACAGATGTCGACTTGATGGAAAGTTTGTTACAAGCAAAATCTACTGCTCCCAAATCCCAATGTGTTAATTACAAGAAAGCATCTGGTATACAAATTTATGCTAAGCTGAGAAACATACAGATTAATGTTGAATACAGTATGTCAAATAGATGTGGTACCATCTACTTTTACTTGCTGAATGATTTAAACCATAATTGTTGCATCAGTGTACATCATGAATAGATTGTGATTATTAATACTATTATAGGTAAGAGAGGTATTTTTGTGTATGTTGCACACTTTAAAAATATGCATAAAGAGTTGAGAGTCTAGGAGCAAGAAGTTTTTTATATGTGAGTCGTTATACTCTGGGAAAAAAGACAAAAAACATTTTTAGATTTAAAAATAAATACAAATATAAGGATAGGAGGAATTTAAAAAGTAATATAAGGATATGGAAGATTGAGGTCATGTATTAGCCAAGCACAGTCCTCATCAACTGATAAAAGTAACAAAAGAAGCTCTGAATGTTTTGCTGTCTTCATCAGGACTGTTGCCTCACCTCTGAAAGTAAGCCTCAGTGTCTTTTATATAGGGCCTAAAATTTTTTGATTTTCTACTTATAGATCATCTATGTGGATATGTCATTACTCAGCTAACTCTTCATAATTTTAGCTGTATTGATGGTTTCGTAAGTTGGTCAAGTAGACTTTTCAATAAAAAAGACATAGGAGGGATCCCTGGGTGGTGCAGCGGTTTGGCGCCTGCCTTTGTACCAGGGCGCAGTCCTGGAGACCCGGGATCGAATCCCACATCGGGCTCCCGGTGCATGGAGCCTGCTCTCCCTCTGCCTATGTCTCTGCCTCTCTCTCTCTCCCTCTCTCTGTGACTATCATAGATAAATAAATAAATAAAAACATATCTTAAAAAAAAAAGACAGGATTTTTACCCCCAAATTTTTACTTTCCATTACTTTCTAATTCTTCACAAATGCTATTACAAATTAAAAATGACTTTGTAAAACACAGCATAGCTCTTGTCTTCAGAGATCTAAATCTTAATCTTCATTGATATAAAAATGCAAAATAAGGGGCACCTGTGTGGTTGAGCATCTGCCTTTGGTCAGGTCGTGATTCTGGGGTCCTGGGATTGAGTCCTGCATCAGACTCTGCTGCATCAGGCTCCCTGCAGGGAGTCTGATTCTCCCTCTGCCTATGTCTCTGCCTCTCTCTGTGTCTTTCATGAGTAATAAAAAAAAAAACTTTAAAAAAAGCAAAGTAATTAGAAACATGCATTCCTCAATGAAAAGAGACATGATCTATTAATTTTATAAAATTAAAGCTAATTGTGATTATATGATGCAGCACCATTGCAAACATGAATCTTGTCAATATATCACTTTTGAGAATTATTTGTGATGACTCATTTTTATGCACTCTTTTATCAATTATTTATTGAAAACAATATATGCTGAGTATGCTTATAACTTTTGGGTATATAAGAGTGAAGACGGTAAAGCTCCTTGCATTCAGGAAGCTTACAATCTAGTGGGGATATCAAAACAGTAGAATTTTTTAAAGTCAGTAAATATAAAGCTAATGGTATGCTTTACACAGAGTATTATTATAGGGAAATGTGTGAGTAATACTAGGTATGACACACTACTTACAATCTCCTTCTTCCAGAATTTACACAGTAGGATAAATTGTGCAGTTTTAATAACTGAAAAACAGATTAAAAAGAAAAATATGCTAAATGACAGATGATGCATAAACAAAGTTCCCTGGGAGTCCAAACAATGTACAAGAATGTCTGCCTGAAGTGTATGAAGAAGAAATGTCATAAAAGTAACAGGGCTTAGGCAGGGTTTTTTGCATGGACAAAAACTAGAATGTCAGACATAATTTAAAGATGGGGTAAACCATAATCTGTATAATCAGATCATAGAGAAATTTGGAAAGTAAATTGGGGTCACTTTAGAATGATTTGAATTCCATTAAAAAAAAATCTAAGGAGTATCAAATGCTTTAGGCAGATTAATCCAGTGATTTTTTTTTTATCAAATGACTTGAGATGGGAAGGAGAGAGGTGTCTACATAAGCAGGGAGCTCACTGAAATATTATTTAATAATTCGAGCACAATATAATAATAGCTTACATGTGAATGCTGTCAGAGATTGTTTCTTTTTGAAAAAAGATGTAAGATTTTTCTATTTTATTGTAGATTAATGCATATTGGTTGTCAAATATTTAAATAATCATTAATATAAAATAAAAATTATATATGTCATCACACACAACTTTTATAATTGTATCTAAAGGGTGTCCATAGTTTCTAAATATTCATTTTTCTTATTCACTATTTAAGTTGCTCTGCAGAGGAGGAGACTGATTGAACACACACACACACACACACACACACACACACCCACTAGTGGACTGATCCCTTAAACAGTTAGGTCCCCTTAACTGTACATTCCTACTTAGCACTAACATCTATCATATCATATATCACATCCATATATGTTGAATTAGGTAAGAATATCTGAAATATATAGAAATGTGTAAACAATACTATAAGAACATGAAAAAATGAGTATTTTGAAATAGTTAATGGTGGCAATGTGGGAACTGTTAAAGTGATAATGTGAAGTGATGTTAATGATACAGACATAGGAGAAACTTCTTTTTCATACTAAAGCCATTCACAATTGAAAATTTGGCAGAGTTAAGTTAGCATTTTTTGAAGAGAAGAATGACAGGAAGATGGAATGACCTGTGCTAAAAATGGAATAATTTGAATCTCAAATGTGTATTTAAAAAGCTCTTGGAAACACAAAGGATCTTTAGAATATATTTGACAAACAATGAATATATTGTGAACATCAAATATAATAATTTGATGTAAGCTATCACACACTTTTATTTTAAAAATTGTGGCAAAAATCAAGACTTCATGTATGAGAGGTTGTGGGTTTGTCATTATTGAAATAAAATTCTGTTACCTATTGGATAAATAGATTTTTTTTTCTAAAGACTGTTTTTAACATTTTTATGGTGTTACCTTATTTTCTAATTCAAGTAGTTATATTTATTATTTATTTATTTATTTATTTATTTATTTATTTTGCTTGTCTCTGTCAGGAAATTTAAGTTTCATATGAGCAAGAACTTCTTAGTTTTAACCATTACTATAACCTTGAGGGCTAAAAGTATGCCTGCTTAATGGCAGGTACTCAATACTTCATGAAACTGTTGTTGAAATTAACACATAATGTCAATGAAATATGTAAATAAATATTTGAGAGAGTTGGAAAGTAATCAGCTGTGTAAAATGCTATTTAAAAATGAAAACAAAGAGAACTAAAATTGTTCCATTCATTTTGTTTATATGGGGATAGGGAATAAAATTAGTACTGCAACAAGAGGAATTTCCAAGGATTGATGGAGGAAGGGGCAGTGAGTGATCCTGGAGTTGGTTCAAGGTTAAAGATGAACAGAAAGGAGGAAATGACTGCACATATGCAAATTCCATTCTATATAGTTAGAGCTGTGAATGGGAATAGAGGGAGATACTAGTTATAGGTTGCAATGTTCTTGTTGATGACATTTCACTAGCTTTTGCTTTCTTCCTTTCTGCAGTTGACTTTTAAATTTGATCATATAATTTTCTGCCTCAGAAATATTTTAGATTTTTATTTAATGATATTTGTTGATATTTTGTTTTGTATTCTTGTTTCCATACCCTTCTATGCAAAAGTTTCCATCATAAAGATCATTAAATAGTTTCTTTTAATGTTGTTATCTCTTTGTTTTTACATTCATAGTTTTTAACCATATATGGTTTATTTCAATCTGTGCAATGAAAGATATCATGTATGATTGGATCTTTTTGTATTTCCTTTTAATTCCTAGTTTCTTGCCCTATAAACAAAACACATTTTTTTTTTCTGCTTTGGAAAATTATCAAGGAATCCTTAGTACGATGTAACACAGTTTGGGGTAGTATTCACATATGGATGAAAAGAAGATGCATTTTCAATTTGAAGGATATATAGCTGTAATACATGATTGGAAGATGAATCATACTAATTCTAGATTATTCAGATTTTCCCTATAAAAAATGTTATACTTGATCTCTCCAGTTTATTGAGTCTAGTTACTATCACATTAATGTCAAAGTCTTAGAATTTACATCATTCTTAAAAGACAATTGTTTTTTGACCCTAAGAAACGACTGCGGGGCTCGTTGGTTAAGCAGTTGATTGTTGATTTTGGCTTAGATCATGATTTGAGAGTCCTGGGATTGAGCCCTATATCAGGCTTTGTGCTCAGAGGGGAGTCTGCTTCAGAATTCTCTCTGCTCCTCCTCCTGCTCTCTTTCAAATAAATAAGAAATCTTTAGAAAAAATATATATGGTTGTTTATTATTTGACTTCATAAAAAAGTCCATGGCAGATGAAGTTTCCATTTTCATAAAGTATCTTTGTCATATTTAAGTTTTAAATTTTGTCATTAACATTGGTTATATCTTCTTTCTTTCTTTTTATTTGTGTGGTACTTAATTTCTTCCCTTTAGATTTCAAATTGTTCAATTCACTTTCTTATACCTGTGATTTTTATAAAGAATGTATAGGTTATTATTTATTTATTTACTTTTTATGTTTTTATGTTTTTTAAGATTTTATTTATTTATTCATGAGAAACAGAGAGAGAGAGGCAGAGACACAGGTAGAGGGAGAAGCTGGCTCCATACACGGACCCCGATGTGGGACTCGATCCCAGGACTTCAGGATCATGCCCTGGGCCGAAGGCAGGTGCTAAACTGCTGAGCCACCCAAGTGTCCCATTATTTTTTATTTTATTCAATAACAACTGTTATTCTTGCTTCTTTATATATTTGTTGGTGAATTGATTCTTCCTACATTTGTTATTATAATAGCTGTTGTTTTTGTACACCTGAAACTAATGCAACATGTGTCAACTATATAATTTAAAAATTAAGTTTATATGCCTATACTTAATTTTCAGTTGCTATATTTTAGAAACAAGTGGAATCTGCTGATTGTTCTCTGTGATAAAAGATGGATAAAGTGTGCATTATACTTTTTACATATCCTCACTCCAACTATACCACTACTTTTCCTGGGTTTTGTCTCTCTGCTCTAGGAATTTTATCCTGGTCTGCCTGATTTACAGTTATTTTTAATATATAATATACTTATGAAGAATTGTAACATTTAACAATTATGAGTAATCACCATCAGTTCATGCCTATCATGACTTACTTATCATCCATTCATTCATTTACTTATGCATTCATGTTCAATAAATTTTGATTTGTTCATGTATCAGTCACTGAGCTAAGAGATCTGGATAACAGGTAAAGCCAACAAATTCTGGTCTATTTTAGTAATAATCTCTATTTTTAATAAGTAAGTTATACAGTGAATTTTATGTTACCTGGCACAGCAGGGGATAGCAATTAAATGTTGATTCCCATCACTTTTTCTCCTCTTCTTTTCCTTCCCTCTCCAAAAACCTAATAGACTTTATATGAGAAAAAAGCCTTTCATTTTGTGTGTTTCATTGAATTATATTTAAATCCAAGTAAAGAAGGTAAGAGAACTAAAATAAAATAAGTGGAGGAGGGAATCTTTACCATATCTTTTTGTATTTTTCACCTGTTCTTTAGAAGATCTCTATAATTAGAGGATTCTATAACTTATATCAGCAGTTTCTTATATGACCAATCTTGTGGCCAAATTTAAAATGGGTGCTTCCATCCTTTTGCCTTCTCAAAAATCTTAGCTAACTCTGATTGATGCAAAGGAATTAGAGTTCCCAAAACTGGTTGAGCATCAAACCCACATATGGATTGTTTTATAGATATGTTTGACCCTTATTTCAAATCTCTAGCTCGTGAGTGTCTGTGTGCAACCAGAATCTGAGGACCTGAACCTGGAGTTGTCTGATATTGATGACTCAGGTCATGGAACTGTAGGGAAAAAATGGCAGAGCCCAGCAGAGCAGCCCAAAAAGTACTATAAGGAGATAAAGATTTTGAACAGCTATTACTCCTAAATGGGTTCCACCTATCCTTAAACCAGCTTGGAGAATAATCATACAATATACCAAATTTGCCTTAAATCAGAGACTTTTTTAAAACTAGCGTGAACACCAGGCAGACACAGGGCTTTTGTGCCCTGATGATGTTCTCTTGGCTCCCTGTGAGATCTCTATCTCACTTGAATCCGCACAAGCAATCAGTACTACGTTACATTTGTCCTTCAGTTCTTGAATTCTTCCTGTAATTTTCACCTCCCTACTCCATCACTGTCCATCAGTTTATTTTCTGCAACTTTTTGTTTTCTTGAAGAATATATGTGAGTCCTTTTCTGTGAATCATTTCAGATTGTTTAGGTTATGTCTTTGAGGAAGAATAAATGGATGATGCTTCCTGAAGCTGCTGTATCATGAATATTTTTCTTGCCTTCAATGTGCAAAACAGATTGGCTGAAATTTAAGTTGTACGCTTTTTCCCATGAAAACTCCCGTAAGATATTTTTTAGCATCTAAATAAATTGTAGAGAATACTGAATATAGTTTCCTTTCCTACTTTGCAAATGACACTTCATTTCTTTGTGTATATGTGAAATTCTTTCTTAAATGTCATGACTTAATGATGTCATTACAATGTCTTGCTGTTGAGCATGTCTTACTAAATTAAAATATATTTTAATATATTAAAATATTCTATATATAGAATAGGTGCCTGAGCGTCTCAGTCATTTGAGCATATGACTCTTGATTTCGGCTCAGGTCTTGATCTTACAGTCCTGGGATAGAGCCTGCACCTCCTCCTTACAACTGAGATCCATACTCACCAGGGAGTTTGCTTCAGGATTCTCTCTCTCCTTCTCCCTCTGCCCCTTACCCCACTCACTCTCTCTAAAGTAAATAAGTAAATCTTAAAAAAAAATAGAGTAGGTCTACAGGTCTTCAAAACTTTTCTCTGCATCATGAAGAGGCTTTTTATTTGTTTGTTTACAATTATTACAGCTCTCTAATTTATTCTATTTGCTTATATTTACCCTTATTTATTCATAGTTCATATTTTTGAAATGTGTTCCCATAGTAATGAAATTGTATTTATCTAGTGTTTTCTTCTGTTCTTTGAGGGACTGTATTCCCAGTATCTCTTTTTATACTTTTCTAAATTCTGTGTTCTTTACTTCCTTCCTTATTGTTTCATAAGTTTATAAAAAATATTGCTGGATTTTCCTGTTTATTGAATCTATAAATATGGTACACATTTGCCAAAGCAGTGTTTGAAATATTGATTGATACACTCTGTCAGGGATATGAAATTTGTATTCATTCTCCTTTTATTGGTGAATTATACCAAACATTTAAAAAAATAACGGATGACAGTCTTTATCAAAATCTTACACATGATGGAATAGAGGTAAACACATTCAAAATAATTTCCTGAGGTCAGTACTACTCTGACAACAAAGAAGGATAAAAACAATTTAAGAGCAAAATGTCTAATTTGTCCATTATAAATATTGCTACTCCTACTTTCTTTTAACATCATTTGTATGACAAATTTTTCTCCACTCCCTCACTATCAATCTGTGGGTGTCTTTAGGTCTAAAATTAATCTCTTGTAGACAGCATATAGATAAGTCTTGATTTTTTTATCCATTCTGACACCCTATGTCTTTTAATTAGAGCTTATAGTCTATTTTTCGTTCAGAGAGATTATTGATATATATGTATTTATTGCCACTTTATTACTTGTTTTATCATTGTTTCTGAATATTTTCTACGATCCTTTCTTGTCTTTGTCACTTTTTGTCTTTCCTTTACACTCAAAGAATCCCCCTTAATATTTCTTACAATGCTGGTTTAGTCGTCCTGAACTCCTTTAGTTTCTGTCTGGGAAACTCCTTATCTTTACTTATATTCTGAATGACAACCTTGCTGGATACAGTTTTCTTGGCTGCAGATTTTTCTCATTCAACATTTTGAATATATCATGCCACTTTCCTCTGGTTTGCAGTTTTTGTTGAAAAATCCCTGGCTAGCCTTATGAGTTTTACCTTGTAACTTACTGACTTCTTTTGCTGCTTTAAATTTGTCTTTATCATTATAGTTTGCCAATTTAATTACAGTATTTCTTGGTGTCAGTTTGCTTTTGTTGATTTTGATGGGAATTCTCTGTGCCTCCTAAATCTGGATGTCTGTTTCCTTTCCCAGGTTAGGGAAGTTTTCAACTATTATTTATTCAGATAAATTTTATTTTGCTCCTTTTTCTCTCTCTTCTTTCAGGATGCCTATAATACAAATATTATATTTGATGTAGTCACTGAGGACCCAGGTCTATTCTTGCATTGCATAATTCTTTCTCTCTTTTGTTCAATTTCATTATTTTCCATTATTTTATCTTCTAGGTCACTCATTTATTCGTCTGCTTCTTCCAATCTCCTGTTCATTCATGAAGCCTATTTTAAATCTCATTTATTGCATTATTCATCTTTGATTGGCTCTTTTTTACTCTTTTATCTCAGTGGTAAATGTCTTCTATTATTTTCTCAACCCCAGCAAGTAGCCTTTTGATTGTTGCTTTAAATTCTCCACTAGGCATATCATCTGTTTCATTTAGATCTCGGCTTGTGGCTTTATCTTGTTCTTTCATTTGGATAAATTCTTCCACCTTGGCATTTTGTCTAAATTTCTGCCTTCTTCTCTGTGTTAGAAAAACCAGTTATGTCTCTTGCTCCTGAAAGTAATGGTCTTATGAAGAAGAGGTCATGTAGTGTGCAGGTCTCAGTGCTTCAGTGAGTATCTCTGGTGTGTGCACTCTACTGTTGCGTTTTGGTTGCTCTGTCCATCAGACCAGTTGTCTGCAGAATTTCTCCTTGCTTTAATGAGGGCAGTGTGGGGCCCCTGGCCTGAATGTGGTCAGTTTCAACTAGGTGTGCTCTGGTATGCTTGTGAAATGTAACCTGACACCAACTCCACTAGAACTGAAGCCATGCAAAACTCTCTGACTGGAAGACATAGTGTATGTAGGGGTTTGTGCTGGTCTTCTGGTTGAGGGACCTGTTATTCTGGGACTGAGGCAAGCTGGAATGAGTAAGGCAATCCCACCCCAGTGCAGGGGTGTGAGGCTTGGTAAGCAAGTTGGGGAGCCACTGTTGGCCCTACACTGCCTTCAGCTGGTGACTCTGTGTTTGTGTTGAGGGATGTGGGAGGGGAATAGTGCTGCCCAGCTCCCTTGTTCTGAGAGGAGTCTGTATGAATGTTGCCTCCCAAGGACACTCTCTGAGACAAGTGAATAATCTCCCCATTGTGTGTCCTAGGCATTCTTGAGGTCACTTTTTCCATGCCATCTGCTCCTAGGTTGTTTCCCTGCCTTCTCTTCAGGAGCATGACAGTACCTTCTGGGATCTATCCCAGCTAAGCCTGCTAACCTTTAAAACTTCTGGCATTCATGTCCATTGGTTGTAAGAAAATTCATCCCCTCTCATTTTCCAAGCCAATCAATTTGGAAAAAAAACCTTCTCCTTTTGCATTACCTTGTGTGCTTCTCTCTCTCCCCCTTTCTCTCTCTCTTTCTCTCTTTCCCTACCTTTTACATGAGCATGGCTCTCTTCTCTCTGCAGCAGTCACAACGCATTTCTTCCCTAAAGCATGTCCCCGCTACCTCCCACCTTCTTTGACATGTGCTTTTCTCTCCATTTAATTGTGGAGTATGTTGTGTCAGCCTTTAGGCAAATTTCTGGAGTGTTTAGGGTGATTTAATAGTTATCTAGTGTTCATGGAATGAGAAGAGAGGGTCTTCCTACTCAGCTGCCATCTTTGGTTCCCTGATTCTCTTTTTATTACCAAGTGGAGCACTGGGATTTGATGGTTTCTACTCTCTGCTCATAATTCTCAGCTGCCTAATTGAGGATGGATGGAACCTCAAACCATTGAAGCCACACTGAAGGGAATTCTATTATTTGTGCTTGTCTTTTGAAACTTCAGTACTGTGGATAAATCAAGCTGGCCCTAGAATGATTCATTATCTAAATGTGGCAGATTTATTGAGGGGAGGTGGAGTTGGATTTTTACCTCCTGTTTTTAAATGCGACTTCCAGGAAAATAAAGCATAAAATCATTAGCATGGGGACTTTTGTTTTTCGGAGTTCCCTTATATATCAGGATGATAATAGTCATTCATATCTGTCTTCCTATCATGTTTTGCCTCCATATTTGTCCCTTCTAATTAGGGAATGGAAAACTCAGTACCTCAAATATTAAAAGAAAATAATAATTTAAAAAATTAAGGCCATGAATTTTATTCAACGTCCCTGCCAGATATAGTCCATTCAGATTGAATAGCTTTGAGAGAGTTACTAAGAATAGTGTATACTTTTCCCAACCACAAACTATTCTTGATTAGTGGAGTTGTGACTTCATTCCTGGTGTCTTGTTCAGTACTTTTCAAACTATATTCCATCTACATGTTATTCTTCAGAATATGTGGTATACAGTGGAAGTCATACTCAGAGTGCACAGTTTTGGTTTCTAAAGCATCTCCTTTTTCTCCATCTTTCCTGAAAGGGATGTATTTTTATATAAAAGACCAAAATCTGAAAGTCAGTCAGTGTTGTCCATACTACAGAAAAATAGCCCTAGTGTTAGTTGTTCTTTGTGTAAATGCCCGGATATAGGTTTGGAAAATAATATAACTGGGTGGTAATTTGGAGGCTGAAAAATCTGTACCATAATTTTGTAGCATTTCAAGGACTCTAAGAAGATATATGTTCTATTAGTACCTTTTATTTTAGCCTACTCAAACATTCTGTAAACAAAATCACCACCAGGAAACTTTATTTCTAATTTAATTACATTGTGTCTTTTGTGAAGTTCATTTAATGTTTAAAAAGTATTAGTATTGAACAGCCTTTTGAAAACTCTGTCCTGTATTTTTTTCTTTCTAAAAAGTTAAAAAATATATTTTGAAAAAAATGAAAAATTATTTAAACATTATCTTCAGTATTTTATGTTAGAATCTCATTGAAAAATATATGTGAATACTTTGCTGAATTTTCTTGTTACATTGTACTTATCATAAGGGAAATACAGTGTTCAAATCTGTAGACTATAGAGTTTATTTCTGAAATTTTCCTCAATTTGGGTAAGTGAATGTTTATATGAGTGATATTATGGAAACCTGGTGAGTGGATTTGGGTATGTATTTAATTAAAGATGAACACCAGAAATAGGGCAATAAAAGTTTAGTGTTTCCTTCAGCTAGGAAAGAAAATTCAGACAATCTTAATTACTTTAGTTCACTAATATGATGTGATTTGTATAATTTAATTATCTGTTCCTCAGCTGCCTCATCTTTATAATGGGCACAAGAAACATGTGTCCTGTAGGCAGGAATCTAAATAAAGATGTTTTTGTTTTGTTTTGTTTTATTGATTACTTCCTTTGGAAAGTACTAGGTGCATTACAGATATGTGTTATTATCTACAGTGTTCATATATGAATGCTATGGTCAGGGCATTCAAATTGTATATTCAAGGTCACACAGTAAATGGCAAGATTAGACTTAGAACTTTATAGTTTAAACAACATAGTTATTTGTAAGTAAAAGGCTTCCTGCCATCTCCCATATAAACATAATAATGTTTATTAGATTTTAGATATAACACAATAACTGATTTATATATTTTAGCTAGTTTAATATATTGTGATTTTTAATTTAGGTGGTATTCTGATTGAAGTTTTAGATTGTTAAAACGTTCTCTTCCAAAGGATTCTAACACTAAGTGAAATTCTAACACTAAATTCTTGATACTAAGAGAAGTTATTTGACCCTTATTATGTAGAAATAACAGAAACAAGAATTTATAATGATCCCTTTTCATGAGTCCCAAGAACATTTAGTCTCCACTAATCTCTTGAAACTTTTCAAATATTAGGATAACTGAGCACTGCTAGTTTTGTTTGTGTGTTGTCTTAAAAAAAATCCCATTTGGAACAAGTGGTGGGATTTGGAAAATAATGAATTCATTAAAAAAAAAAGTCAGTAAAAAAATGGTGCTACATTGGGGCACCTGAGTGGCTCAGTAGTTTAGGTATCTGGCTTTTTAAAGATTTATTATTTATTTAAGAGAGAGAGAGAGAGGGTGCACAAGTTCAAGGAGAGAATCTCAAGCAGAGTTCCTGTTGAGTGCAGAGCCGAATGTGAGGCTCAGTCTCAGGACCCTGAGATTATGACCTGAGCTGAAATCAAGAGTTGGAAACCTACCCAACTTAGCCACACAGGTGTCACAAAGGCATCTGACACCCCTCTCTCTAAAGCAAATAAATCTAAAAAAAAAAAAAAAGAAAGAAAGAAATGGTGCTACTACTTAAAATAAGCAAACATTAACACTTGGAATTGTATTTCCAAAATGAATAGATTTGAATGAATGTATTTGTTACAAATGTCACACACAGACACATATACACACGTGTATATGAATATACAAGCTTTATCTTATTCATCAATTTTTATATTAGGAAAATGCTATTGTTATATATTGTAAGTATAATACTGTCAATTAATTATATCAAGATATCTCTAGATAAAGGTAAGATTGCTAATAGCTAGAACTATTAGCTCACAAATCTTTACAGGAATTACTGTGTATATATATTCTCCAGTATGAGATTCTGAGAGAATGTTTCTAGTTTTAAGTTGAATTTTGTTTTTCTGAATTATCCTATGTCTATGCTATGCTAACCATTGTCTATGCTAACCATTCTGTGTTCTGCTTTTTCAAGTTTTCCTTTTTTAAAAGCCAATAGTATACAAGAATGATTGAATTCAATGTGGCCATATGTGTCACATGACAAATGATGCCAAACTTTCATGCAGGTCAATTTGAAGTGCTTGAATGAATTTTGGGTATTGTAGGATGCCACATATCGCTGCCAGCCCCCAGTACTCCAACTTGCTTAAAAATTGGGTTTACCAAACACCTTATGTTAAAGAAATTAAAGGTTTGTGGACCATAGTCTAAATTATTGAAAGCTAGAGGTGACTGGGTGGCTTAGTAGGTTAAGTGTATGCCTTTGGCTCGGGTCATGATCACAGGGTTCTGGGTTCAATCCCCATATAAAGCTCCCTGTTCAGCAGTGAGTCTGCTTCTCAGTCTCCCTCTGCTCTGGTCCCAAGCTCATGTGTGTTCTCTCTTTCTCAAATAGATAAAAGTCTTTAAAAACAAATTATTGAAAGCTAAATTCCTATTGTCTATAATGTGAATCTTAACAAAAATTTAATAGCACAAACATTTAATTTTAAGTTTCCATTCTGGATTTTATAAAACATATAAGTTGCAATATTGATGACTTAAGAAGTGTGGGAAAACAGGTTCATTGTGTATGAAGTGCTAAAACCAAACATCATTTTCTTAAACTTATTCCTTATTCTAACACTCTCTAAAGTCTTGAGACAAGCAGCTAACTAAACTATTCTAGTTAAAGTTATCTTAAGAATCTTACAATTTAAAATTTATATTTAATGTTTTACATTTACTGGAATGTAGCAAGAATTTTTACATTTTATGGTATTTTATAAACTATATAAAGTTTGGTTTTCAGGTGTGTCATTTTTGACGAGACACAAAGGGAATGACAATAAAGATCATTCTTTGGATCCATCTAACCTTGTGACTTCTTCAGTATTTGTTTTTGTGGATATTTGTGTTCATATTTTTTCAACCAAATTATTATTTTCTAGTTTTTATTTTAAAGCAAAAATGATCGTACAAAATATTTTCAGAAATATTCAGTTGGAAAAATAAAACATTTATAGTTATGCCTGTAATAATGACTTACTTATCCATATATCTTGAATGTTTCCATCATGACTTTATGAGCAAAATAATATTAATTTAAAACTTCAGAGGACCTTTTCTTTTGCGCATTCACTATGTTCTAGGCACTGTGCTAAGGCTTTGATATGGCTATTTAATTTTCATAACTACCAGATTTGGAAACTGTAGCTTGGAGAAAATAGGAAGCAGGGACAAAATCACATAAATACTGAAATATAAGTCTGATTACAAAGTTTTAAACTACAGTCACTATTAACAATTAAACTATAGTGCTATGGGGATCCCTGGGGGGCACAGTGGTTTAGCACCTGCCTTCCGCCCAGGGCATTAACCTGGAATCCTGGGATGGAGTACCACATCAGGCTCTCTGCATGGAGCTTGCTTCTTCCTCTGCCTGTGTCTCTGCCTCTCTCTTTCTGTGTCTCTCATGTATAAATATATAAAATCTTAAAAAATAAAATAAAGTGCTACACTATCTGGTGACACTTTAAAATTTTGAAAAATCAAATAAATAAAAATACAAAAATAACGTGACTGACATGTCCTTCCCACCATATTAAATAGATGTTGACATTTTGCTTTTTTTTTAAGATTTTTATTATATTTATTCATGAGAGACAGAGAGAGAGAGAGAGGCAGAGAGACACAGGCAGAGGGAAAACAGGCTCGTTCCATGCAGGGAGCCTGACGTGGGACTCCATACCCGGTATCCAGGATCATGCCCTGGCCTGAAGGCGGCGCTAAACTGCTGAGCCACCCGGCTACCCCAACATTTTGCTATTTTAATTAAGACTTCTCTTTTCTTCCCTCCTTCTCCCATTTCATTTTGAAAATGAATACCAAAGACATAGTTGGCTAAGCAGTTCCCAGTTGGAAGCACTTTTGCCACTGGAGAACTTTTGATAATTTCTGGAGACAATTTTAGTTGCCAGGACTGGGAAGAGGGGTGCAACTCTCATCTAATGGGTGGATCCCGGATGATGCTAAATATCCAATACACAAGGCAGACTCTACAACAAAGACGCTGTTCTACTTCATTACTTTCCTCTTCTTTATGTCTCCAGAGGGCACCCTATTGATAAGTTGATATGTATCATCTTCTGGCAAGCTTTCATACTTTTATTACATATGTGTGTATTGAAACATAATTTTGTACATTTATATTTTACATAAATTGTGTCACATTTCAAGAATAGGAAGGTTTTAAGTAACTTGATATTGAAATCCATTTGCTATGATAATCTTATTTACTATAGCTATATAGTACTACATAATGGATTTTGATAACTTACATGTGAGTTAACCCTTTCTTATTGTTATATTGCTTTCTTGAGTCTACTATTCCTGGAGCTTTAATATAAATTTTCTTTATGTTTCATAAAAAAATCCTATTGAGGTTTCATTTATAACTGTACTACACCCATAGTTTAACTCGTGGCCATCTTTAATGGACTCCTTTTATTTTTTTAAAAAATATGTTATTTATTTATTCATGAGAGAGGCAGAGACACAGGAAGAGAGAGAAGCAGGCTCCATGCAGGGAGCCCGATGTGGGACCTTGATCCCAGGAGCCAGATCACGCCCTGGGCGGAAGGCAGGCACCCAACCACTGATCCACCCAGGCATCTCCTAATGGACTCCTTCTAAGAAAAGTGTTTTACTTCATTTATGTACATCTTCTGTACCTATATCATGTTTTGTAAATTTCTCCAATTATTTTGTTAATTTTTTTACCCTATACCTTATAGCCTTGTTCCTTTTGTGAGTGCTATATTTTAAAACATTTTCCAGTATTCTGTTGCTTGTGTGGAAAACAGACTTGCTGAACATTCCTATTTACTTCAGAATTATTTAAATTTTCTATGTGTATAACCACATTATTGGTGGGTTGTTTTTTCCTTTGATTGTTGCCTCTTTTGCCTACTTTGAAATTGAGTACATTATTGATAAAAGCATGGAAAGTGTACCTCCTTATCATTTTTCTATCTTTAATAGGGATTCTTTTCAATGTTACCATCACTGTGATCTTACTATCAATTTTTGGTCGTTTTTACTAGGTTAAGGGACTTCTTTTCTATAGCCATTCTATAAAAGGATATTGACTTTTGTCAAATGAGTTTTCTGTATTTACTAGTAAGAACATATGACTTTTCTTCTTTAATCTATTATTTTGAGAAATTAAATGTATACTTAGGAAAATGTTGAACCATTTTTGCATTCTTGAGATAAACTCTGGTTGTGAAGCATCATTTATGTGTGTGCCCGTCACCCAGTCATCCCCACCCCCCCCCCACCTCCCCTTCCACCACCCCTAGTTCATTTCCCAGAGTTAGGAGTCTATCATGTTCTGTCTCCTTCCCTGATATTTCCTACTCATTTTTTCTCCTTTCCCCTTTATTCTCTTTCACTATTTTTTATATTCCCCAAATGAGTGAGACCATATAATGTTTGTCCTTCTCTGATTGACTTATTTCACTCAGCATAATACCCTCCAGTTCCATCCACATCGAAGCAAATGGTAGGTATTTGTCATTTCTAATGGCTGAGTGATACTCCATTGTATACATAAACCACATCTTCTTTATCCATTCATCTTTTGATGGACACCGAGGCTCCTTCCACAGTTTGGCTATTGTGGACATTGCTGTTAGAAACATCGGGGTGCAGGTGTCCCGGCGTTTCACTGCATCTGAATCTTTGGGGTAAATCCCCAACAGTGCAATTGCTGGGTCGTAGGGCAGGTCTATTTTTAACTCTTTGAGGAACCTCCATACAGTTTCCGAGAGTGGCTGCACCAGTTCACTTTCCCACCAACAGTGCAAGAGGGTCCCCTTTCTCCACATCCTCTCCAACATTTGTGGTTTCCTGTCTTGTTAATTTTCCCCATTCTCACTGGTGTGAGGTGGTATCTCATTGTGGTTTTGATTTGTATTTCCCTGATGGCAAGTGATGCGGAGCATTTTCTCATGTGCTTGTTGGCCATGTCTATGTCTTCTTCTGTGAGATTTCTGTTCATGTCTTTTGCCCGTTTAATGATAGGATTGTTTGTTTCTTTGCTGTTGAGTTTAATAAGTTCTTTATAGATCTTGGAAACTAGCCCTTTATCTGATACATCATTTGCAAATATCTTCTCCCATTCTGTAGGTTGTCTTTTAGTTTTGTTGACTGTATCTTTTGCTGTGCAAAAGCTTCTTACCTTGATGAAGTCCCAATAGTTCATTTTTGCTTTTGTTTCTCTTGCCTTCATGGTGTATCTTGCAAGTTAGCCATTGTTTCTTTGAATATCGCTTCTCCCTGGTGTCTTCCAGGCTCTCTGACTAAAGCTAATATTAGATAAACCTTGAACTCTCTTTTCCTTGGTGACATTTAACTTTACACTTAATTTATATTTAATTTTACATTAAATTTACATTTAATTTAGATTGATTTTGATAGCTCTGTAAATCCACAAAATCCATCTTCAAATACAATGAAGCATAATTCCATTTGCTATACAGAGTTTCTGTTCCAGTAAAGTGACAAACAAAACTAATGCACAAGTCCTTTCACTATAAGCACATAGAAACATTGGATGAAGATAACTAGCAACTTTAAAATACATAACTGAATGCAAGATAGAAAAAGAATTCCCAAGTACCAGAAACAAAGGAACTGAAAGCAAGAGTAATTAATGGGTGAGCTGATGCTCTGGGGTAGATGAGAAGGAGGGAATAAAGGCAGTGACTACTGTATACTTGAGATTTAATGCCCACATAGGACAAGAGATAAAGTTTTAGGCCTATACAAGGCTGGGAGTTTAAACAAATCCCTACTTAAGATAGTTCCCTCATTAAACTGAACTGTGAAGATCTGCTCAGTAAGACCATAAGCAAACAAGCAAACAAACTTTTCTACCTGGTCTCTTGGCGGAAAAAAGAAAGCTTTAGAGTGTAAGTCAGGCACTACTTTTCTTGGACAATACTTTTTGATATAAAATCAAATAAAAATATGTCATAATATGTATTTTTTAAAAATATAATTTTTGAAAAGCAAATATAATAATACTCAATACTCTTTTATAAATTGTGACAGGCAAAAATCCATTAATCTAACACAATTATAGGTTACTGTACAATGTTTTGCCTACTTTTTTTCCACAAATTTACCTTATTTATCAGAACTGTAATTGTACTATAAATGACACTTTGTGGTATTTTTTTATTTTTTATAATTAAAAATATATTTTATTTTTTATAAAATAAATTTTTAATTTAATTTAATTTATTTGAGGGAGAGAGCAAAGTGAGAGAGAGAGCACACAAGTAGGGGAAGGGGCAGGGAGAGAGAGAGAAGCAGGCTCCCAATTTGAGGAGGGAACCAAATGTGGGGTTCCATCCCAGAACCCTGGGATCATGACCTGAGATAAAGGCAAATACTTCACCGACTGAGCCACCTAGGCATCCCTGTAGTATGCCTTTTTTTTTTTTTTTTTTTTTTTTTTAGCATCAAGTACATTTTTCAATCGTTACTTTTTTAGGTCTGCATCAAAATTCAGTTGCATTACAATGTAAAGTAATTTATTATGTCTCCATTCTCTAATGTTGAATTTTTAGCTTTCATCCAAATTTTGACATAAAACTACTGCAAAGAATATCTTCAAATATGTTATCCTTTCATTACATTAAAGTTTATTACTCTAAAATAAGATCTTAAAAATAAAATTTCTATGTCAAAGAACAAGATCATTTTTGTGGGTTTTCTTATGTATTACCTATATTATATGTCTTCTAAAACATTGTACACATTATGTATATTCAACATCCCTGAATGTTTAATTCAATTTTAATATCGCTTCAGCACTGGCTTATATTGTGTTTTTTACTTTAATGATTGCAAAAAAAAAAAAAGATTTAACTTTAATTTGAATTTCTTTGCTATGGATAAACATTTCCTATCTTTTCTTTTTTGTTTCCTTTCTTATTCTCCTCCTCCTTTTCCTCTCTTACTATTTGTTTGCATCTTTGTTTATGGTATGTCTGTATATATGGTATCTATTTTACAAAATTGATATCTTTTTCTCACTTTCATACATTGATGTAATTGATGGTCACTTATAATCACAATTATCACTTTTTTACCTTCATATTCATGTACAAACACATTGAAACTTTTTCTATTTTTCTTTTTTATTTTCTGTATAGGGAATAAATGTATACACATTTTCCCATGTTTTAAATGAAATGGTGTGGATTTTATTAGAATCTTGATCCATTTGGAGAAGAGTGGTGACTTGAGGGCAGGTAGAGGTGACTCGTGGAAGGAGACTAACACTGTCTTGCTTTCTCCAAGAAGTTAATGGAGGTTAAGTATTTTAGGGAACAGAATCACTGAAGGACAGGGGTTTGAGAGTATTTCTGGGCAGGAATAACATTTGCTTACTCTGTAAAAGAAGAGAAAATATACTTAGAATCACTTGCCAGTATTTGCTGCTCCCCTCATATCCTGTTGATCATCTCTCTTGTATAATGCCATTCTGTGGCAATTAACCTAAAATACTTTCTCCTTTTTTGTGTGTGTTTTTTAATAATGAATTTGATCATCATATTAATGATAAAATCATTACAAAATAATTTATTAGGTGCTATTATGGGAATTATGTAGGTGTTTTACAAGGAAATTAGTTCTAATTCTTAAAAAAAACACAGTAAATTTGGCAATCTATTGTCCTTTTGCAGATACTGAGTCTAACATCCCACAACAGTTGAGAGTGGAGCCAAGTTTGCCATCTACCTCTGTGCTTTGAAATCGTGTGCCCTTTTCCCCACCATATATTATTATCATTAGCATTGCACAATGGAATGTAGTCTTTACTTGAAACCTCCTCATGGTACTTGGACATAGCAGACATTAGAACAACTGGCCATGCATTCTCAATGTGGACAGATGGGTAAATACAGGGCATTGGCTAAAGTGAATATGGCAGAAAGTGAACCTCTTCATAGCCTGGAGCAACTATCCATTGGGTCTCTAAGACTTGTATTTGCTGCCGTAGTTTCCTAGAACGAGTGCATCTGTAGGACATGTGACATCTACATTACTCATACTCTGCTGGGTGATAATTTTAGATGCTTAATGTTGACAATTATTTTATAACATTGAATGAGTTGTGTCTCAAATTTCTCCCATTCCATGAATTGCTATCATGGTGCCACAATACTGTCTATTAATAATTCTGCCTTTCTTTTGAAAAGCTCACTTTACCATTTTTAAAATTTTATGTGAGGTTTTCAGATGCTGAATCTGCATTCTGTTTTATGTATCTGATTTTCTGCTTTAGAGTCAGGCCCAAATTTAAACAAGTGTTGTTTTTTTGAGGGGATTTATTATTCATTTTCAAATAACTAAGCAGCAGCTATGCTGTCTGCCTGCATACATTCAAATCTTGAGTCCATTATTTTCCTCTGCAATATCAGGTAACATATTAAGCTTTCCAAGAATCAGCTTTCTCTTATAATTTTTAAAAAGGCTATTGTAATAATATCTTCCTCATCAGATTATTGGAGGATTAAGACAAAAACTATCTTAATCCTCCAAGGATTAAGACAAACTGCCAAGGAAAAGGTCCAACATTCAATAAATCATAGATAAGAGGCATTGTAGTATTTGTAGTAAGTGGTAGCAACAATAGCAGAATAATTATTATTTGAAGTTCCACTCATTTATTTTTCCGTATGTAATTTTCAATCAGCAATCAGTTCTAAAAACTATATTTTGATTTCATTATTATGCTAAATTTATGCTAAATTTATGTATTTACTATATTGAGAAAGTTGGGCAGCTCTGGTGGCTCAGCAGTTTAGCGCCACCTTCAGTCCGGGGCCTGATCCTGGAGACCCAGGATGGAGTCCCATGTTGGGCTCCCTGCATGGAGCCTGCTTCTCCCTCTGCCTGTGTCTCTCATGAATAAATAATTTAAAATCTTTTTTATTTTTATTATTTTTTTAAATATAGCATTAGTGTCTTTTTTAAATTTCTTTATTTATTTATGATAGTCACACACACACAGAGAGAGAGAGAGGCAGAGCCATAGGCAGAGGGAGAAGCAGGCTCCATGCACTGGGAGCCCGACGTGGGATTCCATCCCGGGTCTCCAGGATCGCGCCCTGGGCCAAAGGCAGGCGCCAAACCGCTGCACCACCCAGGGATCCCTAAAAATCTTTTTTAAATAACTGTTTACTATTTGAGTGTAGCAATTAGTTTACAGTATTTAGACTCCTATAGTTTTTAGTATTTGGAATTATATTAAGCCTACATATTTACTGTATTTGTACAGTATTAATTGGGAGACTAGGTCCATCATACGTATTTCTATTTATTTGCATCTTCTTCTGAAACCAATAATATTTTATTGACAGCTCCATTGGGGGGTGGTTATTCAAAAGAATTTTGTTGCTGCTAGTTTTAGGAATAGGTAAGATTTTGCCATCATGTAAATTTATTTTTGTGATCGTGTCTGTTATCATTTGTACTTTCCTAGTGGTCTTTGCTGAAGTACAGAAGTGTTGGATTGTTTCTCATTCATCAGGAATCATTATGAAATCCTTTGTTATAACTAGTGAGAATTTAGCTGATTCCTTCCAATGCATGCAGCATTATCTACAAATAACAGTATTTCGACTTATAATTTATTAAGATTGTTACATTGAATTATCCTTTTATTTCTGTGTTAAATAATACTATTAATTTGTTGGAGTTTTCATTAGATCTTTAATATTCAACTAATAAGGTTATTCTTTGGTTTTATTAGATATGGATTTAGAATCACAACTAGCTCACAAGAAATATGATGCATCCATATTATAGTTTTTCTTTCCTTCTTTCTTCATCTTTTGGTGTGGGAAGTATGTTTTTCTGGGTGCTTTTCTATCCTCACAGAAATTATGATCAGAAACATTTTTCATTTCTAATGCTAAAATTGTTTGTATATTTATAGTTGCACACCTACTTTATGTAACAAATGCTTAACTTTTTTAAAGTAAATAGTTACTGCTCAATTTTAATACTAATCAACTCTATGCCCAGAAGTATTTTCACTTATTATTTTCTCAGTCTCTGCAGAATAAAACTGTGGTAGATTTTATGAAAGTTCACAGGTCTGAAACTATCTCTCATCTTCACATATGAATGACAACTTGCTTGGGTAAAGCAAAGTTCTTGGATCACACCTTTTTTTTTTTTTTTTTTTTTGTAAGACTCTGAAGTTATCCCTCTATATTACCTTCTGATGTTGACTGTCACAGCAGAGAGGCCTGAAACAATAATGATTTGCCTTCTTTGAAAGATTTTTGCTTTTGTTCTTTTAGAGACATAGAAAAAACTTTTCCTTCAAATTTAAGACTATTTACTTGGCAATTTTATTGAAGTCATTGTAAATTCAATCTCAATGCTTTTTGAAGTTCTGGAAGATTTTCTTTAATTTTGTTTCTACCTCAAATCCTTTTGTAAAGAGGTGTAAACAGGGTGGGTTGCAATAAACAACTTACTCCTGATTATTAATTCAGTTCTACTTCTTTGTTCTATATTTTCAATATTTGTCATCTCCTCTTGTATTCTTCTTGTCTCTATTAAATTGGTTTTTATTTTATATGCATTTTCAGCTTACCTTCTGTGGCTTACTAATACATCTGGATCCAACATAAATTCTAATATATACTTCTCTGAATGACTTTTCAAGTAAATGTATTTTTAAATTATAACAACAAAAACCTGTAAAACCAACATTCAAAACTATTTATTATTATTCCATATTCAGAAATATATAAACATGTAATCATGTCATGACATATACACATAATTATATCTGTATCTGTAATAATGTTATAGAGTTCCTTATCTATTTTTGAGTCAGCATTATGTCACAGACATAACTTACAACATCATAAATAATGTGAAAATTTTTAGAAAAGCAAGAAAAACATATCATATGTGATAACAATATCAAAAGAATATGACTACTATTCAGTCCAGTGTCACAACTGAGGATATGCACACAATTTATACAGAGTTCCTAAATCTTGTTGACTTTATTGATCCAACATATTTTAATCATCCCTGTGCCCTTAAAAATGTTTGTATTCATTCGATGTGCTCTGTTAATATTAAGCCCTTTTATGTACTGTTGTCTGTATGCATGTATAAATGTATGTGTATATGTGTGTGTGTGCTTGTGAGTAAATGTGTATATAATGAATAATTCTACAAAGGACATTACTAAACAGGAATCCATGTGAGCATTTCTGTGCATTCTCTTAGAAAAGATATTTAGAGGTTGCAAAGTTTATATTGTCCTTATGGCCTTTTTCATGGCTGAAATGTACTACTTTATTACTATGGGAGTAGTACTATTGTTATGGTAATAGTTCTTTCTAATAAACTCCATTTGATTCCTAAAAGAGTGAACTATCTGGATTTAAAATTGAGTGATAATGGGTAAGCCTATAATTATATAACTAAAGGGCCGATACAGCTTGCTTTGCATACTGGCTACAGATATGGATGAGAACCTACTTCCCTGAGCCTATGAAATTCCCAAGCTTTTGCTGTTCAGACATTTGGACATTGGTTGAATTAGTGGTAGTATCTTTTGGATTGAGGAAGCAGAGTGGAGTGGTACTTTTACCTTTTTGTTTCTAAGAGCATAACATAGTTGGTCATTCCAGTAACTATTTCCATAGCATGAATTTAACATTTTTACCTTTTCTGAGCTAGTATCTGAGGCATCTATTGCTGTTACCATTAATTTCCCTTTTTCATTAGGATGGTATTTTGTATCAATACTTACAGGAATCTGGGTTTTTCTTTTGAAGTTTATTTCAATATATACTGTGTATTTCTATATGTGTGCTAGTGTGTATGAATTTATTTCTATCCCATAGGTTTCCACTGTGTGTCAGGAAAGAAGGAAAATGAATGATCAAAAGGAAAAAGGGAAGCTATATCCATGGCAAGCTAATTTTCACTCTTCATATGTATTCCTTGGAAAAGTATTCTTTTTCAAAATAATTTTAGAAATGCTGAATTGCATGAATTTTAGAGGACTCTATAGAGGCTTTAATAGACTAAAGTCATTTTAAATTTCTATCATCCATTTTACAACATTACACTACTTTTCTGTACACAGCAAAAAAATATGTCCTATAACAAGTCTTCCTTGGGACACAGTTTTTGAAATACATTATGTTTTACTTATACTAATTTTCTTTTTTCCCAGACACCTTGCCCCTACCTCATTAAGCTTACTGATATTTTATTTCCACTGTTTGGGAAGGGAGACTAGTAGAAATAAGGACATAATCCTCTTATGCTAGAAAGAAATGTTTCTGAGGTCTTGTTTCCCTGGATGATTTGTCACCTATCATAATTATATGTTATATTCTGTGCTCCAAGGGTAGGATGCTCTGGGGAGCACAAGCTATGGAGTGAGGCAGAAAGAACCCCATGCCTCCTATGCCACTTGCTAAATGTATGATGTTAGTGAATTGTTTTACCTCTTGGACCTCATTTTCTACCATTATTAAAGTGGAGTTAGCATTGTCTTTCTCAATAGAGATAGGGATAGATTCTACTCATTTCCAGGTAATATGAAGTAATCCTACAAATATATTTAAATAAGAGCTACCAAAATTCCCACTATTCAAACAAAACCATTTTTAACATCAGTTCTTCAACAGAAAAATATAAATTTAAACTACAAAGGAATATC
Organism: Vulpes vulpes; assembly: GCF_048418805.1. NCBI lineage: Eukaryota > Metazoa > Chordata > Mammalia > Carnivora > Canidae > Vulpes > Vulpes vulpes. Next base: position 43,432,779 of record NC_132791.1, read on the forward strand.
ACAGTAACACACTCAATTGTGTGGCAATTACTGACCATATGAATTTTTTGGCAAAAATATAGAGAAATCGAACACTCCTTTTTTCCAGTGGAAATGAAAATTGCCACAACCATTTTGGAAAATTCCTGGGCAGTTTCTACTGTACGTAATAGTAAATATATGCCAGCAACATGATTTTGCAATTGCACTCCTAGAATATTAAGTGTTCATTGCAGTTTTTGCTACAGATAAAATCAATAAGAGAAGCATATAAAGTATAGCATATTCTTAAAAGGGAATGCTATTCTACTGGTACATGTAGGAACATTTAAAGATTTGTAACAAATAACCCAGAATTGATAGACTATATGATTTATAATATAGTTGGTATGAAGTTTATAAGCAAGCAAAGCTCATCTATGGTAATCAAAGTCCATATAATGGTACCTTCATGGAATGGGATGTATATTCATGGAACAGGACTGAAACGAGGCAAAAGGGAACTTTCTGAAGTGAGAGAAATACTCACTGTCTTAATCCAGAGGGTATCGTAGATGTATACACATATACAAATGTATCCACCTGTGAATTTAAGATGTTTGTACTTCATGTACTTATTGTAATTATGAATTAGCTCAATAAGAACAAAACAGTATTAAGGTAATGATGAGATATAATATATATGATATATAGTACTGACATTTAGTACTTTAATCTATTGGAGCTTCTTTGGCTTTTGTAAGTTGGTCTGAGACTGATATACTGCTTTTAAAGGCATTCTGAAGAGAAAATGTGTTTCCTATTCCTAGCTACTGAGTTTTAAAAAATGAGTTTTGGACTACTACCAGTTCATAAGTTGGGATCAGCCTATATATATGCAATGAACTTCCTAACAAGGAGAGTCCTAGAGACAGAAATGAGTTATATTCTGTATCATCTGCAGGCAGTTTGAAGAAAATTAAGGAAGGATAAAATAGAAAGACCATAAATTTATTTTCACTGCATTTCTTGCAAGAGAAGGGTAGTAAGAAAAGATGGCAAACCAAAGGAGATGCATCTCTAAATCTGGGACAAATCTGGTGTGTCTGAGCTCATCTTATTGTTCTGCCTGAATTTATGTACCTTTTCCAGAGAAAAGTGCCGTCTACTTGATGCCTACACCATAATACATAGGTGTTATAAAAACAAGCAAACAAACAAAAGAAAAAAGTAAAAACTGATAGTTCCTTAATATATAGTCTGAATGTGTCCTTGGAATTAGATTTCTCCCTGGATCTGTAAAAAAAAAAAAATACCTAAAAAAATATACGTGAGATACTTCTACATCTAATAGTGCTAACCAAAGCTATCATGCTCAGTGATTGTATGGTGGGTGCAGTACACATGATGCAGAGGTTTTGACTCACTTGGTAAATGGAGCTTTAAAAATGAGTATCAGGTTTTTAAACAATGGTAGCTATGAAATGGTATTTCAAAACAGCTCTTTAAAACTGCACCCATTTAATTTGTTCTATTTTTCTGTTATATTTTTATAGGTTCCCATTTCTCCTGCTGTTGAAATTGCTTAGCCTTATCAAGTTTTATGAATGGAGACACTGTCTCAAGTAGTTTATTTAATGAATCCAATCTATCCATGCATTTCATCTTTATGTAATAGACAAAGACTACAAGATTTCCTTCCACATGGTTCTAGTGAGCCTGAGGCATAAACAATTTTTAGTTGGCTTATAATAAACAAAGCTACATAATAAGAGCACTCAAAGAAAACAGGATCAGGAGATTAGAAACAAAATTCTAATATGTTTTTTATAACTCTGCACTAAATCTTGTTCTGATTTCTTAGCAGTCCAAGAAAAAAAGGAAACCAAATTGGTCATATATTTATTTTTTATAAGATTTATTTACGTATTTTAGAGAGAGTGGAAAGGGGCAGAGGGAGAGAGAATCCTGAAGCAGACTCCCCACTGAGCATGGAGCCCAATATGGCTCCTTCCTGGGATCCTGAGCTGAAATCAAGAGTCTGCCACTTAACCAACTGAGCCATAGGTGCCCTAGTCATATATTTATTATAAAATATTTCAAGCAATCATATTCATTGGGAGTAATATGTTTTTCTCTTATAAATGAGTGTTAAAGAAGAATTTAAATCATATCAAAGTTGAACAAATTAGTGACAAACTTTATTGGCCCTCAACAAAAGATGAATGCTTCCCATGAAATATCTATCCAAATTGTGTGTTAAATGGTAGTGGAGGGAAAAGAAGTGGGGATAGATAGCGTGCACCAACTAGCATAGCAGGGATGAAGAACTGCAGAGTGAGATCAAAGTCTAAGTAATTACAGGGTTATATTGTCGTTGAATATGAATTGTGACTGGGACTTGCAAGTATGGACTTTTAAAGGAGAGACCAAGAAAAGAAATGTACAGATAGATGTTTTTGCATAAGGTGAAAATTGAGAGCATAAGATTTCTAAAAGAAGGATAGTAAAGAAATAGAACTAAACACTGAACTTAGATAAAAAGGCTTTAAGAATCAGAAGAAGGAGAAAGACTTAGTATAGTGAAGTAGAGACATAGGAGAAACATAAGAGATACTTTCCCCAAGCTAAAGAAGGAGAGATTTTTAAAATTATCATTATTATTTGAATATAGTTGACATACAATTTACATTAGTTTCAGGCATACAACTTAGTGATTTCAAAAGTTTATACATTATGCTATGTACATCACAAGTATAGGTACCATCTGTTCCATTACATTACTATTATAGTATCATTGACTAAATTCCTTTATTCTTGTTACTTACTCCATAACTAGAGGACAGTCTCTCCCTCTCCCCTTCATTTGTTTTGCCCAAACTCCCAGCCCTCTTCCCTCTTACAACAATCAGTTTATTCTCTATATATGGTTCTGATTTGGCTTTTTGTTTGTTATTCATATTTTTAGGTTCCATTTATGAGTGGAATCATGTGGTATTTGTCATTCTCAGGCTGACTTATTTCACTTAGCATAATTCCTACCATGTTGTTTCAACATGTTTCATCCATGTTGTCGCAAATGGAACAATCTCATCTCCCTTTATGGTTGTGTAACATTCCATTGTGTGTATGTTACATTTTCCTTATCCATAGTTCTATTGATGTACACCTACATGGTTTCCATGTCTTTGCTCTTGTAAATAATGCTGCAGTAAACATAGGGGTACATACATCTTTTCAAGGTTTTCACAAATGAATTGTACCAGATATGAAAAGAAGAGTTAACACTTATTCTCCTCAAACTATTCCAAAACATAGAAGAGGAATAAAAGCTTTCAAGTACATTCTATGAAGCCAGCATTACCCTTGTACCAAAACCAGAGAGACTACAAAAAAAGAAAACTACAGGTCAATATTCTGATGATCAAACATATAAAAATTCTCCACAAAATATTAGCAAACTACATACAATAATACATTAAGAATATCATTCACCGCAATCAGGTGGGATCTATTCCCAGTATGCAAAGATGGCTCAGTATTTACAAATTATTCAACATCACACAGCACATCAACAAAATGAATAGAAATCATATGATCACCTCAGAAGATGCAGAAAAAGTGTTTGCCAAGATTCAACAATGATTAATGATCAAAAACTCTCAGCAAAATGGTGTTAGAGGGAACAGACCTCAACATAATAAAATCCATATGTGAAAACCCCACAGCTAACAAAATTCTCAATGGTGGAAAACAGAGAGTTTTCCCTCTAAAGTCAGGAAAAAGACAAAGATGTCCACTCTCACCACTTTTGCTCAACATAGTAATGGAAAATCATAGCCACAGCAATTGGAGAAGAAAAAAGAAATAACAGGCATCCATATAGGTAAAGAAAAAGTTAAACTCTCACTATTTGTAGACAATAAGGAGATATTTTTAAAGAAATCTGTGGTTAGTGATGCTACAGATACTCTAAAGGAGACTGATTAGATGGATTAGATCATCAGTTTGTGTCAAGAAGATCATTGTTTAGCTTTGAGTGAGATTTCTTACAATATAGGGAGGCAGAAAACTAATGACAAAGTGATAAAAAGTTAGTGCACCATAAGAAAGGATGAAAAATTGAAAGAACATAATTAATAAAAATATGTACTGTCTTTATTTCTCTGAAAAAAGTTTTTTAATTTATTATTTTATTTTATTTTATTATTTATGGTGTATTTATTTTATTTAATATTCACAGCAACTCTATATTTCCAGATAGATAGAGATATATATGTTAAATATATGTAATGTACATTTAGCAGAGGACTTGAAAAGGAAATCAATGTAAAGTTTTTAGTATTAAATGAGTGCATTAAAAAATGCACTCATGCTTTGAGTACATGGAGACAAATATACGGAAGAAAGATCCAAAGGAGAGAATAACAAATTGATGAAAATCCCAAATGAGGCTAGAATGAAAAAAAAAAAAAGAATGAAAAAAAAGGCCTCATGATGAACACGTATTCTAAGACAATAACCATGGGAGAAAAGAAAAATGTGGAATACATTTAAGGTAAAAGAAAGAGACTTCCATATAACGGGTTGTATCTTTTCAGCAAAGCAGAAAAAATAGTGCACTGTGACTACAGTGGTGTGGGAGTGTGGAAATGGGTATTGAGGATAGTTTTTCTTGGTATAGCAATTTTTGGTGATGATAAATGAGAGAAAATCAATTTTAGATTGAACAAATTTATTTTGATGAGTTTCTATGATCTATGGAGCTTGGAGAATATGCAGTTTCATGATGAGACTCTAAAGATCTGTGATTTTCTCCAAAACCATCAGCATCTTAAGGATATGAGTGAGGAAGAGAAAAAGACAGTCATATCCGGTATTGGGAACAGGTGGCAGATATTCAGGAAAGTAGGAAAATAGGAGGCCTTTGTGATTAAATGCCTAAAATGATAAAACAGAAATCCAGGTAATTCGATACTGGATATTGAGGAATGGATATTTGGTAGATATAGTTAGTTAATTTTTTATAAGAACAGACTCAATGACAAAGTGATATCCCCTTATTATAGGCCATTAAGGGCCAATGGATAAAATTCTGCCTTTTGCTTATTTTCAGAAAAAATATACTTTTGTCACAAAAGGACTTTGGATACCAGTCTATTTTTGGACTTGAAAAGAAAACCAATGTAAAGTTTTTAGTATTAAAAATCTAAATCTTAAAACTCTAAAAGCAGAATGTTGAAAACCAAAGGAATAACTGTTATCAAGTCCCACTGGAAAATATCTATGGGCAGTGGATATGCTCAACATGTAGTATTTTGAGGACAAGCCTTCTTAGAAAAAAACTTACCAAATGGAGTTGATTTAAATAACAATGTACACATGTCTATTGAAGTTTCTTTTTTAAAAAAAATATTTTATTTATTTATTCATGAGAGACACAGAGAGAGAGAGAGAGGCAGAGGGAGAAGTAGGCTCCTCACAGGGAGCCCTATGCAGGACTCCAACCTTGGACCCGAGATCATGCCTTGAGCCGGAGGCAGATGCTCAACTGCTGAGACACACAGGCATACCTCTATTGAAGTTTCTTGAACCACTTTGATTTTGGCATCCAGAAGACCTATTTCCTTGGGAATCTGAGTCAAACCAGTAAAAACAATGCAAGTTGAGTCAGGAAAGGTGTGAACATAAAGGGAGAGGGTAGCATTTGAAGATTTGGAAATTGGAAGGAGGAACGACTTCACTGGGGAAGTTCTGCTAAATTAAGTTATGTTTACCTTATTTTTTCACTGCTGACTTACGCTGTTTTTGTTTTTGTTTTTGTTTTTCCTTTAAGTACTATAAGAAACTTGCTCTTTTGAGGTTTAATAATGACCTTTTTCGCTTTTTATTTGCTTAATTGACCTCTTAATAATCTTCTTCTTTGGCATCTATTTTGCATTCTCTTTTGAAATGCTGCCCCTTCACTGCTGTGAAAAAGTGCTTTGCTAGGTGTTTTCCTGTATCTTTGAATATACCTCCTCTTACTCTCTGGGGATCCATACTCTTCCTGCTTTGTAAGTTTAGTATTTGCACAGAGCTTTATTACTAAACCTATAAAATTTTATGATCTCTTAGTGTTTAAAAATCTCTTGGTTGTGGTAAATATTTTTCTAAGGAAAAAAAATTCACATAATTTTTGTAGTAGGTATTGTCCCTTATCGAACTCTAAAATATGAAAGTAATTAGTAATTGGTAGCATAGAATTTTATTATATATATATCATAAGGTTTAAAGATCAGGCATTCACCAAATGGTTGTTGATTAATGAAGAATTCACATGTAAATCTACATGCTTTATGGACTATAGAGCTTTTTATAGGTATTATTCTATTTGAATATACTAGTGTATTATTAAAGGCTCTTAAAAAGACTTTGAAAATGCTCTTGAGGGATCCCTGGGTGGCGCAGCGGTTTGGCGCCTACCTTTGGCCCAGGGCGCGATCCTGGAGACCCAGGATCGAATCCCACATCAGGCTCCCGGTGCATGGAGCCTGCTTCTTCCTCCGCCTGTGTCTCTGCCTCTCTCTCTCTCTGTGTGACTAACATAAATAAATAAAAATTAAAAAAAATAAAAAATAAAAAAATAAAAAATAAAGAAAATGCTCTTGAACTAGTAGCTTCTTACACTAATCTCATTGATTAAATAGAGATTGTAATGAGAAAGGACATAAAAGGAAATTATTTTTATTTTTTGTTTTTCTTTTCAGAGAAGAAGTAATTGGACATTACCTATGAAATAATACCTTGAAACAATACCTTGAACTCATACTTTGAAATTCCTATAATATTCAACACATAACTAGGGTAAAATTCCACTTTGCCTAATTTCGATCAGATGAATGTTCTAGTTGCCATTCAAAACAGTCTAGAAAGAGGATCCTTATTTTAAAAGTAACAATTGCTGCTAAGAATAAGTAATCAAAGTGGCCTAATTTCCAATTGGAAAACACACAGAAATCCTTTAGAAAGCATTATATTATGAAAAACCTTTTGGAGACTTTAATACAAAATAGTAGGAACACTTAACTAGCACCTACTTTGAGCCACACACTGATCTAGGTGATGAATATATAAAAATCATTTAATCCTTTAAGAACACTATGAGGTAGATGCTATTTTAATCACCAGTTTACAGATAACGAATGGTGAAGACATGCTCAAGTTCTCACAGTGTGAAGCGGAAGAACCCGATTTCAAACCCAGGAGGTCTTTTTAAGCCTTTCATCCATGCTACTAAACTCCATTTCACTATTAAAGAAGAAAAAGCCATAGTGCCACGGAATGATTTTTATCATGTAAAATAGAAAGATGACATGTGTTAATCACAGTCCACACCATTTCATAAACTACTTTTCTAGTGAACTGAGGAAATAAGCAGATGGGAATTAATTGAGCAGAACAACGATTTATTCTTTTCCTTACCCTCAGAGCAACAAAAACAGTGTTTTGTTTGTAACAGTCTCAAAATTATGTTTATTGACTTAATGCATATTTTGCTGGTTAAGGTGTTTTAGTGAGTCAAATTGATCAGAACGAATTAAGTATACTTAAATACCTTTAAATCGGGGAAGAGGGTGGGGGGTGGGGGTGAACGGGTGACGGGCACTGGGGGGGGCACTTGACGGGATAAGCACTGGGTGTTATTCTGTATGTTGGTAAATTGAACACCAATAAAAAATAAATTTATTTAAAAAATGTGGTGGATTAAAAACATGAAAAACCCTGACTTCTTAAGCAAAATATCAAAATTATTTATCAGATGGGGTTGAGTTGCACTTATAAAACCCTTTAATGAATTAAATGTAAGTATCAAGAATACAGATTTTGACCTCTCAGAGTATTCAGAAATTTTTGTAAATTATATGTTCTAAGAGGAATTTAAAAGTTTTGGAGCTCTAAATAAATAACCATTTTCTTATCAGAGAATATTAAATGTTCCAAAAACAATAACAGCTAACAATTAAGACTTAAGGCAGCAGAGTTACAAAAATCTTTTTAAGCGTCAGAATCAAGCATTTTCGTATTAGCCATGCCTATAGAATGATTTTAAATAATGACTACAAATTGATCAGTATATGGACTGAGGAAAATACATTAGCCAAAAAACAGAACAGCAAAATATATGATCAAAATTTAATAATATAGTTCTTTCCAAGGGTGACAGCTTAATTTGAACTGGAATTGGGCCTCTCTCTTACTTTTTTGCTTGCTTAAGGATTCATAAAATATATACTACAGATTAGGGACTATAAATTTGGAAAGGTTCTGAATAAAGCAATAAATAATTGTGGTACACATTCTTAAAATTTCTCTGAATTATTGACAAATAGAGTGACTTCAAGAACACTGATTGCTCGTAATTCCCAGAAATAAGCTAAAATGGCAATTAGATAAAGAAGTTAAGCATATATTTTATTATGTGACACATATATGAGAAAATTTTTAAATCATGATGATCCTTTTAAGCCTAATAAAATATGAGTGAGTAGTATTTTCATTAAGTAGAAAGAATACTAAATTAATGAAACATTTACCAAGGATTCTAAATTTAGAAAAAGCATGAAATATTAGTAGGATATAATAGTGTGTTTAGGGGATCCCCTCTCCCTTTATTGAAGAAAATGGGCTCTCCTGGGTATACCTTTGGGTGTAATGGGATACCTTGAACAGAACATAGAATTGGGAAAGGGGCAGATGTAGGTTCTTCTGACTCTGCCAGTTACTAGGCTGGATCTTTGGCAGTGTTAATTAAACTTTCTTAGCTCTGGGATGCCTGGGTGGTTCAGCGGTTAAGCATCTGCCTTTGGCTCAGGGCATATTCCTGGGATCCAGGATTGAGTCCCATATCGGGCTCCCTGCAAGGGGCCTCTTTCTCCCTCTGCCTATGTCTCTCTCTCTCTCTCTCTCTCTCTCTGTCTCAAATAAATAAATAAATCTTAAAAAAAAAAAAAGACTTTCTTAGCTCTAATATTCCCCTATGTGAAATAGGAATAAAAAAAAAGGAACAAAAAATATTTACTCATTTTAGTAGATTCTTGTGAAGAGGAAATCAATCCATAAGAAGTTTGTACCACAAAGTGAGGTATATTTAAGGTGCCCATTAATATTTGCCACCTTACTACTCCCTATCTCTTGTCTTCTCTATGTTTCAGATGAACCACCCTTTACCAAATATTATATTTAGTGCTAGCCTGATTTGTTTGGTCTCAAGAGAGAATAGGACAAGAGTCCTTAGGAACATTGCAGTATTCCCTATCACTTTTGTCTGTGCAGGGTAAAATGAAAGGTGTAGCTGTCTGTATACACAGAAACATGCCTCTGTGTTATTCTCTAGCTGGTCAGCATCCCAAGATCCAGGCTATCTCCAACTTTCTGATTATGGATTATTTGTCATACAAGCCCAATAGTTTGCAAGACTTACGACTTTAAGTCAGGAATTTTTTCATAGCATTTTGTAAAGTAGAGTAATATAGTAGAATTAATGCTATCATAGGAGTCAAAAAGACTTGAATTTGTAGCCCCAGCTCTGATCTCTGATACTATGTATAACCTTCAACTGAATTAAAATATTTGGGCCTCTGTTTCCTTATCTATGGGAAGAAATAAGATACATAGATATACACACATATATGTATATACATATTAAATGTGTGTGATACAGACCTACATAGATATGCATGCATATGCACATACAAATCTATAAAAATATTCTTATTTTCTCATAAGCTATCATGAGGACTATGTGTGCCAGTCTCTGCAAACATTATACAATTTGAATGTTCTTAACATTCTCCTAACACAATTTGTGCTTGATCTTAAGTTTCTTTATTAATATAAAGTCTGAGGAGCCCAACTGACCTTTTCCGATGATCTTATATATGACCCAGCATATTACTTATATTACTTAACTTGAAGCATTAGAACAGGAATGAATAGTTTGAGAATATCAAGTCTAACCTTTTCCCTTAAAGCAAATTCTGGAGGGCAAGTCAGTAGCCCTGGTCAATACCTCACAAGTATAGAAGTCTCCTGATTCCCTGTCCTGCAGTCCTGGCTCCAGTTTTCTGTATTTCTCTCTGTCCCTAGGAATTCAAAACAAATAAATATTTGTTCGTATGTAGTGTGATTAATTCTATTATTGCCTTTCAATGCTCCAAAGTATAAAATGTGGAAAGCTGAGAAATGAGAAAAGGAACAGTAGAAGATAAATTGGAATGAAGAAGGATTAGATTTCAGAAATTACTGGCAAGAACTATACATGTTTCCCCCAAGCCCCTTAGAAGCCAGAATGCTCAGAGAGAGGTAGAGGTATGTAAAAATCTGAGGATTGAAAGAAGCATATGAATGCCTAAGGCTACCTTCAACCCAGGTTGATAAGAGAGCAAAAGCTGACAGAGAATGATGTTGGTCTAACTTAGAGTTTTCTCATTAATTTCATTGCAATTATTTCTGTTTATACCACGTGCTTATATAAGAGACTGCTCATGTAAGACTGGCTCAGATGGATGTTCTCTTTTTATCTGCTAGTGAAGGTTCCCTTGTTGGGCATCAGGAAATCTGGAAACAGAGCTTCTTATTCCTAAAACCTGCCTCCACGATAGGAATTGCCATTCCAGGATACATGGAATAAAATTTGGTAAGAGTTTTGTCTCTGAAAGGCTAATTATCAACACATTTTTAAGTAGTTTATTATTACATTATTCTGAAGTGCTTAGATTTACCAGACAATGGTTAGACAAATCATCTTATTTAATACTCTTATTTAATACTCTTTGCAATTACATGAAAAGTTCTGTAAATGCATCTCTGCTTCTGCATATTTGGGTTTCTCTCCATATTCTATAAAACTAGAAGTATATAAATGTGGCAAGTAGGTTATGGCATAAACATTAGGCCCCAAGATTTTTTTGCACTTTTTTTTTGGAGTAATTGCTCTCTTCATGGATTCACAGTTTCCTTTTAAACACACATAATATTGAAACAATTTGTCCCCTTGATATGCAAAACTCTCCTGAGGTTTAAGGGTGATTAGGGCAGCAGATTTTCTTATAAATAAATCAAACATCAAGTGGAATGGCTTCCTGCCATGTACACAGAATATCTAAGAACTTCACCTAGACACAGTTAGGTCATATTTTATTTAATTATATCTTACTCTTCAGTTTGAAAAGAATACTTTCATGATTTTATTTTTTTAGTCTAGAGTAGTATTTTTACTTCTTATTTGATTTTTTTGAAGTCTTTGGGAAGTATACTGAGTCCCACTAAAAGAGAACAATTTCAAAATATTTCATCTTTTAGATCTGTAATGGTTGTCACAGCAAAGGAATTGTTTTAATAAAAAGTTCATCCAGACGAGCACTATTGCTCAAAAGTTCTTACATTCTTTTCTTCCTGACTCCCTTGAACATTCCACAGAGCAGTAATACCATACACCTTTCACTTTCTTCACCCTCCATCTACTCCTGCAACTCTTTACCCTCAATGTATTTAAAAGATGACATAATCTGCCACATTATTAGATCAAAGATGTCAAATGTGATTCAGCTTCTGTCATTTCCACCCAGGACTATCCTTGTATCTTTATGTTCTTTCTCTTTTTTTTTATTTCAAAGCAAAGGAAAAGGCTTTTCTTTTTCTATGTATTTGTTTGTTTTTAAATTTGAGTGTAGTTTACATACAATATTATGTTAGTTTCAGGTATTTAACATAGTTATTCAACAACTCTATATATTATACTATACTACAACCATGCAACGCTATTAGACTATCATTGACAATATTCCCTAGATGTACTTTTTATTCCCATGACTTTTTCATTCCATAACTGGAAGCCTATATCTTCCATTCCTCTTCATTCATTTTGCCTGTTTTCCCACCCCAACAATCATCAGTCCATTCTTTGTTATTTATAGGCCTGATTCCATTTTTGTTTGTTTTTTCTTTTGTTTTGTGTATTAGATTCCACATATAAATGTAATTAATAGTATTTGTTTTTCTCTGTCTGACTTATTGCACTTTGCTTAATACCCTCTAGGTCCACCCATGTTGTTGCAAATAGCAAGATCGCATCCGTTTTATTTATTTATATTTCTGTGTGTGTGTGTGTGTGTGTGTGTGTGTGTGTGTGTGTACGTACACCTCATATCTTCTTTATCCATTCATCTAATGGTAGACTCTTGGACCACTTCCATATCTTGTCTATTGTAAATAATGCTGCTGTATACATAGGGGTGTATATATCTTCTCCAATTAGCATTTGAGTTTTCTTTGGGTAAATACCCATTAATGGAGTTATTGACACATATAACATTTCTATTTTTAATTTTTTGAGAAACCTTCACATTGTTTTCTAGATATGTCTCCTAAGATGAAGGAATTAAAGGCAAAACTAAACTATTTGGATTATGTCAAAATAAAAAGCTTTTGCACAGTGAAGGAAATCATCAACAAGATTATAAAGCAACCCACTGAATGGGAAAAGATATTTACAAGTGATATGTCCAATAAAGGGTTAATATCCAAAATACATAAAGAGCTTCTACAACTCAACACCAGAAAAAACAAACTGATTGAAAAATGGACGGAGGAAATAAGTAGACATTTTTCCAGAGAAGACACACAGATAACCAACAGACCTATGAAAAGATGTTCAACATCACTATCGAAGAAATGTGAATCAAAACCACAATACCAGCTTACACCCGTCAGAATGGCTAGAATCAAGACAAGAAACAATAGGTATTGATGAAGTTGTAGAGAAAACGGGCTTTTTTTTTTTTTTTTTTTTTTTTTGCTTTCATTTTCTAAAGGGTTACCTTACTGGCTTGAATTTGGATATTTCAGCCTCTTTATTGAGTTAATAACCTTTGTTGAAACCTTGATATCCCCCTTTCTAGTTAGATGTTTTCACTTTGACATACCTGCTCCTAAGTCAAAATGAGAAACAAGAGCTACTGCCTATTGAAAGCATATTCTGTTTGCTTGTTTATTTGTTTGTTTGTTTTTAATCCTTCAGCACTACAATTCTGGAGAGAAGAACTCAGTTGTTTTCACTTCCCCACATCTCACCTTGTCTTGGCTTTATGCCTGTGCTTCTGGTACCTACACTCATCTTTAGGCATCGTGTTTTTGTTTGAGTGTTGTGTTAGTACTTCCCAAATTGTGTTCTATCCATTCAAAACCCTGCTCTCAAGGCAGCCCTTGCCTTTGACCCATATTATTTTAATGGTACAAATGCTTCTCCAGTTACACAAGCTAAACTCTAAATATACTTCAGCTTTTCTCCTAACTTTGTTTCTAATTGTTTACTAAATCCAGTATATTTACATCTTCTATATATTTTTCAAATGCTTTTCTTTCTTTCCATTTCTATTGCCAAAATGATAGTTTAGGCTTTCCTTTACTTCATTGCTTCTTCTGCACGCATCTACCTAGCTTCCTTGTTGATATAGCTTCTCTCTGCACCTGTCTAAAAAAAGTAACTCCAGTAATGTTCCTCTTCTGCCCAAGTTCTTTAAAATAAATAATTGCAACTCAGATTTTCCAACTCCTTCTCAATCAACAAGGCCTTCAGTGAATTGGGTATAATTTATCTTTGTGGATTTAGCTAATACTGTTTCACTATAATTAATTCCTTCTCCAACCATAAGAGTATCTTGATGCTTTTTCTGCTCTCTCTCCTTTTTGTTTCTTCAAAAGAAATACCTTCTTATCAAAGTACTTAACTTTTTATAACTTTCAAAATCCTGAATGCCTTTTACTCTTTACTGATCTTCTTAATTGATTTCTATTTCCACTCTTCCAGGCCAGTAGTAGGTGGTTTTCACTTCTCTTAAGAAACTTTGTAATTCCTGCCTTTTTAAAAATTTCTAGATATGGGCAATTTCTGTGAGAGAAGTGGTTTTCCTATAGTTGATATTTAGCAGAGGAAAATATATTTGTTGAAAGAAAAAATCAGTTGATTTGAAACAAAAAGTCTTTTACTTAGGAAAACCGTCTAACCATAGTGCTTCCAAGACTACAAGACAATTGTATTTCACTTCAATGTATTAGAATTGGAAGTTTGCTTTGTTCTTTCTTCTGCCTCTGTTATTGTCTGTCATGAATTATAGAGTACTTTATTACCTTCTAAAATAAACTTTAGCATTAATCTTTCCTCTTATTTTCTGCAATTGCCATAGATGATGTTTGTTTTGTTTGTAGTGAAATATTCATTTTATAGAAACATAGATGCTACTATATTTCCTCGATTGCTAGATTTAAAATAATAGTGTCACATGTTCTAAAATACGGGTTTAAAGGAAGTTAACAAAAACCAGTTACTTATTAACATGAACTTGGAAGAGTTGACTCTCTTTCTCTCTCTATATATATCCATAGAGTTTTTTTAACCTGCTTACCATAATGGAACTACATATTATTCAAATAGGCCATATCCCCCCATCTGAATTATTACATGTCTTTGTTTTATTATTGAAAATTTATATCATGTCTACTTTGAAAGCATCTAAATTGCATATAAATTTAAAACACAGAAAATAACGCATTTTAGAATAAACAGAACATAGATAACCAAACTAAGGAGTAAAAGTAGGTAATACCAGGTACATAGACAAATAGATTATTTTCTTACTTAGTTTCTAAGTATTCTGATCACTAAGAGAAGTGTAAGCATGTTGGCTTACATGGTCATTGAGTAATTAGTGTCCTTTGACTTCAATTTATATAAAATGAACTTGGCAGAAATGTGAATTTTTAGGAACCAGCTTAAAAGAAGCCACAATCAGGACTCAGTGTTGCTTATTAATATGCATGGATTAAAGTAATGTATAGGAGATATCAGCAAGTGAATTGATGAGAAGCAAACTCCAGGATTTCTCCTAAGAGGTTGTGGAAATGTTATTCATGTGCACTTGTGGTGAATAGCTTTATGTAGTTTTAACTCCTAAGCTCTTTTTTTTTTCTTAGTTTGCATCTTCTGAAGTCAGGCACTTTATGAAATAGCATTATATTTAGCAACTAATGGACACTAATATTGAGAAGAAATCCTAAGGGAAAGACAAGTATACCTCACTGAAAAGCTCTTTAGCAATGAATCTTATTTGATTTGCGAATATCTTTCTGTATTATAAGCAAAGAAAAAAAATGAATGAAGCATAAAGTAATGTAACTTAAAAGTATAAATGGTATAAATTGAAGTAAGGGAATATATTTGAAAGGGAATTTTAGTTACCTTACTCAAAATATTTCTTTTCTCAATATTATTGTGAACTTTTTGTGACCTTATATAAAAGAAAATTTTATAGGAAGATACTAGTATGTCAAATTGGGTTTGATTCAGGGGACAGTTGGTGAACTACTACCTTGAGTCTGTATTGCAGCCTAAGAGAAGTTAGTTTAGAAGATTTACTGCCATAGATTGAATCTATCATCTTACCATAATCCCCATTTATCATCAGGCATTGCTTTATCAGGTAGTTCCACAAGGTAGAAAAATTATGCTGCAGGTTTCATTAATTTTTGGCATATGTGATTGGATTATAAGAATATATAGCCTCAACATGAATATTTTATTGTGGACTGACTTTACTTCCATCAATTCACATGAACACAGGACTACATCTCTAATAAAAACTCAAACACCATCCAACACAGATATTTCCCTCTTATTAACGTGCACATATTGGGAGGCAGGCTTCTATTTCTCTGTTCATTTTCCTAATTATCCTAAAATGCAGAATTGAGTGCTGAAGGAAAAAATTCTACCTGGTGCTTATTCTTTTAATCTATATGTGGATAAATTTAATTAAAGCCAAGATGCAGTCAATTTCTCTTCATAAATACAGATACTTATTTTGACTTATTAGCAAACATAAAACCACCATGTAGTAGAACTAACATTAAAACTTTTCAGAGCTGAATGGACACCTGAAGTCATAAATTCTAATCTGTTTCCAGATGACACAGTTTTTTGTTTGTTTGTTTGTTTTACAATAAGTCAGCATTTACGAGCACTTTTGGTTGTTAACATTGTTTTAGGCAGACACATATATAAAACCATTTAATCTCCATAATATTCCTATGATGAAAGTGCCATTATTGCTCTCATTCTCTTTACCCTTTAAAACATATCCCTAACCTCATATAACTACAGTTATCTTCTTCATTTCTTTTTAAGTTGGTGCTTCTTATAAGAAAAGTAAGAGCAGAATCTTGTATGTACATTTATTTCTAGAACATAGAGCAATTGCATAATGTATATCAATATAAGCTAATCTATCAGTTGTATAAAAAAATAATAAAAATTCAGCTGTCTCTCTATATACTAATTCTAGTAAGTAGCATATCTCTTTTTCTTAGCAAGTAAAATTAAGGCCATGACACTACAAATTTAAATGCTTACTGTTGTAAGCAATATTTAACAATTGTTTTAGAAACAGAAACAAAGATTCATATCCACCTTTTCTTCTCTTTAAGTTTGATTTTAATCTACATATTTTAAAGTAAATTGATACCACTTACAAGAATCCAGCAATGCCAGCTATCCCATTTCTTTGATTATTTGCTACCACTTCCCTTTGCTATTAAACCTTGTTATGCTATTTTACCTATTTGGGAAAACAAAGAGGGGATATCTGAAATCTCTTGCTAACTTTACTATGTCTTTAAAGTCATTTTTTAAGAATCTGTTGGATTACTCTTTCTCTATGCCTTTTTGAAAACTAAGACCAGAGTAAATTTATCCTTATAGATCAAACCACTAGTAACATTCCCTTACCCTCAGTCTTATATGATCCTGTAGCTTTGGAACTAATAAAATTAACTTAGCAAGTACAACTCAGAGTCCACATAACTAAGGGAAATCCCTTTGACTATTTAATACGCTTTATCCTTGATCTTATGTTTGGTCTTATAACAAAAGGATGGTGAATTTGCCGAAGAATAATTAAATCTTGATAGAAAGTAGATTGAAGAAACAATTCCGGTTACATTTACTCAATAATCAATAAGTGATTCTGCATGCAAGGTATTTTAGCTAGGGACACTAACTCAAATCAATTGTATTTCACTACAAAATCCGCTCAAGAGCTGGATTTCTTAGAATTTTATTAGAGAATCAGCTATTGTTGGTGATTGCATTGGTTCCTCACGCATTTATATTTAGCCTATACTCAAATACGAAATGGTCTTTTTTTCATTCTCCAACTTTTTCTCTCAGTTCCTTTTTTAATTAATTTAATTTGTGTCAACAAATTTAACCTTGCCAATTGATAGGTAATAATCGTAATTGGTTAATAGGTAAGAAAATTCATATGTAACATAAAATAGAGAATCTCTCTTTGTATAACATATGCTTATAT
Source organism: Vulpes vulpes (assembly GCF_048418805.1). Classification (NCBI taxonomy): domain Eukaryota; kingdom Metazoa; phylum Chordata; class Mammalia; order Carnivora; family Canidae; genus Vulpes; species Vulpes vulpes. Next base: position 43,450,142 of record NC_132791.1, read on the forward strand.
TATTACTGCATTTATTTGCCTTGTATTTATTTTATTCAGACAACTCATAAATTTATACATTCTGATTTATTAACTACCTGTTATAGGTAGCAAATATGTATAGGTTTACAATGGATTTTATAATATTGTCACTGCTATTCTTTGACTGATGGCTAAATGGAAGTATAAACTCATGACCAGATGATTAGAACAAAGTGATAAGCCTGAAAGTAAGGGAAAGTCATAATATGATGGGAACACAAAAGAAGGCGTGGTTTCTTGGAAAGGATTGGAAAGCTTCAGGAGAAATTATGAGATTTAAACTGGGGCTTGAGGGGATCCCTGGGTGGCTCAGCAGTTTAGCACCTGCCTTTGGCCTTGGCCCAGGGCATGACCCTGGAGTCCCGGGATGGAGTCCTGTGTCGGGTTCCTGGCATGGAGCCTGCTTCTCCCTCCTCCTGTGTCTCTGCCTCTCTCTCTCTCTCTCTCTCTCTCTCTCTGTCTATCATAAATAAATAAATAAATCTTTAAAAAATAAATAAACTGTGGCTTGAAATAAACATGCAATAATCTGCTAGATGACAAAAAGAAGAAATTCTGAGTAGAAGAATATTTGAAATGACAGCAACTTGAAAGAACCTGACACACCTAAGAAAACTCAAATATTCAAGATGGCTCATGGCCTGATGCATGGGAGAGAAAAATTGTAGATCATGATGGCCTCCTAATACTTGTACAGAGGTGATCAGAGTTCACATCAAGAAGGGCCTTTTACTTTCACTCTGTGTTCTAGGAATGGACTATTACATGTGGAAAACAATGGAATAGTTGTAAGGTAACTGATACAGAAGACTTTCATTTAAATGCTTCACTCTAATAGCATTGTAGATGATAAACTACTGGGGAGCAAAATTGGAGGGCAGGAGAGCAAAAAACCAGGTTTGAAATGATAAGGTCTTGAACTAGACTATGATTTTTAGAATGTTGAGGACATGTGCATTTTCCTTTGAAATGGTTTGGTGCTTTCTTTAAAATTAAACATTAGAAATTATCTTTATCAAAATAGAGATATTGCATTATGAACATAGTTATTCAGGATTCAGTGGTTTTATTTCTAGGAGCCTATATTCCATCTCTCAGGATCCTTTTAATTCTAAATTAGTACACTTGGAACAACTCATGGCACTGGTGATTGGTGTTAAGGCAAATAGACTCAGGCACAATTTCTGTTCTCCTGCACCTTAACATTTGTTTTAATTTCAGAAACTGTATCCTTTCAGAAAGATAATCTATTAGGATTGACTATTTTTTTTAAATATTGTTGGCCTATGAGATAAAAAAGCTTACCTGGTCTTGATTTCTCATTTCATGTTACTTTGGAGTTTGGTCTACATCCATCATTAATCAATTCACTCTTTTAACTCTAGTCCCTTCTTCCTACACACTCTGCTACTGTCTTGTGCTGCATTTTTTTCATATCTCCTTTCTAGTTATTCCTCCTCTTTTCATATCCATTTCTTTTCTTTCATTTCTAGAGACCACTTTCTTTTTATACATGACTTACTAGCGAGTTTCCAGCTGTTGCTTAAAATATTTCCCTGGAGTCCTCATATCTATACTGACATGATTTATATGGCAGTACTGTATATTTTATAACAAATTATATTTTGAAGAAGTTCTCTTTAAAAATTCATAGCGGTAAGTTTAAAACCTAACTCAATTGAGAACAAAAATAAAGCTTGTGCAATCTTGGGAAATATTACTTTAACTTATTGAGTATTTTGGGGAACATATAATGCTGCAAACCCAAAACATTTATCTCTTATAGTTTTCTATAATACACCCGAGATTAATTATTATAGCAAAAAAATATTCATTATGTCACCAAAGCATACTTATAGTTATTAGTAATAGTAATCACTGTTGATCTTACAACATTTAAGTAAAAGCTTCATTAGGATATTTAGTTTAATAGACCCAACATTTAAATTTGAAACTGAGAGACTCCTGGGTGGCTCAGTAGTTGAGCGTCTGCCTTTGGCTCAGAGCATGATACTGGAGTTCTGGGATCGAGTCCAACCTCAGGCTCCCTGCATGGAGCCTGCTTCTCCCATTGCCTATGTCTCTGCCTCTCTCTCTCTCTCTCTCTCTCTCTCTCTCTGTGTGTGTGTTTCTCATGAATAAATAAATAAAATCTTTTTTAAAAAATAAATTTGAAACTGATATATTATCTTTTTAAGTTTTTTCTGAATCTATACCTCCCACACACATGCACACACATACACAAGACCGATGAGTACTTGGGGATTTTAAAGCCAATTTACAGATTACAGTAGATTAAAAATAAAGTGTCAAAATATACTGAACAAGACACACTAATGTTTCTTGTATAAAACAACAACTTTTGATGTTCACCACCACTCCCTCTCCCTGCTCTTTGTCACTTTCACATCATCACAAATAAAAGGAAAGGGAGACAGGGGAGGAGAGTACAGGAGAAAGACAAATATAATTGTGGAAAATTTTTCCTAAGAGTCTGTGTCTTATTTTCCTTTTTGTTTTGTGATTTTTGTTCTTTTTTCAAATTCAGTTTATACTTTGCACAAAAATATTCCACACATTACTTTGCTTCTGTCCATAGTTAATTTCTGCTGACTAGACAGTAAAAGCAGAGTTCAGGAAGTTTCTTATTCTGTTCTTCATCCTTGAATATGTGTGTCTAAGCCCACTGCATTGTAAATAAATGTTTCAGTGTGACTTCAATGTTAACAATTCTATATTCAAGTCTTTTTCAGGCTAGTACTTTTTCCTAGAATAAATATAATTTTATAAAAATAATCTAGATATAGGGTTATATGTTTATTTATTTGTTCACTGTTTACCATAATGAAAATACCAGTTGTAGTAGATAAGGGAGCAGTAACGATGCATGGGGCATGCTGTCACCCACTAACTGGGTTATAAAAAATCCTTCTAGGGGAAACACTCAAACATGTTACTGCCACAAAACATGCCACCTGGACCAAAGCCTCTGGATCAGTTGTCTGTTACTGTGAAATAAATGAAATGGCTTAAAACATTCTGTAAGTTGATGATTTGAGTTTGGTGGTAGTGAAGTCATCAGCAAAAAGAGAAGATGAGCTCCAATGGGAAAGTTCTTGTCAAACTTGTACTTGTGTCTTGTTTGTTAATGCCCCATTTAGCAACTAAGTCACTTAGTCTGTGATCAAACCCTGAGTCTACAATGGAAGAGACTGCAAAAGCCATGAATGCAAAGAGAAATGTTTCATTAAGACCATTATTTTCACATTCTACCATGGCCTCTCTCATATCCTCTCTTCTGGCTCAGTTAGAGAGACTGTGGCCATTAAGTAGGTGATGGCTACCCACCAAACACTCAGAAGGTATTTAAAACTTTTCTGACACATGATGATAACATATGCTCTCTATTAGAAGGAGACTAGGAATTAATGAGCTTTGGAATAGAAAAAAATTCCAAAACTATGTTGTCTCCCATAATATGCCAGCCCCTACACTAAACTATGAATACAGAGGTCTTTAAAGAGACCCACCTATATTGCTGAAATAGGAATTAGTAAAGAAATAGAAACAATCACTAGTAAACCAGGAAAAAAAAATATGAATTATTGTCATAATGGGATGAAAATTCAACCAATTTCCATGAAACCTGGAAAAGACACTGACTTGGGGTCCAAAGACCCATAAATTTCTTAAGGTTGATGGCCATCTCTGATTTCCTTTAGTTTACTAAATGCCGAGAGTGTTGTCTGCCACAATATAGGTACTTGGTAATTGTTAAAGAAATGACAAATAACCCAAAAAAGAAAGTGACAGAGAAAAATAATTACTTAAAAATTAGAATACCTTTGCTGAATTTTGGCCATAGCACTTAATACAAAAGCTGCTTTGAATAAACAACATTTTTCTGGACTTTGATTTTGCCTTTAATAAAAAAGGAATAATAACTTCACTATACATATTTACCTGGTAAAATAAAAATGCAATAGTTTATTTAATAGATGGAATTTTGAAGGATAGAAACCACGTCACGTTTCTTCAAATCTAATACTGTTCAGTACAATATTGTAGATGTGTTCAATAACAGGTAAAATAGATTTAAACACAGACATGCAAATATTTACAATGTCAGTCAACTAAATCTAAACTTTTAAGGAATATCTCAAACCCTGAAGAACAATCAATCTATTCACACGTAATCTAGTATCCTTGATGTAATTTCTGATATCCGACTGTGTTAATTTTTGGATTAGAAATTCCATGCTGATTTTGTGCTACATGATCTGAAAATCAGACTGGAAACACAGCATTAGTGCTGATCAGATTTAATTGGCAACACCTTAAATAGTATCTGGAAATTCAGAAGAAGAGCTATGAAAAAAAAAATAAAAGAAGAAGAAGAGCTATCAATTTGGGATACTTTGAATATATTTATTTGTTCAATCTCATTTATATGAAATTTTAAAATCTGATCCACTGCTGATTTTTTTGTTCACATTATTCTCTGTTTTGCTTAGTTTTTTTTCAGGGACATTTTATTTTTACTTATTTTGTTTCTTTTTAAAAATAGGCTTTCTTTTGAGAGTATTTTTAAGTTCACAACAAAATTGATGGAAGATGCTGAGATTTCCCATATATCCACTGCCATAGCACATGCACAGCCTCCGTCATTACCAACATCTCTCACCAGAGTGGTACATTTGTTACAATTGATGAACCTGCATTGACACATCATTATCATCCAGAGTCAGTTGTTTCCAGTTCATTCTTGGTGCCGTACATTCTGTGGGTTTGGACAAATGTGTAATGACACGTATCCATTACAGTATCATAAAGAGTAGTTTCACTGCCTAAAAGTCTTCCGTGCTCTGCTTATTCATTTCTCCCTTTCCCCTAAACCCTGCAACTACTGATATTTTTACTTGTCTCTATAGTTTTGCCTTTTCTGGAATGTCATATAGTTGGAATTATACGGTATATATAGACTTTTCAGATTGGCTTCTGTCACCCAATAATATGCATTTAAGTTTCCTCCATATTCTTTCATGGCTTAATAGTTCATTTCTTTTTAGCATTAAATAATGCTCTGCTGCCTGAATGTACCACAATTTTTTTATCGGTTCACATACTGAAAAACATCTTGATTGTTTCCAGATTTTGTCAGTTATGTATAAGGCTGCTTTAAAAAGCAGTGTACATGTTATTTGAACATATACTTTCAAATCAATTGAGTTCATATTTTTAAAAATAAATTTACTTCTAAAAATGAATCCTCTAAAAAGAGGCTGGCTACCTAACTATTGAAATGTGGATTCCAACATGTATCTCAAATTTCACAAAGTCCTCTAAGAATCACTGATGATAAAAGGAGGCTAGTATATAGGAGTGGTGGGTCCTGAAAATGCATAAGTCTTCAGGGAAACACAGGAGATTATAAAATTAGGTCGAGTTGCTCTGCTGAGGGAGTGGTTATTGCACATCTACTTATCTCAGCAGTTAAGAAACTGCTTCCAAAATGACTACACAGTTAAGTTCAGCCCACACATTGGAACCTAACTGACAAGTTGGCGCATATAAGTGGACATCTTGCACCCACATTTACTACACATTTAGTTCCCTAAGTATAGTGTCTCTTAAACTTTATTTTCAAGACCCTCCTAAACCAAGCCTCAGGCATTAGTTCTCCATTCCTACATGGCATTCTTGAATGTTTGACAAGCTTATGAACAGAAAACCTACATGTCAGTATTTTTGACAGAGATACAGCCAAATAAAACAGGAAACAGAAATAAGATGAGGAATAGCATTTCTAAATAATGTCATTTTTTCTTAAATTGATTACACTTATTTCAGGCAGTTGAAGAAATTATAATAAGCATCCATTCATTCTTGATATAGGCAGGAAAAATATATTGAAGACTAATTCATAATGATTTAATCTGCTTCTAAAATGGCATATATTAAATCTTCAACATTATGGCACAAGCATGGTACAAGCTTTGAATGAAAGTCATTGATAGTGAAGGGTGAGAGCAGAGCACCCTTTTCCTCTGTAAGTTTTTAAAATAAGAACATTGAAATTATGTATACATACATAAATATGTGTGTGTTTGTACGTATATATGTGCATTATATGTATAGCTACATATAGCTATATATATCAGAGAGATAGAGAGAAAGCCAGAGAATTAATTTTGCATCTTGACCATGACTCTTGTCTTTTCAAGAAAAAATATTACATTCATTCTTTTGACATATCATCTTCAGATGTGTCCTTAAAAGAGCCATTTATTGAATGTGTTTTACTTCTCAGAAACTTGGCAAATGTTCACAATGATACTAAGTAATTTTTGAAGGCTCTTTCATTTCAGGCTATATCCTTTTCATTATCTCAGAAGGTAGCTAGTGCAGAAATAGCTTATTCGCTCCATATAGTCTCCTTTCGTGACTATAGAAACAAAATGTAGGTAATCTTAAAGGTCTAAACACATAGAAAGGACCTTCAACCATAAAAAAGCAAAGTTGCTTCTGAACCCTTGATATATTTTAGTAGACTGAATTTTAGAACTCACTGTTTTGTCTCTTGTTTTGACAACTAAGTGTGTGAGAGCCAAAACGTATAACCTTCATCAAATAACAATATGAGATAACATATTATGTGTATGACCACTAGTCCATTTATGTTCATGAAATTATCTATCTTCTCTCTTTGTCAGCATTTCAAGTATTTTTGGAATGAACAACGTATAATATAAATAAATAAGAATAACTTAAAGGAATGATTTATTGTAGAGGTCTAATGCAATGATGAACAGTTTGATACAGCAAAAAAGAACAAAGCAGCAGGAGTAAGGCTAATTTGGATTGAAATCTTGGCTTTGTCCATCATTAGTCATGATTCCCTGGACAAGTCACTTTGCCTGTCTACCCTTCTGTTTCTTTGTGTAAAATTTAAGATATTAGGCAATTGTGAAAATGAGTGTGAGAGTACTCTGAGAAACCTGACATGCTGTAAGAGTGGTGTAAAGTGCTACTGGGATGTCTTATTGCAATACTTGAAGGACAGCACTTTTGGAAGATATGGATTTCCTGATGGATCTTGTTCATTTGCACCGTTAGCATTGGCTACAATGCTTATTCACTTTCCATAGATTGTACTTTTGAAGTTTAGTTTCAAATATTGCCAGCTTGCATTGGCTTCCTTGGGTGCTTCAAGCAATAATGCCTCTTCTGCAGGAAATAATGAGCAAAGTGCCCTTCAAAAACTAGATTCCAATAAAACTGAAAATAAACACTTCACAGTTTCATATTTGCTCTCTCCTTTTTCCCTCCCAAAACTCTATTCCCTATCCAGTTCTTGGAGAAAGCAAAGGGTTTTTGATCACTCAAAGATTCAAAGATGGGGTCCAAATATTCAGGTGCATTAAAGAAGTGCAAGTGCCAGTACCATGCTTACTGGGAGTCAGCATCTAGCCAGATCTACATTACTGATAAACATGAAGAAAAAGCAGAAACTGCAACAGCATGTAACAAAGTTCTCATTGTACAGAACAAAAAAAATGACGAATTATTTCAAAATAAATTGCATGTAGAGAAAAGAATCCCCACCAATAGCAATCATAGGAGAAAATATTTTTTCTCTCTGAAATAACAATTCCTTACCTCCTGGAGTTTCAAACAATCTCTCGAAGCATATACTTTGTTGAAAATATGTTAGCATTTACTATGAATGAAGACATGTTATAATAGTGCTTAATTAGCAACTTCAAATAAAAAGTGGCATTGTTTTTAAGAGAAAGAATGTCTGACATGCTTCCGTACATTTTTCCATGTTTAAATTGCCAAAATAAATATAAAATTGGTAAAAAAAAAAGATGATTATTTTCTAATTCAGATAATTTAACTTGTGTTAAAAGTTGACAAGTTTATTAATTGAAGAGCAGTACTGAATTTCTGTAGTTTAGATGCTGTCGTCTAATATATTTGCATCATGCTTTCTAGTTTAAAAGGTACCCTGAGGTGCATTTTCATTTGGAAATAATACAAATATTTGTTACCTTTAGATAGGAGATTGAGAAATTCTTAAATTTATCTATATGTATTTAATGCATATTGAAGATGATACTAAGAAATCCTTACTAAAATATCACATTAATTTACTACATAACATAATAGAGAATCACAATAGCTGGAGTACAGGGTGATATTTATTCCTGAAATTTATACATTTTGAAATGAACATGCAAAGAGTCATCTATTTAATGACATTTCAAGACAATTTTCCTTAATATTACATACCAAGCCTACGTTAGATGTTTAATTAAGTACAGAAACAGTCAATTAAGTTTGAAATAAAATAAGTAATTGCACTCTTGCATCATTGCAAACATATTTTTGTGGGCTACGTGATGTAGTTAAGGACTTTAAGATGTCTCTTCTCTATCTTGACATTTAAAATGTATTACTGAGATTAAAAGCTGCATATTAATTATGTTCATAATTTTCTGAACTACCACAGTTGTCTTCGGAAGTAAGAACACAATTACCTTTTTCTTTAATTGATTTATTACATTGCCATTGGCACTCCAAATAAGTATGTAATGGATTAAAATATAGCATTGTGATCAATTATGAGTTTAAAATAGTTCCTAGGGTATTTTATTTATTCTTCAAATAGTTTTTCATAAACTTCCTGAGAAAGGTTTTAGATATCTATGTTAAAAGTACTTTTTTTTAAATAAATTTATTTTTTATTAGTGTTCAATTTGCCAACATACAGAATAACACCCAGTGCTCATCCCGTCAAGTGCCCCCCTCAGTGCCCGTCACCCATTTACCCCCACCCCCGCCCTCCTCCCCTTCCACCACCCCTAGTTTGTTTCCCAGAGTTAGGAGTCTTTATGTTCTGTCTCCCCTTCTGATATTTCCCACACATTTCTTCTCCCTTCCCTTATATTCCCTTTCACGATTATTTATATTCCCCAAATGAATGAGAACATATAATGTTTGCCCTTCTCCGATTGACTTACTTCACTCAGCATAATACCCTCCAGTTCCATCCACGTTGAAGCAAATGGTGGGTATATACAGATTGTTACTCATATCGCCAGTCATCTCCTAAGCATAGATCCTGAGGGTCGACTTTTAGTTTTACACACTAAGTAATTATAAAATCATCACCTTTCTCCATTTAATGTTTTATTCCCTCCCATCTTTTTAGGGGGCGAGGGGAGTGCAAATAGGAGGTGAGGTTGGGGGAGAGGTAAGGTAGTGGGAGGTAGAAAATTAGGTAGAAAATTAAGCAGAAAATTGCCCAGCAAGGAGCTCAACCCAGGGCTCAATCTCACCACCCTGAGATCATGACCTGAGCCAAAATCAAGAGTTGGACATGAAACAGACTGAGCCACCCATGCGGCCCAAAACCTCACATCATTTTTATCTATTTCCAAATAGTAAAGCACTCAGATTCCATTTTCATGTACTTTCCTTCCCTCTCCATTAATTCCATGTATTCCATATGGCCTTTAAATCTGACAAACAAACCCTCCAAATTCGGAGAGGAGACAAGGATTTTTTATATGGTTACATCCAACAGACAGATACATGATATTATTAGGTAGATAATAGAAGAGAATATTCCTTCCTGGGTGAAAGAATCACAATCTTATTATAATCTTCATAGTTGAAATGCCAAGAGCAAACATATCTGCAAATGAAGGATGAAGATAGAACTGGCTTTACAATGAATGAAACCCTTGAGATCTACAGACTAATAAGTGTTTGTTTTACATACCTTGGTGGCAGAATCGGAAAGCATCTATAACAAGATGTACCCAGGATACTTGTGCATGGTAACTATGTGCATATGTCTTTAAAAGATATTTTTAGGGATCCCTGGGTGGCGCAGCGGTTTGGCGCCTGCCTTTGGCCCAGGGCGCGATCCTGGAGACCCGGGATCGAATCCCACGTCAGGCTCCCGGTGCATGGAGCCTGCTTCTCCCTCTGCCTGTGTCTCTGTCTCTGTCTCTGTCTCTCTCTCTCTCTCTCTCTATCATAAATAAATAAAAAAAAAATTAAAAAAAGATATTTTTATATTAACGAAACCACAGAATATGGCCTAATAGTCTGTGTACATAAACTTATATGTATAGGTGTAGGTTACAGTAAAGAAGTAGGAAAAATAAATAAATAAAGGAATAGGAAAGATACTGTCTTATATATGGGTCTTCAGATGAGTGAATTGCATGATGGCTGCTTTTGAACAAGTAACGTTTTCCCTGAAAAAAGGGACTGAAAACATACCTAATTGTCTCTAAACACTTTGAAATATAGCAATACTTAATACAATTCCAATGTTGAAAATTAAACAAAAATAGAAGGAGCTACATTAGTAAGATTGATTTATGTGTAGACTTGATGATCAAAGGCAAATAAGTGTTCTCAATGGAAGGCTGATCTGATGGCAGATGGAAAGGGGGAGGGATCAGACCCAGTAAAGAATGCCAGGCACCAGGAGCAAAAATAAAGCAGTATGAAATCAGCCTGCTATCTCAAGAAGTATGAGTAATTTGTTCAATTTTAGCATTTATATATAAAGGAGACACGTGGGTGAAGGATGTCTAGGAGGCTGGCCCTACAGCCTAGACAGCAAATGAAGATCAGAAGAGCTTCATGTGTACTTACAAAACATTTAAATATCATTCTTTAGGTGACAGTGGGTGGGAAGGGGTACTGGTGCTGTATCAGTGTAATAAAATTATCCACATTGAAATTTTAGAGTATCATTTGGGTAGCATTATAGAGAATGGGTTGGATAATTGGAAGACTAGGGTCAGTGATGATTTGATGAGTACAGTCCTAAACTAAGAAGTAGTGGGAATGGAAGGGAAAAAGAATAGAAAGGTGTCAAAGAGCTAGAGACGACAGCACTTGGTTGGTCAGATATTGTTTTGGAAGAAAAGAGGAAATGGTAGAATAACTTAGTTGAAAAATTAAGTTGGAAAACATTTCAGATAATGATTGTAAACTGATGAAATTTAGGATAGTAGAAAAAAGGAAAATCTCAATAACAGGAGGCTTTCAGAGCTCTCTTGGGAAGCTTTCATTGATAGAGTTGAGATATCCCTGCATTGTCTATGATATTAAATATTATTCATTTGTAGTTTTATATATACTTATAGTTAGTTCAATCTATGACAAGCACCTAGATGGCAGTGAGAGGTTAGGTTCTTATATATGTGTGTGTGTGTATTTATATATATATATATATATATATATATATATATATATATATAATATATGTATGTAATATACACATACACATATATGTATAATATATAATATATGACATATATAATATTTAATATATTTATAATATATTACATAATTTACATATGTATAAAATTTGATAGCTAATATTATTTTGATTTTTCAAAAGCTTACAATATTCCCACATAATCAAAATGATTTCACCTTTTCTTTGTCACTAATTATCACCAACTTCCAATTATTATCAGGGATAAAAAAGGAAGTAAGATAGCTTCTTGCAAGCAGCTCTGTTTCACCCTACCATACATTAATGATTATGAAAATAATTAAATATATGAAAATTATAAGGAGTTTACTTTTTCACTTTTTATCAAGACTAGATTTATTAATGTTAAAGTTCTATACATATACTTCAATTATTTTTTATAGCACACAGGCATAATTCACTAGCCTGATTATGATTGTGATGAATGTAATCAGTCTTTCACACAGTGTTATTTCAGTGATATGTTTAATCAATATAGAAGACTAAATCAAATATATTACATTAAACATATTAATTTTAAATGTAAAACCAGGGACACCCTGAGTGGCTCATTTAGTTGAGAATCTGACTCTTGATTTCAGCTTAGGTCTTGATCTTCAGCTCAGGCTTGTGAGTTCAAGCCCTACATTGGGCTCTACTCTGGGCATGGAGCCTACTAAAATAAATAAAGAAATAAAAATTACAAAATATATAGAATGTATAGCATCTAAAAAGTGAAAATTCTTTTTCAATTATAAGCTTATACAGCTTACATTTCAAATAAAATGTATTCATTTTCTGGCATAATGAATAGTTTTATATGTTATATTGTTATATATATTTATATTTTATATACATATATAAAGAAATTATATGTATATATTATATGTATATTTTGGTGTATATATGTATATACATTGATATATAGATATATAGAGAGAGGAAAAGGCATACATACAACACATATGACATTATTTAAGCATTTTTAAAATTATATATATATATATAGAATAACATCATTTGCAGTTTTTTAAAGATTCATATCTTTATTTGAGGAGGGAGGGGCAGAGGCAGAGGAAGGGAGAAACTCAAGCTGTCTTGCTCTGAGCATGGACCCTGACATGGGGCTTGATCTCACCACCCTGAGATTATGACCTGAGTCTAAACCAAGAGTCAGATGCCTAACAAACTGCACTAGCCAGGTGCTCCTTTCATTTATAGTTGTATATTAATCTGAGTTTTAATTGCTTTTATTTTTACAATTAAACATTAATTTTAAGATAAAAACTTCAATAATCATCTAAATGCAACATGTTGAGAATATCAAATTGTCTTTTTTTTTTTTTTTTTCAAATTGTCTTAAAAACATTTTATAAGAATTATAAAGATTTCTAGGGGCACCTGAGTGGCTCAGGCAGTCAATTAAGCCTCTGCCTTGGATTCATGTCATGCTCTCTGGGTCCTAAGTTTGAGTCCCACATCTGGCCTGCCACTGAGAAGGGGCAGTCTGCTTGGCCCTCTCCTGCTGCCCCTATCCCATCTCATGATCACTCTTTCTCTCTCTCAAATAGATAAATCTTTTTTAAAAAATAATTATAGATTTTTCTGAATTTCTTGATCTGAACTATACAATGGCATATCTCTTACAGAGGGAGATACATGAAGGTTGTTATATATTTATTCATACTAAGTTATATATAAAACATAACCATTCTTAGGACATAGTATTATATAATTGAAGGTCCATAAAGAATAGCAAATAAATCAGTGATGGCCCAGGTCACTGATTAGAGAAGCCACATAGGGTTTATGGTAATCTCTTTTTTTCTTTATAAATTTATTTTTTATTGGTGTTCAATTTGCCAACATACAGAATAACACCCAGTGCTCATCCTGTCTAGTACCCACCTCAGTGCCCATCACCCAGTCACCCCCACCCCCCGCCCACCTCCCCTTCCACCAGCCCTAGTTCATTTCCCAGAGTTAGAAGTCTTTCATGTTCTGGGTTTATGGTAATCTTGATTTTTAATTGTATCTTTGACAATTAAAAGCTTTGTGAATATAGGCAAATTCTTTCACCAGTCTGAATCTGAAATTCTTTATTTAAAAAAGGAGACAAAGAAAATAAATAAATAAATAAATAAATAAATAAATAAATAAGGAGACAAAGACTTACTTTCTACAGTTTTGGAGACAATGAATTTATTAAACAGCAATTCATAAACTGTAAAGTACTATATCAAGTTAAGCATTATTTTTATTGTTACAAATTTGTATAAAATTAAATATTTTATTTCCAGAAAAACTTAAACCCTAGTTGAACTAGATGGTAATGATAATTAACTTGATGATATTTGATAATTTTATTTTCTAGCATTTGTTGAAGATTCATTATTCCCCATCCATTACCTTGTTCAACCCTATGAACCCAGTGCTATTATCACCCTTATATCCTAAGGCCACATCTAGTACATGATAAGGCTAAGCGTGTCTGACTGCAAACCCTTACATACATACCAGACTGTACTTCCACAAATCAAGAGGAATGCAATTAAAGGAGTGCCTCTAGAGTTTTCATGTTTCCTTCTCTCTCAAATACTACCTCTTTCATTCTTTACTGTGCCAAGAAGCATGATAAGCCATAAACCCGTTCCATATATTTTAGTGAAAGATGTTTGGCCAAATAGATTTTTACTCCTAACTTATTTTGACCATTTAATACTAGGTTGTTAAATATAAAAATCCATTCTCATCCTATATCTTGCATGAGAAAATTGGGATCTTAAGAAGTTTGGATCTTCAAGACTTCTACACAAAATTTTCTTACTCTCTAATACTCCGTAAAACATAAAATAAGCAAAACTATCAATAGCATTTGTTTTTTTTAAAGTACTAATGGTTGTTTGCAATATGTGTGAAAATCTTTTATTTTTGTAGCTTATTGATTTTAAAAAGTTGCCATTTAAAATTTATCTGTTATGAGCTAACCATGTTACTAAGGCATTAAAAAGAAATTTCTCACTATACAAGCTTAAATGAAGTTTAAATTTGCATTTATTAATCTTCTTATTTAACTAAAATATTTTAAACACTCTTATAACTGTGTTTTTGATTGTGGAAAATTGATGTATGAGTATTGGTAGAATATCCCAAAGTTGTAATATGCTCCTATACTACATCTTTTCATAAAATTTATGCCAGTTAAATAGCATGAAAATTTTTTGGAGGAATAGAGTAATGCATATGGAGGTTGTTGATATTTTAAGTGGTCAGTTACTCCCTCTAAAATATTTAACAAACCTTTTCCACCCCAGTGAGGTTTAGTCTTGTATATCCTAGAAGAGCTTTCCAGTGAAAGTGTCTAATTATTTAGTATCTAGTCAGGCTGGGCTGTGCATGTTAGCTCAGGCTTTGATCCCTCTTTTTAGTGAGTGTTTCATGATTGGCATGTAGCTCTAGTGAATTTTGCATGAATGACAGTTGTCAACCATCAGTAGACCATATGCTGTGATGGGTAGAGTTGCTGCCAGCTGCCAATCGGCCATCTGGAATAACGCTTACTAGGTAATCTAAAGATCGCTCATAAGTACAGATGAGAGCCAGCAGCCACTGGAATAGGTCTTGATCCTTTCACATCAAAACCTGGATGTGAACTTAGTTAATTGAGTCTCTTGGACTCAATAATAAAGGATAAATATTTTTACCAATTTTATGTTATAATCATATTTAGCAAGACATAGGTTTCACAGTGATATGAAAATCTACTTTCCATTGATTTCGAAGAAATCTTGTCATTTTATTGGGAAGATAGTCATGGTTAAAATGATAATACAAATGCTAGCCAAAAATGTAGCCACTGGATTTTATATGACATTGCATATAAAGGAGAAAGAGGCTGATGTTTAAAACATAGATTTATATACTTAAACTATTTTAAATACTTTGCACACAAGTGATATACAATAATGCAATTGTTAAAAGAAAAATGATGCCATAATTCCTATTTTCGGCGATAATATGGAGCCTCTCTGTAGACTTCTCTTACAGAATCACTTAATTTTCATAGTATTGATATGCTAGGGTGCCTTTGACATCTTTGCTATCTAAAAAAGATTTGAGATTATACTTAGCTCTGAAATTCATGACACTTGAAATTGTTGGGAACACTGACAGTCCTCCTTTGCTGATATGTATACTATGGACATTTACATAGAAGAATAGAAGTTTGGCGAATGTTTATTGGCTATTCAGGCCAAGACAAAAGTGATTTTTAATTTTCTTTTTTGCCTCTGAGAAAACTAAAATCTGCCTAGGTAGGTACAAAAATAGCACTGTCATCATGTATAAAGCTAGCCCTTACTTTGATTGATGCACATTACCAGTCTGAAGAAGGGGAGACTTCTCTTTGTCAGAATCAAGCTGTACTGCTATCTCATCCAATCTCTTTCTTGAATAAGAATGAATCTCTGTAAGATATGTGGAAAACAGGTTTGGATATAAACTGACCACTTTAAACAAAGGAAAACCTCTAATATTTCTGCTTTTGGTGAAAACCACAGATTTTTCTTAGTATAATTACACAGAATTATATACACAAGTCTTTTGAGGACATTTAGGCTTTTGAAGAAAGACAGTGCAAGGCAACTGATAGAGAAAACAAGTTAGGGCTTCACAAATTAAAAATAAAATAACTCTGAGCAATGAGATTACTCATGAAATGAGAATGAATTACTTTAAACAGAGTTTTTTATTCAAAGCCCTTTAGTAAATATGAATTTTGCCATTAAATAAAAAAAAACAAGATTGCTGGTTTTAGCATTAATGACAAGCTAAAATATGGAAACCATTATCCACATGAAAGGTGTGGTATATGCAGTGATCTCTTAATTACTGATTTTGCATTGCATTATTTTCTGTTATAAAAATGTGGAGTGGAAAGATACATATCCAAAATGTTTATATCTTTTATATACTGGTTTTCATAATTGTGCATATATATATTCACATCTATATGTGCATGTGTGTATATGTGCATATATATACATATAATTGAATATGTATATACTAAATATCTTCAAGGCAAGAGCTCAACTTAGTAAGATGGGCAAAAAAGTAAATAAAGTTGTATATGACTTATGATTGTAATCACATGTACAGCATGTGTTTTAATATATTTTAGAATAATTGAGTCAGGCTGCTATTAGTTTAATTAAATTTTTTACACCTTCTTGATTAGACAGCTAGTTTAATGACATCTTCCACACTTTGAGCTATGAAGTGTGGCACATTTTAAAGTTCTGTAATGAGAAAGAAAATGTAAATCTGATGAACATCTCGACTGAATTAAAAAAAAATTCAGTTTTCACTTGTGAAAAAAACAACAGAATCCAGAGATGATTAGCATTTTGCTTAAAACAAATTTAGTATGAGCATGATGTAATTGACCATTAAATGGGTGAAAACCTTTATTAGGAATGGTACTCTATAGGGACATACCTCAGTTTTGAGAGAGCACAGTAGTGTATTACAGATGAGATTGTGTGTGTGTGTGTGTGTGTGTGTGTGTGTGTGTTGCTGTATATTAGGCAAATAATGCTGTAAAGGTGAACAAAGAGAATGTTGTTCTGGTGACTTTGATAGGTATTACAGGAACAAATATTCATCCAATGTATTATGAAGTATATATAAGACTGAAGATAAAATGAGATTGGATTTTACCTTATTTAGCACTTTAATATTTCAGTAATTCCTTTATAAAGCAAACATTTGAATAATTTTAATGAGCTGACTCTAAGCTGCCAGCAATCTCAGCAGCCATTTTATATTTACTAAAAAATTATCATTGGTCTCTGGAGCTGGTTATTTATACTGTGAGCTCTGAGACACTTATCAAAATGTTAATTTTTGTATTATTTTTAATCATATGGAGTTCCTTGTAAAATATGAACTCTATGTTATAGGTTCTCTATTTTCACCTTTATTAAACTAAATATACTGAAGAAATCATTTTTTCTTTGCATTTTAACTTGGAATGTAAAGCTAAAGTACAGTAATACTCGAATCCCTACGATTTTGGATAGGGTGCAAATGCTTGTTTAATTATTCATATTATGTTAAAAGGTAATTATTAAGGAAATAGGACTAGCATACTACTCAATAATAATTGCAAATCTAGTAATATCTCTTTCACTTCTATTTATTTCCAACAGGGTGTTCGTTTTAGTTTTTAAAGAGAAAAACAGCCGTGAATATTTAGCATATAAATCCTTCAATCAGTGGCTCTTTGCCAAATGTGAATATAAGAAACTCAGTGACTCTAGGTGTCCAAACCCTTTGCTTGTTCCTGGTTATTTTCCATAGACCTAACATGTTTCTCCTCACTTTATTATCCATTTGTCTTTGTAAGAGAAATAACAGAAAGAGAGAGCATCAGAAGAACATCCACAAAAAAAAAAAAAAAAGAAGAAGAAGAACATCCACATTGAGACTCTCTCCTGTGTGACTGTCAATGTGTTATTTTCTAGCAAATTTACAGTTTTCAACCCCTCCCATTCAAATGGTGAATGAAGATTCCTGTGATAGATCATTGCCACAGAGACCCATTAATGGGCTGTATTGCTTTTGTGGGGATAATAGTTCTGAACAGTAAACTAAAAATATAACAGATTTCATATTGCCTAAGAGAGGGGGGGAAAGGAAAACAGTTCTGTAAAGCTTTATTTATGTCTATTTTGATTTAGATACCCTATTTTGCCAAACCTCTAATATTCCATTGCAATACATAATGGCCTTATAACTTAATTAGTATATACAACTTTCATCTAATGTTAATTCATTGTTCTTATAAAGTCCCTAAAATATGACTATGATGCTGCCATCAGTTTTTCATTTTGAAGTCTCCAATATAGGTCTCAATGTAACTCAAACAAAAATTTTGAAATATTATCTATTTTCATGCTTCTTTTTTTAATTTTCATACTTCTAAAACAAACTTTTTCAGTCACTGAAGTAGCTTTCTACAATTTATCAGGTTATGAAAAGAACATATTCTCTACTGGAGCATCTTAATGAGAGGCTTCTAGAGGAGTCAACCTTCCATCAGTATTTTTAAAAAGAAGAAAGAGTGGGGGGAACACTGCAATTAAATGTAGATATCACCCTCTTTCACAAATCAAGAGGATGAAATCCAAACATAAAAATATATACTGAAAGTTACCATTTATTTATCCTTAACCATGGACTTAAAACTTGGATTTTAAGTACAATTTTTAACTATGAATACATTTACTTTCAGATACTTTAACATTTAAATTCTGTTCTCTTTATCTTTGCCATAATATATCACTCTAAGCAATTGTCATGATTCTACTTTCAGAAGAGAATCTTTAAGAAATGTCACCTAACTGCCACATGAAATGTAGTTTACTGTTGCCACTTTAACTTTTGCAATTATAATTTGCTTTGAATGCTACTGGGGACTATGTTGGAGAAATCTAATAAAGAGAAACAAAAGAAAGAATGATGTTAATGAGCGTTTATGTAGGGAATATGACCATGATTTTCCTCAGAACGGGTTTAGTCATATTCGTAATTTAATCACAGCATCTCGAGCATAGTAGGTACTTCATGAATATTTCTATTTATGTTGCACTTGTTAAGTAAATAAAATTTTTGTATTTCTTATGTAATTCTCCATACTAAACCATAGCATTGTGTCTGAGGGAAACTTTCTGAGTTTCCACTGAATTTTTTGAAATAATAATAAAGGACTATGTTATTGGCAAAATAGAGATAGTTAGCCAAAGTTTAAAAAAAAAGTACAAAACTAACATTTTAGATAAACTGAAATACAAAATAGAAAGAAAAATGGAAATTAAGTGACAGAAAATAGCAATAGCAAGACTCTATAAAAGGGATGAATGCTGAAGAGTAGTTTCAGAAACTACATCTGTTAATTTTCACAGTGTAAAATGGTGCAGCTCTGATGTATGATATAAAATGCCTTGCGGAGCTAGTGTATAGAAACTGAAATGGATGGGTGCCTGGGTGGCTCAGTCAGTTAAGTGTCTGTATTTGGCTCAGGTTGTGATTCCAGCGTCCTGGGGTTGAGCCCTGCTCGGGCTCCCTGCTCAGGGAGGAGCCTGCTTCACCCTCTCCCTCTGCCTGCCACTTCCCCAGCTTGTGTTTTCTCTTTTCCTCTCTATCAAATAAATAAAATCTTAAAAAAAAAAACCTGTGAACAGCATGACTCAAATTGGACAGTAATCTCATTATAATTTATCACTATCTTTTTTAAATGGCTCTGTAAAAACATAAGTGGCAATTTCTTATCTTTCTAGTTGTAGCCAATTAGAAATGGCTAAAGAATTTACCAACAATGTAGTCCTTAACTCTTCTATCTACACGTTACCATTACAATAAAATTATGTTCTTTGATATTTAAACTAGCTGACATCACATGTTGCAGTAAAAGACTCTGAAAACATAAGTAGCAGGATGAAGGAGGAAAAAGGACAGAAAATGTAATTCTTTTTGAGATCCAAATGGCATGAATACCTAGTCAAGGAACTCCTCTGATCTGTGATGCAGAACATCCTTGTTTCATGAAGTAGTGGATTTTGTTGCAGATGGTCAACGAAGATTGGCTTCCTAGATAAAGAGAGTTGAAACTCCTGTAACAGTAAAGAAAATGAGGAAACCTTAGAAAGGTAGGGCTAAGTCAAATAATGTCCATTATCATACCTGATAGAAAATTAAATGAGGGAGTCATTTAGTTCTGACAGTGCAGGGCATCCACTAGGAACTTTTAAAACGTATTAAAGTGATAGGAAATAGAAAATTTAGAATAAATAAGAGAATATAGCTCAAAACTGTAAGTGCTGTTTGATGAAATTAAGCCATATAATAGGAAAAAGATATGAAGCCACTGGGCTGAGAACTATGAGTTCGGTTATTTATTTAGAATAAGACGATGACCAGGGAATGTGCCCACTGCTTGGAGAAAAAGAAAATGTTTTTCTTTTGTTTAGCTGGCTCAGTCTATTTATCACACCTTGAATGACCAACAGAGATACAAAATAAAGAAAATAGAGTAAATTGCTTAGCCAGAGTTTGTTTCTGACTCATAATCACTCTCATCCTTATCCAAGGATCTCTGTATCTTCTTAGTTCTAACTTCCATATCTAGATAAATTACATCTCATAATAATGAAAGAATTTGCAGAACTCTTGAGCACTATCAATATTATCAATATCCCCTGAGAAACCTTAAAGATTTTCAAAGGTGATGAAGAACAAGAGATGACCTATTTCTCACCTGAATATAAAGAGAGCATAAATTCTGCCTGCGAGTAAACTCAGTATTAATTCCTGAAAAAAGTGCAGAAACAATTATGAACATGTCTGTGAAAATTAGAAAATTTATTGGTGATCTGTAGAAGCTAATATATGTTGATTAAAAATGTCATGCAGATATTAATATCATTACTTTCACTTTTCAGAACTACATTTTGTTCAGAACTACAATTATGTTCAGGGCTTGGATATTATATAATTGCAAATCTAATTGTTCTTAAATTATAATGTTGTTGCAAATTGTTGATTTTTTGATGTTGAATTACAATATTATTATGTTGAACTTTCCTCTTTGTTAAACTTTAGGAATTGACAAGATGTCTATAAGGGTTCAGAAATTTAGTGCAACATGAAAAACAGTAGACTTTTGATTAAAACACACCTTTCCATTTTTCTCCTCTAGAAATTTTAATGCAGTACAATTTGGAGGTACAGTTCAGGGATCTTTTCTTTTACAAACTGTTGTGCGCTCTGAAGCAACACGATCAGGGACATTTCGGGTTATTAGAGTTCACATAATCTTGAACCTCTTTCTGAGAAATACTGCATCTATCCTGAGTCAGGAAAGAGGCCAAAGACCTAAGCTATGAGGAATATTATAATTAAAGAAATAATCTCTAAATTTAGGAGCCAATAACAAACAAGAAAGTATAAAGTTCTATCCATTAGGGTTCAGGAAGATTATATTAGAACTCTTACACAGTTTTGCTTCTTCCTTAACAGATAAGGAAATCAACTCTGATAGTAATTACAAACAGATCATCACTGGCATCCTTTCATGTTAGAGATCCCCCCATCCCAAATAATCTAAGTATCAGAGATATTCTTTCTGGTGGTTAAAGATAGAAGCTCTGGAGCCTGGCCCCCTGCAATTGAATCCCAGCTCTACTGAAAATAACAGTCAAGTGCTTTCAGATTTTCGGGCTCCATTTTTTTGTCATCTATGAAAAGGGAATTATAACATTACCTGCTTCATGGCTTTACAGTGAAGACTAAATGGGTTAATACATGTAAATTGTCTAGAACAATTCCTGGCACACATAAACTCCAAAATGTAGTATCTCCTGTCCCTTATGTTCCCTTTTCTTCCTCATCTTTTTATCCTTTTACCTTTATTATTACCCTTTTTATTGTCATTTTCCTCTTTAGGGATGGATAGAAGTTAAACAATGCACAAGTGTTGAGAACAGTACTCTATCTTTTGTTTACAACCAATTATTTGTAATGTTTACTAGATTACCTCTGCCTAGTTAAGTTAAACAGTGGAAGAACTGAGCATTCTAGTGTGGGAGTGAGTGGTTGGGAGCAAATTTTAATCAAATAAATAAAGCCAAATATTAAAAGTAGGTTTAAATATTGAATTATCTAGTTTTAATTGGCATATGCCTTGCCAAAAGGACAGTTTTAACATATTCATGAAAAGAAATTTAATGTTGTATATAAATAATAATGTTTGCACAGGAAATATAAGAAAATGTTATAGTAGAAGATTTCTGAATCCTAATCGGTCCTCTTCATTGGCACTTCATGGGATGAAAACAATCAACAGATACATCTAAAGTTTTCTTTACTCTTTTTTTTTAAAAGATGAAGATGGCTATTTATAACATAGAGTCATTTTCTTTATAGTTAACAATGTTAACAATGTATCTTGCCCAAAATATATATTCTGTCCTTGATTTACTAATAATTAATATAAAGTCATTGCAAATAAACATTTAAAAAATATTGTCATTTTGTCTTTATCTGATTTGTTTTTCATTTTATTTTTGTATAGAATTTATAATATCCAAAATTTGTTAGAAAGTCACTGTGGATGACTGATCAAATATTTTTAAATAGAATTTTAGAGTTAAATGAAAGTGTATCTTACACTGATTTATAGTCTTAATGGAGTAGTAAAGATCAGTAAGCTCAGAGAGAGAAAAAGACTAGTTGGGCTAAGGTAAGAAAAGATAAGATAGACAGAAATTTATTAGAAGGTTTTGGTATATGCAGGTATAGAGGCTGAGAAGTCCCAGGATCTGCTGTCAACTGGCTATAGACCCAGGAGAGCTAATGCTGTAAGTTCTCATCTGAGTCTAAAAGCAGAAGACCTATGTCCCAGATAGAAGACAGGCAGAAAGTAAATTCTATTATTTTGCCTTTTTCTTCTATATATGTGATTACCTACTACATGGTAGACAGTAGACACTGATGGGGGCTCTGGGAATAAAGCAGGCATAAACAATGTTTCTGTGATTATGGAGCTGAACATTCTAGGGAGAGAGTAGGAGGGAGCAAAACTTAACCAAATAAATAATAACAAATATTTAAAAATAACAGATATACCAGATGGTGATGAGTGCTGTAGAAACAAAGTAGAAATGTGTGTGTGTGTGTGTGTGTGTGTGTGTGTGTGTGTGTGTGTGTGTAGAAGAGGAGGCTGTGTTTCATTTTATTTCATTTTTTCATTTTTTTTAGATGGGGAGGCTATATTTAAAACATCATGGTCAAAGAAGGCTCTACTATGTGGGGAGAGCCCTCACACGTTAATCCTATTCTCTGTTTAATTAACCAAGGCCAAAGGGATATAAAAGGAATTAACCAAGGGCAAAGTGTATATTTTTCACTTATAGATATTGTTTTAAATTATACTATTGTGAAACATACAATGCAAATATATTTATCTTGAGCTGGATTGCACAATCTCACTACATTAATAGATTTAATACTTTTAAACACTGAAGAACTTCAAAGATTGATAATTATACCATTATTATGCTTTCTTCATTTCCACTGCCTTTTAAAACAATAGCAAGCACTGTATATTTCATCCTGACTTGTAGATTTAATAGAAAACAACCTGCACTACTTAATCATTTGTCTTTCATGGTTTCTTTCCCATTTCTTTTCCCTTTTCTCTGCTTTAGAAGACATCATTAACTAATCTCTTTAACTCCATAAATAAGTAAAATGATATATTCACAGTGTAAATGTTTTAAACCATGGAAAAAAATCTGGAGTCATTTAATGAAGTCCTGAAGATATGTTAAAAATGAAGTGCTGCTGGCAAACTAATGGAAGATTTGAATATTCAAACAGTGAAGACTAGAATGCTTCTCTAATTGGGATTCAGTTCATGTTGGCTTTACTGAGAGCTGCTTGTCTTAGGTCCCAGTAATATCCATGATTCCTCCTGGGGAAGACTCTTCCTTGACACTGCTGTTTTCTTTCTTTCTTTCTTTCTTTCTTTCTTTCTTTCTTTCTTTCTTTCTTCTTTCTTTCTTTTCTTTCTTTCTTTCTTTCCCTTTTTTCTTACCAATTGGGTAAATTATGAAATTTATTTGTATTTCATGACATTGTTTTCTAATTTTAATTTGAATTCTGTTACTTTCTAATATTAATTAATATCATGTATTAATATAATGAGTAATCTAATTAATGAATCTAAATTCATTTTTCATGAATCATTCTTGATAGTTTTTACAAGGCAGATAAATTTCACTGGTTGTTATTAATTGTAATATTTTCATCAAAAATATTCAAATAACAATAACTTAGTGAAAGCATTTCATATTTGCTATATTCATTATACCCACTAACTAACTGTCATAAGACTGTAAAGAAAGAACACAGGGTGCCCACCCAAGAGATCCTTCAGCCATAACTTGAGATCTCAAGAATGAAGAAAATAGCAAAATTCATATAAAATAAAAGAGGATTATTTAAATAATTAAAAATAAGTATTCACATTTTATAGGTAAGTGACTATACTGATGGATTATTAGAATGTAATGTGTTCTGAGTATTTCTAATATTTTTCTTACTAAAACTTGATTGATTAGCACTGAACTATCTGTATTTTGTCATCATTATCCATTCCTAGGAAAGGAATTCTTTTTTTAAAAAAAGATTTTTTTTTAATTTATTCATGAGAGACACACAGAGAGAGAGAGGCAGAGACACAGGCAGAGGGAGAAGCAGGCTCCATGCAGGGAGCCTGACATGGGACTCAATCCCAGGTCTCCAGGATCATGCCCTGGGCTGAAGGCAGGCTAAACTGCTGAGCCACCCAGGCTGCTCTAGGAAAGGAATTCTTGCTCTATCTATATGTGAAATATTTCTTGCTCTATGTAAAAATAGAAGTAAATAGAGTTCAGAAACCTCCACGTCCACACAATTTACTGTCTTCACTAACAAAAGTTTATAATTCCACTGTCTTCATCAACTTGGCTATACTATTCAAAGAGACTTGCCCAGGAAGGTAAAAGTTGTGAAAAATTTGTTTATTTCAGGGACTTCCTACAAAACTCCTTTAAGTGAGCATGAGACTATACAACTTTTTGGTAGTATCAAACAATTGTTTATTTTTCAAGATTCTCTGAATTCTTCCCCCAAAGCCCTCCCCTTGCTTTGTCTGCCAGTCCTAAATCATTATATCAGAATCCTTGCCCAATCTGAAGTGAGCACCTGTGTGGAAAGACCTATCTTAAACCAGATCTCCAAACTTAATAAATATCTTGAGATTGGCCTTTCTACTGAGACATTTCTAAGTCTCTGTCAAAGTAGTGATCTGTTTTACTAGGTAAGGGTAAACTCACTCTGTCATTATTAGTGGTTCTGTGGTACTTTCTAGCAGCTTATAATTGACAGGGATGAATTTGAACTATTTGTTCATTAGCATCTTGCTTTAAATTAAGGCTTTTTGTTTTTATCACTTTCTCCACCTGCCCTGCCAAGTTTTATTGAGATATAATTGATACAACATTCCCTAATTTTAAGGTGTACAAAATGATGATACATGTATATATTGGAAAATGATTATACGTTTAGTTAACATTTATCACCTCACATAGTTACATATTTTTTCTTATGATGAGAATTTTTAAGACCTACTCTTTTAGCCTCATCACTTTTTTTTGGAACAGTGCATATGTTTTAAGTTCACTTTTCAGTAAAAGCAGTATGTTTTATTCTCTATTCATTTCTTAAACACTGTCCCTTCCTTAACCTCTTTCAAATTCTTCAACTTTAATATCACTCATCTTGAACATTCCTACCTCAAAAGTGTTATATATATATATATATATCTTTTTTTAAAATTTTTTATTGGTGTTCAATTTACCAACATACAGAATAACACCCAGTGCTCATCCAATCAAGTGCCCCCCTCAGTGCCCGTCACCCATTCACCCCCACCCCCCACTCTCCTCCCCTTCCACCACCCCTAGTTCGTTTCCCAGAGTTAGGAGTCTTTATGTTCTGTCTCCCTTTCTGATATTTCCCACACATTTCTTCTCCCTTCCCTTATATTCCCTTTCACTATTATTTATATTCCCCAAATGAATGAGAACATATAATGTTTGTCCTTCTCCGATTGACTTACTTCACTCAGCATAATACCCTCCAGTTCCATCCACGTCGAAGCAAATGGTGGGTATTTGTCGTTTCTAATGGCTGAGTAATATTCCATTGTATACATAGACCACATCTTCTTTATCCATTCATCTTTCAGTGGACACCGAGGCTCCTTCCACCGTTTGGCTATTGTGGACATTGCTGCTAGAAACATCGGGGTGCAGGTGTCCCGGCATTTCATTGCATCTGTATCTTTGGGGTAAATCCCCAACAGTGCAATTGCTGGGTCATAGGGTAGCTCTATTTTTAACTCTTTGAGGAACTTCCACACAGTTTTCCAGAGTGGCTGCACCAGTTCCCATTCCCACCAACAGTGCAAGAGGGTTCCCCTTTATCCACATCCTCTCCAACATTTGTGGTTTCCTGCCTTGTTAATTTTCCCCATTCTCACTGGTGTGAGGTGGTATCTCATTGTGGTTTTGATTTGTATTTCCCTGATGGCAAGTGATGCAGAGCATTTTCTCATGTGCATGTTGGCCATGTCTATGTCTTCCTCTGTGAGATTTCTCTTCATGTCTTTTGCCCATTTCATGATTGGATTGTTTGTTTCTTTGGTGTTGAGTTTAATAAGTTCTTTATAGATCTTGGAAACTAGCCCTTTATCTGATACGTCATTTGCAAATATCTTCTCCCATTCTGTAGGTTGTCTTTTAGTTTTGTTCACTGTATCCTTTGCTGTTGCAAAAGCTTCTTCTCTTGATGAAGTCCCAATAGTTCATTTTGCTTTTGTTTCTTTTGCCTTCGTGGATGTATCTTGCAAGAAGTTACTGTGGCTGAGTTCAAAAAGGGTGTTGCCTGTGTTCTCCTCTAGGATGTTGGTGGAATCTTGTCTCACATTTAGATCTTTCGTCCATTTTGAGTTTATCTTTGTGTATGGTGAAAGAGAGTGGTCTAGTTTCATTCTTCTGCATGTGGATGTCCAATTTTCCCAACACCATTTATTGAAGAGACTGTCTTTCTTCCAATGGATAGTCTTTCCTCCTTTATCGAATATTAGATGACCGTACATTTCAGGGTCCACTTCTGGGTTCTCTATTCTGTTCCATTGATCTATGTGTCTGTTTTTGTGCCAGTACCACACTGTCTTGATGACCACAGCTTTGTAGTACAACCTGAAATCTGGCATTGTGATGCCCCCAGCTATGGTTTTCTTTTTTAAAATTCCCCTGGCTATTCGGGGTCTTTTCTGATTCCACACAAATCTTAAAATAATTTGAAGAAGAATTTCTTTCTCTGAAGAAAGTCCATGGTATTTTGATAGGGATTACATTAAACGTGTAAATTGCCCTGGGTAACATTGACATTTTCACAATATTAATTCTTCCAATCCATTAGCATGGAATATTTTCCCATCTCTTTGAGTCTTCCTCAATTTCTTTCAGAAGTGTTCTATAGTTTTTAGGGTATAGATCCTTTACCTCTTTGGTTAGGTTTATTCCTAGGTATCTTATGCTTTTGGGTACAATTGTAAATGTACTCTCTTGTCTTCGAGGGGGAGAAAGCAAATCTTTGTCTTTTGAGATTAATCTTGGATTTGTACCTCAATGAAAATGTTAAAAATTAATTTGGACTTTTGCTGCCCATGTTCTGGAAACATTTTCTTCTTCCTCTTTTTTTCCCCCTTGGGTTTTCTAACTCTATACTCTATGCATTATCTCTATCACTGTATCTTTAATCTTTGTAATGCCCTTCTTGGTGATACCCTCTTTTCCTATAAAAATAACCATCTGTTTTCTCTCTAAACCTTCCTCTTGCCCAGATCCTTTTTCTAGTTGATAATATTATTGCTTATTCTTCTATCATTGTACACCAAAGAATTGGAGTGGAAGGAGAACTATATATTTTGTTTCCATGTCTTTATCAGTGATTAACTTTTAATACTTTGCAATTTATTTTCAAATCATGTCATTCTACAAAAACAAAACAAAACAAAAACATCTTTCAAAGATAACTGATGGCTTTCCTTTTTTAAACTCATTTAATGAACATATATTGTATTGTTAGTCTCAGAGGTAGAGCTCAGTGATTCATCAGTTGCATATAACACCCCGTGCTTATCACATCACATGCCGTCCTTAATACCCACCACCCACTTACCTCATCCTCTCATCCTCCTCCCCTCTAGAGACCTCAGTTTCCTATAGTTAAGAGTCTCTTATGGTTTTCTAATGGCCTAAATCAGATAGTGTTTCCGAATGTTACTTCTTTAAGAACGGCAACAAATTGTTAGTCAAAAACAAACAAACAAAGCCTCTTGCCCAACATTTATTTCCTTTACAAATCTCTTCCTTAACTGGCTTAACACTGACTAATTTTTGGAAATAGTAAAATGGTGACCATTCCAACCACAAATATAAAAGTCAGTAACATTTGTTGACTAATTAAATAACCCATTTTCATTGACACATAAAATGGAACATTGCTAAAATTCTTAGCAAGAACAAGATTATGTGTATATATATGCATATATATGTATTATGAAACATTTTTTGAAAACATTGTGCATACATATAGCATGTTAGAGTAAAAGCTCATTTGTGTATTATCCGATTTAGTCCTCATAGCAACACTGAGGTACATCCATTTACAAAAGATGCAGCAAAGTTACAAAGTAGTTATTTGAAATGCCTAGATTATCTATTGAGACATTAGTATTTAATTTTGTTCTTATTTGGCCCAAAGGCTTTGTTATTTCTAATATACTACATAACATTACAAAAATAGGATTTATTAGGGAATGGATGCATGCCATTAATAACCCCAGAAATTATAGAACCCAATTTTTATAATCACATATCTGAGTATATGATAATCTTGATATGCACCTAATTTTTAATTATTTAAGTACTTTTAATTCACATGCACTCTTTTTTTACCCGTTTTTGTTTTATTTTTTTAATTTATTTTTTATTGGTGTTCAATTTGCCAACATATAGAATAACACTCAGTGTTCATCCCATCAAGTGCCCCCCTCAGTGCCCGTAACCCAGTCCCCCACACACACCCAGCCCACCTCCCTTTCTACCACCCCTTGTTCATTTCCCAGAGTTAGGAGTCTCTCATGTTCTGTCTCCTTTTCTGATATTTCCCACTCATTTTTTCTCCTTTCCCCTTTATTCCCTTTCACTATTTTTTATATTCCCCAAATGAATGAGACAATATAATGTCTGTCCTTCTCCGATTGACTCACTTCACTCAGCATAATATCCTCCAATTCCATCCACGTCGAAGCAAATGGTGGGTATTTGTTGTTTCTAATGGCTGAGTGATATTCCATTGTATGCATAGACCATAGTTTCTTTATCCATTCATCTTTCAATGGACACCGAGGCTCCTTCCACAGTTTGGCTATTGTGGACATTGCTGCTAGAAACATTGGGGTGCAGGTGTCCCGGCGTTTCATTGCATCAGTATATTTGGGGTAAATCCCCAGCAGTGCAATTGCTGGGTTGTAGGGTAGCTCTATTTTTAACTCTTTGAGGAACTTCCACACAGTTTTCCAGAGTGGCTGCACCAGTTCACATTCCCACCAACAGTGCAAGAGGGTTCCCCTTTCTCCGCATCCTCTCCAACATTTGTGGTTTCCTGCCTTGTTAATTTTCCCCATTCTCACTGGTGTGAGGTGGTATCTCATTGTGGTTTTGATTTGTATTTCCCTGATGGCAAGTGATGCAGAGCATTTTCTCATGTGCATGTTGGCCATGTCTATGTCTTCCTCTGTGAGATTTCTCTTCATGTCTTTTGCCCATTTCATGATTGGATTGTTTGTTCCTTTGGTGTTGAGTTTAATAAGTTCTTTATAGATCTTGGAAACTAGTCCTTTATCTGATACGTCATTTGCAAATATCTTCTCCCATTCTGTAGGTTGTCTTTTAGTTTTGTTCACTGTCTTTTGCTTTGCAAAAGCTTCTTCTCTTGATGAAGTCCCAATAGTTCATTTTGCTTTTGTTTCTCTTGCTTTTATGGATGTATCTTTCAAGAAGTTACTGTGGCCAAGTTCAAAAACAGTGTTGCCTGTGTTCTCCTCTAGGATTTTGATGGAATCTTGTCTCACATTAAAATATTTCATCCATTTTGAGTTTATCTTTGTGTATGGTGCAAGAGAGTGATCTAGTTTCATTCTTCTGCATGTTGATGTCCAATTTTCCCAGCACCATTTATTGAAGAGACTGTCTTTCCCAGTGGATAGTCTTTCCTCCTTTGTTGAATATTAGTTGACCATAAACTTGAGAGTCCACTTCTGGATTCTCTATTCTATTCCATTAATCTATCACATGCACTCTTGATTGGCATCATGAACATTCAAAATAATTTTACCTCAAGTTTATTTGCTTATAAATATGTGACTATGTGTGAAGTTTAGGTTAATTTCATTTTTTTCCTTTAATTATTATTATGCAGCATCTAGTAACTCTTAGTTTTGTCACTTAGGGGCCACTGGAATTACCAACACTTACATAAGGTTTATTGAACCAACATAGGGTTTATCAAGGAACCATTAATAGTTGTGTCAAAGAGAGAGAACCAAAACTCCAGTGGTTTAAGGATGATGGAATTTATTTCTTACCTGTTGAACAATTCAGGCACAATTTTAGCAGATCAGCAATCAGCTCTAATCCAAGGGATAGTTCAGGAATTTAGGATAACAGTGGGCTCTGCCAACTTTAACACATTCTTTCCTAAATCACTTTGAATATTACCATTCTGGAAATTAAAGATAAGTTCAGAGTCAAAGATTTCCTCTTAAGCAAGTGAGATAGAAATTGCACTTATTTCAGTTACATTTCATTGACAAGAACATAGACATATCATTGCAGCTCTTCTTTTTTTTTAAGATTTTATTTATTTACTTATGAGAGAGAGAAAGAGAGAGACAGAGACACAGGCAGAGGGAGAAGCAGGCTCCCTTCAGGGAGCCAGATGCGGAACTCGATCCCAGGACTCCGGGATCACGACCTGAGCCAAAGGCCGTTGCTCAACCTCTGAGCCACCAAGGCCCCCTGGTTGCAGCATTTCAAGGTACTTTGGAAAATTCTATCTCTAGTTGGGCAACCAAATACAAGTTATAAATTTTCCACCATATAGAGTAAAGAATTCTGGTGGCCAGCTAGCAGTATCCTTCATTTAGGTGTATATAATCCAATTGTTCTTCATTAGGTGATTTAAAGGCCTTTTGAGAACACAAAAATATTCCAATTCAGAGTGGGAAAAGTGCACTTAAACATCTGGATTGGGGATCCCTGGGTGGCTCAGTGGTTTAGTGCCTGCATTTGGCCCAGGGCACGATCCTGGAGTCCTAGGATCGAGTCCCACATCAGGCTCCCTGCATGGAGACCCTGCTCTCCCTCTGCCTGTGTCTCTGTCTGTGTCTCCGTCTGTGTCTCTGTCTCTGTCTCTGTCTCTGTCTCTCTCTCTCTCTGTCTCTCATGAATAAGTAAATAAAATCTTTAAAAAAAAGGGCTGGATTATCCAGTTTATTTTTATGTCTGCTTACCATTAACTTTATTTTAAACAATAATGTAAATGATTTAAAAAATAACAGATTAACATTTGCTGAACTTTTACCTTGTGCCAGGCTCTGTGCTAGTACTTAATATCAATTTTCTTGTTTGTTACCCACAATGAACACTTTAAACTCCAGTTTCTTGAGTCAGGAATTTGGGAACTGCATAGCTAGATAGTTTGGGCTAAAGACTTCTCATGAGGTTGTGGTCAAAATGTTGCTGAGGTTGCAATCATCTGAAGGCTTTGACTAGGGAAAGAAAATCGGCTTCCAGGGTGGCTTATACACATGGCTGCTATCTGTGCTGCTGCTGGCTGTATGAGAAGTTTGACATGCTCTCTATGTGGGCTTCTTCTGATATGTTGAAGACATGATGCTTGGCTTCCGCCATAGTGATCTGTACAAAAAGGAGCCAAGAAAAAATTATATGTTTTATGACTATACCTTGGAAGCAATATAGCACCAATTCTACCACTCTTATTCATTAGAATAAGTCCACAGCCTGGCCCATAAGGAGGGGGATAAGGTTCCACTCTTTAAAGAGAAGAGTGTCAAAAACTTTTTAAAGAGTGTAACATATTAAAAATATATAGAACATATAACAATATATATGAATACATGCAGTTTTATCAGGAGTAAGGTATATCTGGAATTACATATATATTTACTAGAAAAGTGGGAGATAAATTTCAGAAACGAAAAAGAGTTTGACCTTGAATATTTGGTAGATGGATTTGAACTTGATTCTTTACTTTCATTATGTATGTATTTATGTATGTATTTTTGAGAAATGGAGTGATATAAGTGGTGCTATCAAACGATTAGTATGACCTTTGATGTGAAGGACAAATTGCAGAGGGAGAAACTATAGGAAAGAATAGAAGCTTGTTAAATCTGTATAAGTGGTTACTAATCTTCATTAAATTTCTCAATGCACCAATTCATACACAAACAGATCAATATAGTTTTCTAAGATTTATTTTTTCAAAAGATATTCTTATATTTTTAACTGAAGTCATGTTCTCTATATTATTTAGAGCAGCAACTGACAAATTCTTTCTGTAAAGAACCAGATAGTAAATATTTTAGGTGTTGTGACTCATATACAATCTCTGCCATGTATTCTTTGTTTTTGTTTTGTTTGTTTTTTATAATCCTTTAAAATGTGAAAATCATACTTAGCTTACTGGCAGTACAAAAAAGACAGCTGTCCAGATTTGGACTATGGGGACTATACTTTGCCATCCTCAGGTCTATAGTCTTACATTTAATTTAGTTTTGTATTAATACTCTGTATATAGTTATTGAGCAGTTTTATAATCAGACCACTTTTTAAATGTTATTGAGCATAACAATATCTAACGTATATTGACCACTTAGGTACACCAGGAACCTTGCAAAGCGTTTGGCATTATTTCTGCGATTCCCACAATGGCTTAAGATGTAGATAGTCAGAAGGATAAACTGAGTCTTAGAAAGATTACATAAGTGGGAGGGACAGTAATTAAACCTAGGTCTTAAAACAATAAACCTTGTGCCAGGAGCATTTAAGAAGAGTAAGATCTACCACTTGTCTTCATGAGACCTATATTCTGTAAAAGGAAACAAGTATCAAAAGAACTACTTTAATCAGGCAAAAATCCATAAATGCAATTGAGGGAGATTTGCATTATATTAAGCAGGAAGGATGAAATATAGTCAGCATAAACCAGCTTTCTCATCCTAGCCCCAACTCCTAGCTGGATAAACTAGTAGAGTCATTAAAACTCACTGATATTCCATTACTTCATCTTTGATATGTATTTATTTAACATGTTTATTATTACAGGTTATCAGCTCTTTGCTTCTTCATGGACATAGTGAAAACAATATTGGCCTTATATGGTGGGTTAGCTCCAAAGTTTACCTGACATTCTTCTGAGGAAATAGCAGATACTAAGACAAGCAGAGTCCAGCCCACAACCACATTCTTAAAAGAAAATGTTTCTTACCTATGGAAAACTCTTTGGTGAGCTAAAAGGGTATTAGAGTCCTTTGCAGCTGCCATGTATTAGGAATAGTACAAATCAGGCAACTATTTTTAACCAATAGGTTGGATATTTTAATCTGCTTTTGTTTTGTTCTCAGTTTTGAATAAATAGAAGTTTATTCATAATAAAATGAAGTTTAAGAGCATATGGATTCTGAAAAAAATGGAAACATTCTAACAAACTTGCTTAGGTCTGTGTGTGTGAATGGTATTATGGTATTCCTTATATGTGTGCTTAACATTCATTCAATTATTATCCCATAATGCATTTTAAATCACAATCTAAAACTTTATTGGGTATAATACCACGACCATATACAGCAATATTTTTATTTTAATTTTATGATTATAAGTAAAAACTCCAAACTACTTCCAATAATGAAACTTCCAGCTATCTAGATAAGTCTGCCATGTAACAGTCTTTTTAGATGAGAAGAATTCGGGCACTGAAATACTTGTTTTGATGCGCATTACAACTGAATATTAAGAAATATATAGATAGATAATAGCAGTTATGGTCTACTGATCTAGGTAAAAAAGTAAATGGACATTGGCATTTAACTACTGATACCACTGCAGGTGACCAACTATTTTTCTAGGAAATCCATAGCTGGGTGACACCACCTGTCTCTTGCCATTCCCACTCACTATGGGGGAGTCTGTGAAACACTACAAACATCTTTAGTCTAATAATTTTCAAAATCTTTCTGCCACTCCTTTTCCTTGCTCATGCATATTGATGTGTGAGGGCTGGCTGTCACCTATTATTTGTTCTGATTAAACTGAAAAAACCCTTAGAGAAAATTGAAACACATACTAATGGTGAAAATTCTCCTGTCATAGATATTTACAGCTAAAGATTCTGTGTGTATGCAGACCTGCATAACACATAATGTGTTTCACATCAGTTACAGATATTTTGTTTTCGCATTGCATCTTTTTTTTTCTTATGGTGCAACAGATATTGATGGGAATAGAATTTCCTTATAAGATATGTATGGATTTTCCTGGGTTCCAAAATCAGAATACTGTCAGGATTTTATACAAGATACATACAGTCCACTTTTTTGTATTTAGTCAAATGAAGACTATGAAACTATATTATATGATTTAAATATTGTTGCTATTTCTTTAATTTTCCCCTTTTACTCCATTATGATATCAGAAATTTCATACAAATGTGAAATCATCTATTTTTTAATTAAATAAGGTTATATGATAGTTTAAAAGGCCGCTTATCATACCAATAATATGTAATGAATTTTTCTTTTTTTAAATTACTGTGACATTTGCTGAAACTATAAGTCTCTCTACCATATATAAATGCCAAGTACTATTCTTATTTCCATATTTCCATTTTGTTTAATATTTATCAGCTAGGGGAAATGGTAAGATCAATAATTTCTAAAGTATATGTATTAGAACATCTCCTCTATCAGCAAAATCATTGATCTGATTTAGTATATCATATCCTTGATAATTTTCAAGCACATTCCATGATTTATTCTTATAATATTCACCTACTAATAATATAAGTTGGTAGAGTTTAACAGTGTTAATATAATGTGGTACACAACAATTGAAGTAATGTAATCTTCAATTATGTACTTTGTCTTACTTTTTTACATTATTCCTATCATTAAGCAGTTATCTTAAAACATTATTAAAGTCTTAATACCTATCAACTTCTTTACCAAACCATTTTATTGTTGAGTTCATTTATATTTACTAGATGAAGTGTTCTTTTGGGCCGGATCAAACTATTGAGTTTTCTATTTTATTGCATTTGCTTGTAGATATAAACCTGCTAGGGGTTCTTTATAAATTTTCTTTTATATACATGCCCTTAATCTTTATATAGTTGCATAAACTATTATAAGTGATTTAGGAGATTCTTAACCAGACAAAAAGGAAAGAATAAGAATTATTAATATCAATTGCTTTTTATTTTCTTGTTTAAGGAATTAATTATATATTCCATAATTTGTGCTATGGCAACTGTGTTCTCTAACTCTTGTTCTGCTTTTCTAGTTACAGTGTTATTACATGTTTTATTTTTCCACTCCTGGTCATGATAACTTATTTTTAAATTAGTAGAAAGTAAAAGCAAATATTCCAAGTAATTGTTACTTAAGCAAGAGGGTTATTTTTAACTAAAAAGTCACTTGCTGTAATGTCATCATCAAATGAAGATCCATCATAGGCTGTTGAAGACCTTAGTCACCTGCCAAGGTTGCACAGTTAAGACAGTAATCTGACATCTTAATATGGACACCTCTGAGCAATGACCCCCCCCCCCCGTTTTCTTTCTTTTCTTTTTCTTTCCTTTTCTTTTTCTTTTCTTGTCTTCTTCTTCTCATCCTCCTTCTTCATCATTGTCACCATCATCATGATCTTCTTCTTCTCCTTTTCCTCCTCCTCCGCCTTTTCCTTCATCATTATCATTGCTGCTGTTGCTACTGCTGCTGCTGCTGCTTCTTTTTGGAAGGTTGATTTTATAGTTTTTCAGCACTTGCTAGCTAGATATATATGCCTCTGGCCAGTTACTCATTGGTTAATCCAAGATGTGATACAGCGGTTCTTCTGATTGTTCACAAGCAGGGAGAGTGCATGAGGTTAAATCAGTCCTAGATTGGCTCATGCCATTGCCACAGAGTTGCACAATGGATGAGTCAAGGTCATACATTGACTTTGTATGATGGGATTGAAATGTCATCTTTAATGACTCTTCTCTCATTTAAGCAAGCCAACTGTCCTCAGTATCTCAGAGGGCTGAGGAGGAGAATCATGTCTTAGCTCACTATGGCAAAGGACAGAGAAGACTTCTCCTAGACAGGTTAGCAGATGTGTATTTGCCAGGGCTAAGCCTCTGAGATTAGCATGAGAACCATGGAGCTTCTCCTACTACCAGGTCTCTAAATATCTTGTCATTAAGATTTAATAACTCATAGTGATCCCTTTGTGGGGCACCTGGGTGACTTGGTCATTTAAACATCTGACTTGTGATTTTGGCTTGGTCATGATCTCAAGGGTTATGGGGGCTCAGGCCCTGTGTAGGGTTTCACACTCAGCAGGGAGTCTGCTCTAGATTCTCTACTTCTCACTTTGCCCCTCTCCTCATGTTCTTTCTCTCTCTCTCTCTCTCTCAAATTAAAAAAAAATCATAGTGATCCCTTTGTGATAATATAGCTTAATATTCTAAATGAAGAGCTAGAACATAAGATAATTTCTAGAACTTTATACTCATAATTAATACTCATTTATGTTCATTAGTTAATCTTTGTTATAAAGACTCAAGTTTAAAGTAAAGCTGCATTTACAAATAAATATCTTTTGTGTACCATGATTATCTCAACTGTTGGAGTAAGATAACAAATTAAGCAAAAAGTATATCCTTTTGAGGAAATAGATATAGGCTGAAAATAAAAAAATAATCAAAATAAGAATTCATCTAATTACTCTTGATTAACTTTCTGCCTGTGGTTCTTCACTGTTTTGAAAAACCTACACCAGTTTGAATTTTCTCTCAAAAAGTTAGTACATGCACTTGTACATATATTGCACAATTTCACAAAAGAATATCCTGGTTACTCTGAATCTGAAAAGTGATACTCTAGAAATCTATAACCACTCTCCACTCTCAGCTCCTGGGTGACCCCCTGCCTCACTTGTTAAAAATATTTAAAATTTTAAAAAATAGTTAAAATGACTAAATTTTTAAAAGAAATTATGATCTAACTATTCTTTCTGTGTGTTTAAATTTTCATTTGATTTTTTCAATTCTGCTATTTAAAATATAAAGATTGACCTTCTTAGCAGAAAAATCATTATTTTTCTGATAATGATTTACACACACACACTCGTACAAGCATACACATTTACTTTGGCTTCACTTTTGTGTTTTGTTTTAATGTTATTAAAATTTTATATGTCTGTGGTCATGCATTTTGCATATTGTTCGTGCTGGATGAAAGTTTTTAAGTTGATGTAGGGAATTCAGTTTGAGAATTTAGTTTCAGACAGGTTTTACTTGGTAGTTTCTAAGGATTGAATAATTGATCTGCTGTGAGGAAGAGAGCCATTAATATAGTGAAAGAAGCACACCAATTTAAATAGATCTAATGGCTACATAGAGACATAATAAATGTCTAGAATCCTGTTCCTCAGGCTCAAAGGCGATAAAGAAACTCACAGTTTTAAGGGAGAGAGGCCTTGGGAGTCTCTCCACATTAGTTCATTGGAGACCTTAGAAAATTCAGCTTCAATAAAATGTGATGAGTTTAAGGTGGATTGGAAACTGTCACAGAAAGACTAAATGAGGTTGAGAAATGATTTATTCGAGATAACAAATAAGGTATTTCATGTATTTGGTTTAGTTTCTTTACCCTATGTAAATTCAGGAAAGGGAATAACCATATTCTTGTCAGGGGTAACATTATTTACAACTTTTATGTCTGTGTACCCTGCAGTTAATAAAAAGGAATTTAATGTGACTTTTACCACAAAATGCTTTTCAGAAATCTTCAGTTACTGGAGAAATACTTTATGTTGCTTTATGGATCTGCTGTTTTCTAATATTAAAAGTTAAAAATTTAATCTGATGCCCAAAAGATATGAAAACATATCTCCAAATGTGTTCATGTTGTGATCACAGAGTAAATTTGCCCTTTAAAATATACCTTAGAATTTGTGATATCATCTGGTTTAGAGTCCTAGGGAACACAGTGGGAGAAATATAATAGTTATAAGTAATTGTCATCAGTTTTGCAACCTCAAGATATTTTTATAGATCCTCATATAATTATTTATTGCCTGGATTTGTCTATCAGCCAATCCAAAGATATCTAAGTTATATTTAAGAATTCGTTGTTTTACAAAACAGTGGCTGATCAATGATCTGCTTTGTAAAGATGTAAATACATCTTTCAAATTTTACACTTTTTCTTTTGATTTTTTTTTTCTTTTTCAAAACACAGTCATTTTATATCTCTGGTTTTAGACTTAGGTAATATTTCTGAAAGCTCACTTTAGATGGATTTCTGATAGGGGAATTTAGTCTGGTGCCATATTTCTGGAATATAGTCAATTTTTATATTTAAAAAGTTACTTAGGGAAGATAGATAAATCTGAAAATATGATTATTAGATACATATATGTTAAAGTGAGGGTTCAACATAAACTCAGGGCTCTAGGATAAAATTGACAAATGTCCATACTTATATATGGCTTATTGAGATAGGACACATATGAAATTTTTATTCAGTAAATTACTCTGAGTAGATATACAAAAAAGAAATTCTACATGACAAATTATTCAAGACCAGTGTTTCTCAGTCTATTTTTAAATTATCATCCACCTAAGGAATCTTTTTTCTTAGTCTTCTCAACACCTATGAAGTTTTAATACCTCAAATAGGGATCTCTGGGTGGCTCAGTGGTTTAGTGCCTGCCCAGGGTGTGATCCTGGAGACCTGGGATCGAGTCCCACGTCGGGCTCCCTGCATGGAGCCTGCTTCTCCCTCTGCCTGTGTGTCTGCCTCTCTCTCTCTCTCTCTCTCTCTGTCTCATGAATAAATAAAATCTTGAAAAAAATAGAATTAAAAAAAAAAACCTCAGATAAACTGTTAATGTGATAGATATAACCACAAACCATTTGGAGAACCACAAACCATTTTCATATCTAAGATGTTTGCACCCAAAACCAGTTAATCCCTTTGAGGATGACACCTCTCCCATTGGGAATGCATGTCTTTGTCTCTCAGATTTCTTTTTTTCAATTAATGTCTGCTTGATGGATTTACTCATTTAGAGATCATCTCAGATAAAGTACCTCAGGTAAAATAGGACTAGCCCCATTCCTTGAAACATTTATTATTTCCTGACATGATATTGTTGTGTTAAATAAGATAAAGTAGATTAGCTGCAAGTTTAAAGTAAAAGGGTCCAGAGAAAATTGAATAAATGGAAAACATATGAGGGTCATTTTTAGATAGAAAGTTAAAGCTTCCTGAAATATGAAGATCTGGAGTTAGATTTCAAAGCATGTGATAGTCCCAAATTATTGATGATTAAAGTTCTCAGAAGAGAAAGTAATGGCAAATGTAGTGTGATAATAATTAAGTAGGGCATAACATTAGCACATTGGTAGGAGTGTATGAGCTATGGAAGGAGAAACTGGTGTGTAGACTGAGGTACCTGATTGATGGTTAATCTTAAAAACTAAGTAGAGTATTTCATATTTAATATCTAAAAAAATATCTAGGCCTAAGAAAATGTACAGCATACATTTTTATTTGGTCTTGACCTGATCAGAAATTGCTTTGGGGATAATTATAGCTGCAGTGGATATGCATATATATGGAGTAAAGACAGGAATTGGAGGAAGGAATGGGAA
The DNA here is from genome assembly GCF_048418805.1 of Vulpes vulpes. Taxonomy (NCBI): domain Eukaryota; kingdom Metazoa; phylum Chordata; class Mammalia; order Carnivora; family Canidae; genus Vulpes; species Vulpes vulpes. Next base: position 43,490,133 of record NC_132791.1, read on the forward strand.
TACAAAGAAATGAATCCACATATAGAAAAACCTTTTAGTCCCTAATTAAACTATTAGATCACTGCTTCTGAGGGACAAAAGAGATAAAAATCTTAAAGATAATATTAGTAAAAACCAAGAAGAAAATAGGAAAACACATTTGCTGTTTTTAATTATTATAATAAGCATAAATTCAAAATTAATTTGACTTAGAAATTCAATTGAAATTTTAGTTCAGGGAAATTTTGACTAATCCTTTCAAACTTGGTAAATTTCATTTCTATTCCATTTGATGTTTCTTAGTCTGCCTGGGGTAACACAGACTCAAAAGCTGATTTTTACAGATTTATTTCAGCTTTTACTTTGATTCCCCATGAATGCATTTTAAGTAACTTTAGTACTTATGGTGTTAACATTGGCTTACCTATTATTAACTTTCAAGACAAGACGTTACATTGGTAAAAATAAAACAAATCATCAATTAAATACGTGAGGAATTATGTTTCTTTTAACATTTAAAATACCCATAGTTGGTACATTTGGCAATCAACTTATTTTAATAAATTCAACTTATTTACTAAATTGGATAGAGAAAGTGATATAATAATAATAACCTCATTAAAAATCAGTGTTTATTAAAGTTTTTCTTTGTTCTAAGACTTAAATATGTATCATCTCAATCCTTATGACTGCCCTGTGAGTGAGAACTATTCTTGTCCTTCTTTTAGAAATGAGAAGACTGAATCCCAGAGATTTTAACTTAACCTGCCCAAGGAAACAACTAATTCATAAATGGAGGGACATGAATTGAGCACATACCCTCTGGCTTCTATGAACGTACACTTATATCAAAGTTCTGCTCTACAAAGTAGAAAATCACTGATTTTTTTTTCTGTAAAATGTAATTTTGAGAGAATAATTTTTTGAAAGGAAAATCTGATGTTGCCTTCCCACTTGTAATGATTTAGGGGTATCCACTGCCAACAGGATAAATCTAGACTTCTTAAAATTGAACACCAGGCTTTTTAGTGTTCTCATGCTGCCTCTTTTCCTAGCTGTGCATCCTCCTGCTCAAATACTGCCTCTCCTCCTACCATTTGTAGCTCTCACCCTAGAAACACTGAACTATTTTCAGTGTCTTGAACATGCCATGCTCTCTCTTACATTCTCACTCCCTGGAATATCTTTCTCCCACATATTGCTTCAAAACTAGTTCAAGATGTCACTTCATCTCTAAAATCTTCCCTGTGCCAGCCCTAACCACCCAGGCATGGATAGTCTCTTCTAATTATTTTCCTTATATCTACTCTATAATGAATTACACCATCACCAGATATTATTACCCTAGAACAAATGTTTCTTCATGAATTCCTCTTAAGGATCCTTTATACCTCAGAATTTACAGTACTGCCTGGGCACATTGTAAGCACTCAATAATGTTGGTTGTCAACAATGTTGGCTGTATTAAATAATAATTTTGAAAATGTTTATATTTTAAAAAAAGAAAATGTTTATACTTATTTAAAAGACAAAAAACACACTTCAATTTTAATATTTATTTTTGCTTAAGATCACTACTGTGTTTCCTCTAAATGACAACATATAATTTTTCAAAGTGTTTGATATAAAAGTATCCAATAGAAGGAATTTTAAAATGGAAAAATAAAAGCATCTAAACTTTTCTGGAACTTAATCCAGTTTTATTAATTCTTTCATATTTGCATACCCTTCTCGAGTTTACAAATCTCAGAAGCTTTTAATTTCTTATTGTAAAAGTCTTGATAAATGTATTTAATTTGAAGATATCACATTCCTTAACAGCTGCCCTTTATTTTAAATAAAGACATAGTCTCTGCAGGAGCCCATCACTCAACCCCACAAGTGATCCTATTCTGAAGGAAGCCCTGCAGAAGAGAAGCCTGACATTTACTGAGTATTCTTCTTATGCCACATACAAGGTTAGATTTCCATGTGTGAGATAATATAGACTATAGATAAAGGCACACCTTTTGTTTCACTTGGCCTAAGTACCAGTTCCATTATTTCCTTACATAAATTACTTACTCACCTATGACTCAGTCCTTTTTTTTTTTCATCTCTAGGATGAGGATAATAATAGTATCCTTCATAGAATGGTTGTGAAAATTATTTGATAGCTCTTCACGAGGTCTTCCATAATAAAGAAGTGGCTGCTATTGTTATCACCACCACCACCACCACCATACTCTCTAATGCAAATTACTTTCTTTAATTCAGCTATGAAGTTGGTAGAAAGTAAGTTTACTTTGGATGATTACAAGGGGCATCATGGCAGAAAATGTTTCTCATTCATCTTTATATACATCGTGTCAGACTCAAAGACTACTTTCTCTTCTGATGCCAAGTATAAGTTTAGGGGTGCCCAAGACCATCTCCATGCTTGATAATTCACTAGAAGGATTGACAGCACTCACTGAAATCTTATACTTATGGTTATGGCTTATTATAGCCCAAGACTACACATTAAAATCAGCCAAGGGAAAAGGCTCCTGGGGCAGAATCCAGAAGAGTTCCAGGTGTGATTCTCCCATTTGTCCTCTTCTGGTAGAGCTGTGGACAGTGCTAACTCCTCACAGCAAAGTGTGCGACATACCTGGAGTATTAGTGACCAGGGAAACTTCCCCAAGCCTTGGTATTCAGGGTTTTTATTGAGGCTTGGTCACATACATATAGTCAACTGTCTGGTGTTTCCAGCCCATCCAAAAGCTGAATTGATAGTGTGTGGCTCATAGTCCCCAGCATGAATCATTGTTAGTGTAGACAATCCAGTGTTTCCAAAGTCTCCAAATAAACACATTCCTCAGGCAGGACATTACAAAGTTTAGAGTTTACTTCCCAAGAGCTGAAGGCAAACAAATGATGGACCTCTTTAGGTAAGATTAATATTTCACTACACAGTGTTGAAAAATAATTTTGAGTTAATGAATTAGACTTTGGATCCAGGTAAGCAGAAAAAAAGAAGAAAAAGAAAGAAAGAAAGAAGAAAGAAAGAAAAAAGAAGAAAGAAAGAAAGAAAGAAAGAAAGAAAGAAAGAAAGAAAGAAAAGAAAGAAGAAAGAAAGAAAGACAAGAAAGAAAAACAATTAGATCCTCCAAAAGTTACACTGACTTAGACTACATTGATCTTTTAATTTTAAGAATGATTATAATAGCAGCTAGATTAGAGCAGTGACTCCTAGAATTCTTATTTGTAAGCTGTATTTATGATGCTATGATAGATGAAGGACTTTTATACCAATGGGTTGAGATAGGAAAGGTTATGACAAATGAAGAATTTTGTTTTGTTTTGTTTTGTATTTGTTTTGCCACCCATGTCTTGTGTTTGTTTCCTGTCATAATTACTAGGCTGATATATCTAAAATATAAGAAATAAAGCACACAAATCATGCCTGGGGCCCACTCTTCCCCATCTTCTCGGGCTATAAGAAGAAAGCTGACTAGAACAGAATTAGAATCATGAATTGTAATTAACTATACCCTAATTTTCATAGCTGGAGGCAAAGAAAAATTCTGTAAGCCATTCGTAAAAGCTAAATCTCAGGGAAGGTGGCTTTGTGGAGCCACCATACATCTCTGTTTTCACCTATCGACCCAGATTCCCTCAAAACAACATTAGAGAAAAGCTGAAAATGATAATTCTTTATTTTCATTTTCTCACTGAATAGATACTCACTTCTTTCTTGAACTTCACCCTCAATATTTATTTTGGGCAACTATAATATGCCCAAAGGTGTCCTGATTAATATATTAAATGTGTTTGCTAGGCAAGCAGAGGGAAGCCAATAATATATTGTTTTGACAAATAATATATTGTTTTAAAGAAGGTAGAACGATGTAAAATGTGTTCTAGTTCAATGAATATTTAATTTTTTACCTGCTGTGAATAAATGCAAATAAATAGTTTCAAAACTGTCCCACGTATAATGCAGCTGCTATTGGTTTCTTTGTTCTCTGTTCAATAAGAAAAGGCCTGAGGTCAAATTATAATAGGTTGAAAAACAATAGTAAGACTAAGTAACAACTACAGAGCTTTCATACCCTAGATACTTGCTAGGATACTGACGTCTTAGACTGGCAGGACAAAAGTGTGGCAGAGGTATTGTCACCCATGCCCATTATAGACCTAAGAAAACTACAACACAAAGAAAATGAATAACTTGACTCAGGTCACATAGTTATTGACTGGTAGAGCTTGGGTGCATATGCATAGCTGTTCTTGTCTATATGTATGTATATATGTGTGTGTGTGTGTGTGTGTGTATATATATATACATACATATATATATATATATATATATATATATATATATATATATATATATATTTCCTTTTGTGGTTTTGTATAGAAAGAGAGCAAGCCATTATTCCTATAAGCGCTGGGTTGGGGGGACATATGTTCTGGGCTATAGTTACCCAATGTTGGTGTTGCAGCAAGTGGTATACATTTCTAAGCTACTTTCGAGACAGTCCCATACCTGCTTGTTGTTTCCCCAGGTGCATAGCTGGATGTGTATGTAACCTGCAATTGTCAGAGAGATTATTTGGCTGGATGTATCAAGAGCCTGATTCCAGGGCCTCAAGAATGGGGGAGGTGCCTGCACTGTTCACCATGTAATTTTGTTCTCACTCCCTTCAATCTATGCCTGCCTCCCCACTGGGCCAATTTATACTGCAGTGTAAAGTAATGAACAGTTACAGTGTCCCTGGGGTAAATCAGCAAGTTTTACTCAGTATTGCATTACAGCCAATTGTTATGTATACTTACCCATTAGTCAGGTTGAACAGACATAAATGAAATCCGCAGGTATTTCCCAAATCTCATTAAGACATCACTTTACCCTTATTTCTACCAAATCTTTTACTAGGTGGCTAAAAGATAACCAGATACATTGATTTTACTTTCACTGTCTTTGCAATTCTTCTCCTGGAATCTGGCAGAGGGGTTAATAGGATTAAAGTTCATTTTGAAAGAATTGGCAGAGGACTAGAACTAGGGGAGAAAGAAAGAATGATTAATAATTTAGATAATTAGGTCTTAAATAATCAACATGTTTTACAACCCTCCCCAACTGTTTGATTCCAGTCGACTGAGAGATCTTGAAGAATCACATTGTCTGTTGCCCAGCCAGCTCCCTCCACCTTCCCCAGCAGCTTCCTACCTCAAAGCACAGCTCATTCCTCCACCTTCCCTGTGATCATAAGATTTCAGGGAAATTAAAATAACATTGCTATTTCTGGAGGATAAAGTTGAGAGGCTCCTGTTTCCTCATTAGATCACATTCATTTTAATTGAAACGAATGTAACTAAAAAAAATCTACCTTGTATTACCTAGAGTAAAAAGGAAAGAAGAAATGACAATCTAAAGGCTTTTTGTGGGTCGGGATGCTCTTAGATGCATGAGAGAATTGAAACCAGAGACTAGAAAGTTCCAGAAGGTCCAGGAAATTATTTATTCTTCTCCTTGTCTTCATCTTCATCACTTTTTGCCTCTCTCGGACCAGTGTTTCTATGTCTTGCTACTCAGACACAGCCAGTTCATTGATTTCTCCTGGGCATTGCACAGTTTTTATTGTCTTATTTGCCTTTTTCATCTTCACTTGTAATTGTTTCACTTCAATCAATTCTAGAAAGAACTATGGTAGCTTGGCCAGAATATAATTCCCTTGGAAGGAGAATTTATTCCCCCTTGGGTCAGCTCACGTAGAGGACTATCACAAATCTGACTGTAGTATGTGAGATGGCAGAGAAGTAATTAGTCCTGTTATGTGCACATTTGCCTCTCAAAGCGTGAATACCTTTGAGGTGAATAATCATATTTTATTTTTTGTTGTTTCACCTGAAACCTGTGCCTTCTATTGAAGATGTGTTGATAGTGTTTGGAAAAATGGAGGGCAGGGCCACTGCCTTGAGAAAGCAAGAGCAAGCAGTTCCCAAACACACTTCTTGGTATTTACCAAGCAGTAGAAGAGCATATATATATTGATGAAGTACAGGCAGCAGTACTTGGAGTCACTGACAGCTGATCAGAAAAATTGGTGACACATAAGCATATTCAGGAAATGCACCACTGTGTTTATTAATACTACATTTTATGATAACCATAAAAAAATGCTTGGAACAACTATCTTGATATCTAAAATATTCCACATGATATAGGTTTCTAATTTCATTTTTAAAAGTCAATAGTGATGGGGAGGTGGGTGGGGGATGAGGTAACTGGGTGATGAGCACTAAGAGGGCATATGATGAGATGAGCACTGGGTGTTATACTATATATTGGCAAATTGAATTTAAATATTTTAAGTCAACGGTGATCATTTTTTATATTCAGCTAAACAGAAAGTTAATCAAAACAATTAAATTACTTATTTTAAATAATTATGTATTTTTAAAAATGTGAAAAATGTGCCTTAGGTGCCACAAAATTTTGATAAAGGTTCTTAATCACTACCTACTATCACTATTGGGTTATACATGTTCCTCATTGAAGGAACTGTTGGATAGAAAACTGGTTTGGGGGATCCCTGGGTGGCGCAGCGGTTTAGCGCCTGCCTTTGGCCCAGGGCGCGATCCTGGAGACCCGGGATCGAGTCCCACGTCGGGCTCCCGGTGCATGGAGCCTGCTTCTCCCTCTGCCTGTGTCTCTGCCTCTCTCTCTCACTGTGTGCCTATCATAAATAAATAAACATAAAAAAATAAAGTTAAAAGAAAACTGGTTTTGGAAATTCATGTGTGTTATGATGGTTCATGGTGCTTACCCTGTTATATGCCGTCTCATTTAATCCATATGATGATTAGTTTTACTAATGAGAGAAGTTATGTTTACTGATGTTAGGTAACTTTAACAAGACCATCTAGTTACTAAGTAACAGTATATTTTTTTAAAAAAATGATTGACTGGAGAGAGTTAGTGAGAGGGAAACAGAAAGAGTATCTGAAGCAGACTCCAAGCTGAGAGGACAGAGGCCAACGTGGGGCTCAAACTCATAACCACAAGATTGTGACTTGACCCAAAACCAAAAGTCAGGTGCTTAACTGACTCAGCTACCCATGTGCCCCAATTTTCTGTATACTCTTAGCTAAGAAGAAAGAATTAGTTATTTGTTGCCCACTTACTCAGGTTGGGGGATTGTCAGTCATTGAAAACTTAAAATTACAACTATTAACTAAACCTGGACCTCACATATCCAGTAGATATTAAGGGATAAGAGAATTTTATTCACATTAGACAAATTAACAGATAAACCTCTATTGATGGGTATGCTACAATCAAGTGAAATTATAACATTTGTATTTATATCAAATACTCTGGAAATAGTGAAGAGAATAATTAAAAATTCCAAGATTGCAATATTAACAAAAGGGGGGGATGCTTTAGTAAAGAGTGAATTAACTGGAAAATGTGGCCAATTAAAAAATACCTATCTTGTATGACTTATTAAATAGAACATACTTTGTAGCTCAATTAATCAAACCCATAACAACTTACTCATCCTTTAGCTATGTCACCCTCGAGGCCTCCCTTGATAAAGCAAATGTTTATGAAAAATCTGCATCTCTTTTACTACCTGCTTGTATATCTTCAAAGAACTTTAGTTTTGTAATTGTAGCTATGAAAGAATGAAAACATACTACTAATCAGGTAATAAATGGATTATATAAATAATAAAAATTATAGCTAAATAAGTGCAGTTTAACATCTGCCTAAATTCTTAATTCCAAGAGAATTCTAGAAAATCATCAGTTCATGACAGTTCATGAACTACTGAGTAAGATAAAGTATATGCAGGAGGGACTGGTGAATGTAACAATGTTGATTAGGCTTTCCTTATGAATCTCAACCTATGAAACATTGGTACGACTGGTACATTACTCCCCACTCATAGTGGGGGCCCAAACTCCTAAGGCTCCAAGACCACATTGCTACTTCAAGGACCCAGAGCCCAGCAGACTTCACTATAAATGGATCACTGTGTTATATGCCAGGCTTTGACTACTCTGCTGAAGGCCCTGGGAATCTGTTCTATTATTTCTATTCTAGCAAATGTCTGTACTCCCCAAACAGAATATGTTTTCTCATGTGGCCACCTGAATAGCCCTCTTTCCAATCCTTTTTCTGTCTCTCTTGTGAACTCCTATTCATTCACAAACTCTCAAATTAAGATATAATATTCTGGCAGAACTCAGAGTGCCCTTCCCTGGACTACCATAAAATACTTTCTGTAACTCCATGGACACATTTTCATTCAATTTTACCTTTTCTATTTATCTTTCTTCAGTGCAGTATACTCCTTAAAGGAATACCTTGGCCTTATTCATCTTCATATTCACTTCATCTTATAAGATACAGAGATGATAAATTCTAAATAAATGTTTGTTAAATGACAATGAATAAAAGCATGCCTTGGGTACACTTCACATAGTTGGGATTTTGTAACCCAAGTTCATCTGTTTCAGAGTTGGACTGACTCCCCTTCAGCATAATAATGGGGAGTCCTTATTTACTGAAGTGATATGAAATGACCAATGTTAAATCATCTTGACTTGCAGAAACAGCTATTTTTATACAGTTCAACATTATACCACTTAATCATAGAATTAAAATGATCTTTATGTGGCTACTAACTAAACTTATACTTTGGAGATGGATTTTATTATGGTTTTTACTATGTGTCAGGGAATCTCAGTTCTAGGGATAAAGCTGTAGCCAAATAATTGTAGTTCCAAGCCTTATGAAATTTGAATTTTAGAAGAGAAGAAAATAAACAGTTTATTAAAATAAATAACTTAAATTCAGTGATGAAAAGGAGAGGATGGAGGAGAAAGAGAAGATGAAGGAGAAGAAAATAACATGATAAGGAAGAGAAGATGCAAAAAAAATAGTGTTAAATGAAGGCTTCCCCAACACATAATAATCTGAGCAGAGATTTGCATGAAGTATGGGTGAGCCTTATGATGATCTGCAGGAAAAGCACTCTTGAGAGAGGATACAGCAAATGCAAGAAACCTAAGATGTCATGTTGTGGCAATGAAAAATGTCTGAGAAATAGCCAAGAGTTGGATCACAGGAATTTTGGATACTGGTCTTGGGGTAATGGGAAACTACTGAAATTTATGTGCAGAAAAGCTACATGATCTGAATTATATTGGAAGAGATCACTCTGGCAGCTAAGTGGTGATGAGGCTTTAGGGGACAATAAACCCACTAGAAATAGAAATCTGAGTAGCTAATAAGTTGATTTGGGTGAGGGTCATAGCAATGGATGGATTGAGAAATGGGCAGAATCAGGATATATTTTAAAGGGCTTGCTCATAGGGATTTGCAGCTCACCGTGCAGGTATTCATATTTGTATTTGCTATGAATAAAAGCAGCAGCCCATGACAGATGGGACTTGTGCTGGAACTGTCAACTATGCCTTAGTGATATTGGGGTTTATCTCTGACATTAATAGCTAGACAATGACATCCTCATGTTGAGCATAAACAATATAACAGAAGACCTTTATCACATTAAGACATTAGGTTTTCCCATGATTATGGTTAGTAAAAACAAAAAGAAGAACATTCTTTAAACAGATCCAAATGCAGATAAATACATGAATTTTGTGCAAAACATAAAAATAACCAAATGTCCCCCAACCCTGCTGTGTTGCCATTTTCTCAATCATACCTTTAGCCTTGTTTTGTTCCTTCTCTCTTCTAAATAACAATTATTAATATACCTAATAGTTGAATTGCCCCTGCTTTCTGATTCATTCTATCCAGAGAAAAGTCTTACTATCTTTACCCTTTCCCCAAACAATTTAACACAAAGCTAATACTGTAATAAATCCTTCTAACAGCTTCTTACTGAGATATCCCCATGGTTTCCATTGGTGAGCATTCTCCTCCATTGCAAAGGCAATAAGCCAAATTTTGCTCAATGATATTATTCCTGGTGGCCTTTTTGGCTGTGGGCATTGACAGATATTGATAGTTGACCAATAATATTATAACACCTTGGGAAATTTGGTTGTCTATTTTTAAGCCTGAAAACCTATAGCAAGATCCATTTTAAAATTCTTAGCAAAATATTTAATTTTAGGCTTAAGTCTAGAGCCTGCAGACATGTATCATGTGAATAAATCAAATGAAAGCAGAACTGGAGAACACGTCTACTCCAAGGAATCTGCCAGATTCTTACAAGTGTTTAATACTGAGAACGTCTCTCTTTCACTTATTTCCCTACCCAGAATAGAAAGTTATTTTCTCGTCTCGGAGACCATGGCCAAAAATGAATACTATTTAATTATTATTCCTCCAAGGAATTATCTTAAGCTTCATAGTCAAACACTCATCACTCTATTGAGATTACCCTAGGTTTCACATGCAATGTTTGCATTCTGTGGAAGATAACTATTGTTTTGGCAAACCCTTAGGAAGAGATAAGCCTCCTTTTAACAGTTTTCTGTAAATGGGTGTTCTTCAACTGCTTTTCACCCACCCAGGGAACCAAAGTCTTCACAGGTCAATCCGGAGAAGGAGAGATGAGGCTGCTCTCATCCAGCTGAGGTCTAAACTGGCTTTCAAATATGTCAGGATGTGGTACATTGATAGTAATGAAGTGGAGGTGATGTAGTGAAAGTCAAGGGTTTGGCAGAGTCTAATACCATGTACTATGATTTAGGGTGTGTTTTAATCATTATAAATGTTAATTTCCCTATCTGTAGTGCAGAGATCATTAAATGAAGTGCAGAGCATGTGAAATAATATATGTGAAATTATACTGTATTAAAGTATATTGTATATGTGTCCCTTAAAGTTAGAACTATATTTATTTTCCATGTTTAATCCTAAAGGTTAATTTATCTAAAATTTAATTGTGATTGTGAGCTACATAAAATTATCTAAAGGGAAAAAAGATAATTAACTCAACCTCATTAAATATTAGCTGTGCATTAACTGTAAAGTCTATGGACCTTGTAAATTAATAACAGAATCTTTAGATAAGAAGAGACCTTGTCTGCAATGGTCAGCTCCACCTGCTTTGTTCTTCCAAAAGAGTTCTCAAAGTCAAATGAGATTAGACAAAAAAAAAAAGATCTGAAACAGATGACTGCTGTAAATTTAAAATTAGTTTGTGAAACTTAAAAACTAATGTGGACATATGATTTTGGAAAGTATTTTATGGTGTGTTGATTATAATGATGTGGTGATGAGGACTGATGTGTGATGTGGAGAAAGTCAAAGGTGTAGGTAGAGTCACAGGAGATCCTAAGATGGTATGCTATAGTTTAGGGTGTAAGTCTTTTAATTATCCCAATGTGGAGTTTTTTTTTTTTTTTTTATCTGTAGTAGAGAGATAAGTGAATACAGTGCAGAGCGTATTAGGTAACATATATGAAATACTTTGCCTATTAAAAAACACTACGCAAGTGTTTACAGAAATACTCTTGGCTATGTGATAAAAGAAACAGCTAACAGTGACACCAAATTGCTCATGGTAGATTTGGCCAGTGTGAATGTTTAACTTGAATAGATTTCAGTTGAATTGGATGTTTCAAAATATAGTTTGTAATGTTATATTGAAATAGTATTCTGATAGAGAGTAAGATCATCTAATCACCAAATGTCAGATCTGTTTCCAGAGAGTAATTTACACACTGGGAGGATCTCATTGTGTCAATGATATTTAAATGAGTAAACCTTTAATTGTGATAGCTAGCATAAAAATAATAAGTGAAAAACATGATTATATGGTTATCACTCTGTCTAATAGGGTTTGCAGCCTCTATGTACACATAACAGCTGCCAGAGCAAGCCCTCAATTAATTTTACATAACAGGAGCAATTTTACACAATTACTTGAAAATCCTTGGCCATGTTCCATTTCTCTGACATAAACATATGGGCCAAAATCACAAGAAATGATTACTCCAATGGGATCTCTTATAATAATAGTTCCATAACTATATAACTATAGTTAATGTTTTTTCAGATTAAATATTTCAACTTTTATTCAGTCTCACTTGATGATTGTTATTTTCATATGAATAATATGAAGTAGTCACTATAAGAGATAACATTTATTAAATGCTTACTAATTCTGATTCTAGACTCTCTGCTAATCATTTCAAATGCATTAACTCCTTCAGTCTTCAGACTTCCTAAAGAATAGATACCAAAGTTATTTTTCCTCTTAGGAGGAAACAAATTTAGCAAGGTTAAGTAGCCTGACCAAGGTCACAGTGACCAATAAGCAGAATAGGAAAGACTCTAACACAGGTTAGCTGGTATCTAAAGCCAATTTTCTTAACCACAAAGCCCACAGTTTCTTGTTGGCACTATTCAATATGCTATTGTGAAAGCT